>NW_004955459.1:2273099-2333294 GCF_000276665.1 Chinchilla lanigera
GGCGATGGTGACACATGCGGCGGCGGCGCGCCGGCGGCAGGACCATGGTTGAGCGCGCCAGCAAGTTCCTGCTGGTGGTGGCGGGCTCGGCGTGCTTCATGCTCATCCTGTACCAGTACGCGGGCCCGGGGCTGAGCCTGGGCGCGCCCGGCGGCCGCGCGCCTCCCGACGACCTGGACCTGTTCCCCACGCCCGACCCGCACTACGAGAAGAAGTACTACTTCCCGGTGCGCGAGCTGGAGCGCTCGCTGCGCTTCGATATGAAGGGCGACGATGTGATCGTCTTCTTGCACATCCAGAAGACGGGCGGCACCACCTTCGGCCGCCACCTCGTGCAGAACGTGCGCCTGGAGGTGCCCTGCGACTGCCGGCCCGGCCAGAAGAAGTGCACCTGCTACCGGCCCAACCGCCGCGAGACCTGGCTCTTCTCCCGCTTCTCCACGGGCTGGAGCTGCGGGCTGCACGCCGACTGGACCGAACTCACCAACTGCGTGCCCGGCGTGCTGGACCGCCGCGACCCCGCCGCGCTGCGCACGCCCAGGTGAGCGCGCCGTCCCTGTGCCCCCACGGCCCCACTCGGCGGCTCCGCAGCTGCCACCGCTGCCCTCTGACCTCCCTCGGCCTCCTCTGGGTCTGTCCCCTGCCGGCCTAGTTGCACAGTGTCCGGACTTCCCCCTCCCGATCACCGCCTGCCGCCCCACCAGGGTCTTGGGTCCAGGCTGGCCGCTCGGAGCCCCTTGGGTCTTTGGGCAGGGTTCCAGAGGGGCGCACCTGGGGGGTTCGCTTCCCCGCGCCCCTCAGCGCCAAAGTGGAACTGGAGAAGCGAGGTCCCTCTCCCTGCCCCTGGGCTACCCGCAGCCCTTGGGGCTGCCTGCAGGCGGGCGGGGGTGGGAGGAGCTGCCAGGAAAGGGGTGGGCCCAGCCTGCCGGTGTGTGCAGGTAGAACAAAGGCCTAGTGTGACCGGCTGGGAGCGGGAGAAGGCAGTCTCACCTGTCCTCCCACCCGCAAAGAGGAACAAGGTACCGGGGTGGGGGCCACGACCCTCCAGACGCACAGCCCCGTGTGGGGGTACCTGAGCAGCCGGACACCTTCCTTCAGGGTGCGCCTGCCCCCGTGCCGGTGAGGGTGGGGACACGGCCTGGCCTGCTGCGGGCAGAGTGCTGGGGCAGCCTGCATGGGAAGCACTGGACCCAGGGCAGTGCTGGGCGTCACATTTCAAGTTGGAATTGTTTTCCTCCAGTTCCTGTTGTGCCCACGTGTCCTGCAGGGACACCCCCTGGGGCGCCTTCTTCCCGGGTTGTCCAAGCTGGGAAGAGTAGGAGCTAGGTGTTCTACCCTGGCTTTGTTGCTTCTCCACCTTCCCCCAGGACTGCGTTTGTAGGGGCATGTGCGCCTCCCACTGACTTCCCTCGGGCTGGAAGTGTGGACTTTGAGGTGGAGGTGAGGTCCTCTAGGGTTGGCTGGTGTGGAGCTGAGCGTGGTCCAACCTCCCCACCCCCAGCAGCCCCGGTCCTTCTGGTCTTTCTCAGACTCAGAAAATAGATCCTTCCAGGCAAGGTGCATATGCCTGTAATCCTAGCTACCCAGGGGCTGAGGCAGTTGAAGGGTCTGGAGGGTGGTGGCCCCCACCCCGGTACCTTGTTCCTCTTTGCTGGTGGGAGGACAGGTGAGACTGCCTTCTCCCCGCTCCCAGCCTTTGTTCTACCTGCACTCAGGTAGAACTTGAAGCAACATAGTGAGGCCTTGTGTCAAAATAAAGAAAAGTCAAAAGGACTGGGGCTGTCATCCAGCACCCGTGGCTTCAGACCCCAGCACTGTTCACAATGAAAAGGACAGAGACAGTTAGAGTCCAGGGGTTGGGGATATACACCACATCTCCTTCAGCTGTGTTCTGTCCCCCAGCAGTTGCAGCCTGAGAGGTGGCGGTGGGGCCTCGCTTGCTGGTTACAGATTCTCCCACACCAGCGCTGGTCTGCTGGGCAGGAAGGCGCAACAGAGAACTGGGTGCTGCCTGGGCTGGAGGATGCCTCCCTGCCTGCTGGAGGTGGGGTGGGAAGGGAGCAGGGGCTGCCTGGAGGCTGGGCCTCTGAAGTGAGCTTACCTGGCAGGGGTACCTGTGCCAGGGTGCCCTCCCACACCCTGTGGTCTCCAGAGGGGAAGGGCTCCACCTCCCTTCTCCAGAGGTCATCCCCAGAGCAGGAGGTGCAGTGGCCACTGAGCTGCTCGGCTCCAAGGAGGCCCCAGCACCCCCTCCCTAGATGGGGGTCGGGGAGGCAAGAATGGAAGCGCCATGGGTGCAGCATGGCCTCCTGTTCCTCACTGCGCTGACCACCAGCCTCTCGGCCTGGACGGTGCTGGCTCAGAAGCACATGGACCGGGGCGGGAGGGCTCTGGAAGTCCCTCTTAGTCTTGCCCCCAAGCGGGTGTCCATCTTGTCCCTCAGTGTCCCGCTTCTCCCCACCTTCTCCTTCAGTTGTGTAGATGGCTTTTGTGGTGAGTTGGCCCGGAAGAGGCTGAGGATATGTTGGGTTTGTGCATGTTCACGTGGACTGCACCCAGGCCGCTGAGAGAGACCTCCCTGGGCTGCCTTTGTGCTGCAGGAGTCAGGCTGGGCTTCATCCATCCACCCAGGGACCCTTCGGACCTACCTTACAGGCATACGGTCACGCCCACGTGGGCAGGGTGGCTGGTGCTGAGTGCTGCCCGGTTCGAGAGGCTCAGCCGCCTGTCTTCTTGCGTTGCCCCCACCCTCCCAGGTCCTGTGTGTGTGGAGCGAACCCTTCGGCCAGGACCTTCTCCCCCTTCTCCACATCCCCAGGGCTTTGCAAGGCTTGGGCAGATGTTTCCCTGCGCCTACGCACACTTCTGGCACCATCCCAGGGAGCCCCTGGCCTCCTTGCAGCATGTCACCCACCCAGGCTGCTCTGAGCTGGGCACACATTCAGGTGGCACATGCAGAGGGCCAGGTTTCTGATGCCCTCCTTGGATGCGGTTTGGATGTCCCAGCTGTTGGTGCTGCCTTGGTAGAGGAAGAGGCATGCGAGCAGAGCGCTGGCAGGTGCACTGTGGTCCTGTCTGCTACGAGTGCTTCTTACCTGTTGGCCAAGGCCCTTTCCAGGCCACCCAGGAAGGCAGCTGGTTGGCTTTGGAGAGAGGCGGCAGCCACAGGCAGCAGCCAGAGGGTGAGAGTACTGGCAGTTGCTTTAGCTAGACTCTGTCAGCACCCTACACGCCTGCATCATCTCAGAGGTCTGGATGGTGCTCCCTGAAGATGACATCAGAGAAATAGGGTGAGGGTATTGTCTGAGTTGACCTGGAAGTGTCCCTGAAATTGTGCGCAGCGCGGCGGGGTTGCTGCAGTCCAGTGCTTCCCATCATCTGGAACCACAGAGGGCATTTGGGGCCCTCATGTGGCTTATGGGCCATCTTGGCTGGGGTTCTGGGTCCATTTCACATCCCCTACAGCAGGACACCTTTGGGAGTCTCTCGTTGATGGCATGTGTCCTCTTGGGGTCTCAGCCTCATCCTCCCCTCCACACCCCTCTTCCCTGAAGTCATCTCAGATTCCAGAAGCCTGCCCAGTGTCGAGCCTGGGCTGCCTTCCCACTTTCTGCTGGCTTCTTCTCAGTCTGCCCAGAGGACCCTCCCTACACCAAACCTTCCTGACTTATTCCAGGCGTCCTGTTGCCTTAGGCTCCCTTAACTGAGCTCCCACCCGCTACCTGGCCGTCTGTGGTGCTTTAGCGCCGGCTGTGGCCTCATGCCTGGGAGTGCTGCCCTCATGCTGGCAGCAACCAGAACTTTTGCCCCGGTCCCACACCTCTGTCCTGCCATTCCTTGTGAGTTTTTGTCAGATTCCAGTCAAACCTGAGTGCTATGCTGTGCCAAGAACCTGGGGGCTCCCCAGTGGGCCAGGACAGCAGGCACAGGCTGGGTTGGGGTGCTCCTGTGGCTCCTGGCAGTTTCCAGCAGGAAACTGCTTTGCGGTCACTTTGTTTGAGATGGAGGGACACAGTCGGCATCCCCGCAGTGGGGGACAGGTGTTACCCAGAGTGTGTGGTAGGGGCCAGCGGACAGGACCCGAACCCTGCTAGGGGCATCAGCTAGCCCACAGGGTCCTGAGGCCTTCGGGTGAGATAAGAGAATCTGAGGCCAAGATGTCAAGAGCTAGATTTTCACTAAAAAAATATAGCACGCACCCCTTCTTTTTAAGGGAACACATGAAAAGAGCACAAACTTGCACGGTTCACTGTCAGAATCCTCTTGGTTCTCAAGCTGTTGGGCCCAGCTCTGCTGTGTGCACCCCAGGGGCTGAGCTAGGCCAGGGCCCACACCCTGCTGGGCACCTCCTGTGTGCAGCGCTGCCTGGCAGGGCCCTGCTGTGGATTGAGGGTGTGCCCACTCCTGGCCAGAAAGCCCTGTCCGCGTGGACTCAGCTCAGTCAGGTCTGGAGACTGTGAGGCCCCACAGTCCCTGGTCAGAGCAGGCTCAGGCGGCAGCCTGCTCAGCGGGAACCCTCGAAGTTTGGCTGCCGTTCTGGGGGGAGACCCTGTTGGATCAGGAGTCCTTTGGGGTCCCGGAGGGAGGGCAGAGGAAGGGCCTGGTGTTTTCCCTAGTGAGGGCCTTTGAGTCTCTTCTTTCACATGCCCTCCTTTTCGTTGTAGTCTTTGTTTGTAGTGGCTGAGTGGGAGGAGAGACAGGGAGAAAAGAGATACCACCATATTTCCCACACGGAGCTTTTCCTCTGTGAGCGAAACAGTATAAATTCCTCGTCAGTGTGCCCCTGTGTCACTGGTGCTACAGCTTGTCCCCACGCTGGGTGCCCCAGGCTGGCGCTCGGGTTTGGAACAGGCAGGTTTCCAGTTTCTCGCTCCTGTGAGGAATGCTGCTGTGGACTCCTCTTGTGCAAATATTTTGCATAGCTCTGATTTCCTTTGGAAATTCCTAGGAGTGTAATTTCTCCATTGAAGAGCCTGAGTGTTTTAAAGCTCTAGACACAAATGCTAGTATACTTTTCAGAGAGTGCACACCTCATACCTCGTGCTTGTGGTACTGGAGTGCCCTCTCAGTGCGGCCCTCCTTGCTGCTAGTGTTGCAAGAAACTACTTTCTTAAATCAGCAAAAAGTGCCTGTCTTGTAGATGTTATTGCGAAGTCCTGCCTCACTCGTGCACCCTTGGGTTGACCCAGCACTTTAAGGGAGGGGGGGGGGATATGTGTCTTAATTACTGTCTTATCCCTGAGATGCAATACCTGACTCCCTGACCTTAAAAGAGAATTTTATTTTGGCCCACAGTCTGTAGAGGTTTCGACCATAGTCCACTGCCTCCAAGGCATGGCAGCATGGCAGTGGGGCAGAGCAGAGGAGAGCTGCTCATAGCAAGCAGGGGGAAGCAGAGAGAGATCAAGAGAGGCGGCAGGACATGACCCTGCTGGGACATGCCCCTGTAGCCACCTCCTCCACCCAGGCTTCACCTCCCAAGCTCACATTTAACTATACACTATCGCTCCATGATCAGTCACCTCCCCAAAGCCCCACCCATGAGCCCATGAGGCTGTAGGGGACCCTAGGTGTAAGCCATAGCAGCAAAACCAGGCCCTGATCCCCCCAGGTGCCCCTTGCCTGCTGATGGATTTCTGCATCCTACCCCGAGGCAGGGAGCAGGGCAGCTCCCAGGCCTGGGGTCTGAGGGAGAGGGGAACGGGCCGTGGGGACAAACAGGAAAGCTGATAAAGTGACTCCTGTCCCCTGACTCTTAGCAGGAACTTGCAGTGCAGTTATCTTATTTGACCCTCACTGTAGCCTGGATGTAGTTGTTAGGGCGTCCCCCCAAGGGGGCATATGTCAGGAACTTGGTCCCCAGTGCTGTGGGATTGAAGTAGCGGGCCCTTTAAAAGGCAGAGCCTAGTGGGAAGTAACCAGGTCTCCAAGATCTTGACCTGGAAGAAGGGTAGGTCCCGTTAAGAGAGGGTTATACACAAGAACCTGCCCCTTCTGGGTCCCCGCCCCTTCCTGTCTTGCCCTGCAATCTCTCTCTTGTGTATGCTCTCACCCTAACATCCTGAGGATCTCTCCAGATCCCAGCCAAAGCTGGCACTATGCCCTTGAGCCTCCCAGAACTGCAAGCTGAATATACCACTCTTTTTTATAAAGTACCTAGCCTTGGCATTTTCATTACAATTATAGAAAGCAAACTAAAACAGCACATAGTACTCCCACAAAGCAGGCATTATGGAGATTGGCCTGTTTTTCTGCAAAAGACAGTTAAGGCCCAGAGAAGTGATCAGAGCACTTAAACCTGGAGGGCCAGGAGCCAGCAGGTGAAGGTTGTCCTGAGCCCTCTGATGCATCCCAGCAACAGCTGAGGAAATAGCCACGCGCTCCTGAGACCGCCAGGCGCGCACACTCCTACGTTGACCTTCATCGTCAGGGTTCCTAGGAAACATCTGGCATGTCCACCTGGTAGCTGCCGGGCAGCAGTTGGCCACCTTCTGGCTCTGGGAAGGGAGCACTGGGAGGTTTGCTGACACAGACATCCAGGCTGTACCGAGCAGCTTCACGCACAGGGTGGCAGCACCTTCCAACCCGCCCCACATGATCAGGTGTTCTCAGGTGGTCCTGAGCCCCGGGAAGAATGGGACACGGCACTGGGAGTGTGGCCCCTGAGCTGTGTATCCTCCTGGGTGAGGAGGGGGAGCCAGGGGATTTCCCTGCCCTTCCTCAGCTCCCTTTCTGGGTGCCTTTGCCCTCCCACTTGGGGCCCCTGGCAGTGAGCCCTATGGGAAGGGCCCTGGGTATGATGTCCTGGGAGGACCCCATGCAGACTTACACCTCACCGGGTGTGCCGGGGTGGTGCTGGGGTTTGAAGACGCCACTGCACATCAGGGCATTTACTGAGAGGGAACATGTGGGCATGGGGAGGAGGCCCCCGGCTGGGAGCAGTGTACTTTAGGCCGGGCAGTCTCCCTGGCCATAGGCATATGCGTGGAGACCCACATGTCTCTCCCCACTGCCTACACCCCTGTCTAGGTGATTTTTTGACTTAAGATCATCATTCTTGCGATCATCTTATTTCTGGGCACTCAGTTGGCTTTCTCTTCCTAGTGAGATTTAGTCTGTTTTTGTTTTTTTTTGTTTTTGTTCTGGAAGGGAGGGTATTATACTGAAGAAAGAAGTTCTAAGCTCTAGAGAATGAGCTGCTACAGGCAGGGTGTGTGGCTTCTGAGGGGTGGGGAAGCTGCTCCACACTGGGGTTCTGCAGCATGAGTAGGAGTATTGGCCCAAAGTAGCACTCTGGAAACACATCATGTGAGACCTGCCCCTTGGCAGGGAGAAATGAAAAGGCAAAGACCTGGAACAGGCCCGCAGGAGTGGAGAGTGATGGGCCGTGGTATCGCATCTGCCCTGAATGTGGGCCAGGCACTTTCTGGCTGTGATTTGTGGGCCCATTCCTCCCTGGGTAAAGTGCCACCCTCCTGGTGTGATGTTGGTCATCCCAGGTCCCCAGCACAGAGGGGCTGTCCCAGGAGCAATATTCCCACATGGGAACGTTAAGACACTAGTTGGTCCCTGACCTCCAGAGCCAGGGTAGACACCGGCAGAGGATGTCGGGGTGGGTGAGAGAGGAGCCTGCCTAGCGGCTGCAGATGACACACAGCCCAGCCCGACCTTAGTGTAAGGCCGGGGCCTGAGAGCCTGGCCTGGTGCCCTTGTCCTGCAGGGGCCCCTCTCAGGCCAGGCTCGAAGCCAGCCCTATGGGCCTGGGGCTAGCCTTTCCTCCCTTGGGGCTTGGCCATGTGGCTCCTAGGCTCAGGTAAACATATTGTTGCCTCACTTTCCCCATGTCTAAAACAGAGATGCCTGCCCACCAATTGTTTCTGTGGAGGCCCCGATGACCTGTGACTTCCTATGACCAGTGGTACCTCCAGCCCAGGTGTGTCTTGCAAGAGTCCTGAGCAAGCTGCAGGCCTGGGTGCCAGTTGCTGCTCTGGAGAGCAGGCTGTGGGCAGGTACAAGGAGATAGCTGCTGAGAGGCCAGTCCCCCTCTGGCCTGCCATTGAGGCCGTGCAAGGGGGTACAGCCGCCTCTGTTCATTTACATGGGGAATGTCAAAAGCCCAGTGGGGGAGGTCATCAGGACACATCAGTGATTGTCTGGCAAGGTAGTAACGAAAGAGATTAAAATACTGGAGTTAATTGATTACCAAACTGTAGAGCCCATAGAGGTCAGTGGCCAGGGTCACCCACCCACTGGTCACAAGGGGAGCTGGTCCTTATCATCTCCCCATGCCAGGCCTTCGTGCTGTCCAGGGCTCCCTACCAGGGCTCTGCGCCGCTCAGCCCAGGACTCTCCCAGAAGCCGTGCTTGCCACGGGGGCGGGGGGGGGGGGGGGGGGCTGTGTATTTGTGCAAGCCCAGACGCCCGCACACACTCCTCCTTCCCCGCGCCACGGGCCACCTTGGCCGGGGGGGGGGGGGGGGGGGGCACATGCTGGATGGAGGTCCCGCTTGTCCCTGTCCCAGGAGGAGCACCCTGAGTCTCATTTTCTTTCCTGTCTCATTGAATGGTGGAGGCCAGAGCGCAGCAGGGAGTCAGCTCAGTCAGCACTGTCCATGGCAGTGAGGAAGGTGGCAGGGGAAGTAGCGAGAGGAGCGAAGGATGGCAGGGCCTCAGGGCCAGGGGCCTCGGCGCAGCAGACTGAGGGAAGGAGGGACCAGGTGTGGAGCAGACCCCGGCTTGGCATCCCTCAGGCTCTGCAGCTTCCATGCCAGGGTTTTCCTCCATAAAAGAAGCACTCGGCGCCTGCCTGGAGATAGGTGTGTACAGCTCTGCTGTGGGCTCTTTCCTACAGGAAGCTTTGTGAGTCCTGTCACTTCTGGGGACCAAAAACCATCCTCCAGAGCCAGCTAAGGGGGGCTTCTGTTCCCACTCAGTGAATTGGTGGGTTCAGGGGCCAGCACGGAGCTTCTGAAGTCAAACAGGTAGAAGCCCACTCTCTAGGACATCCCAAGCATCGGTGCCGAACACTGGGATGAGCCATACTTCAGCTGTGAGGGTCTCCTCTGCGCCCTGTGGATGGAGCCCTCCCCAAGATCCCCGAGACCAGGCCCCAGGAACGGAAGGTCTGGGAGCAGCTTCAGTGCAAGGGACGGGCTGTGTCCCTTGGCGTGTTCTTCCTCTTCCAGGCACTCCCACAGGGTGTCTGCAGGAGTTCACAGTGTTCGCCTCTGTCCCTGCTGCAGGCACCTAATGAAGGTGACACCTCTGTTCCTCTTCCCAACTTGCCTGCCTGCCCTGTAACCCTGTGTAGCATTTTATCTGTTTTCCTGTGCCTTTTATCACCTTTAAAAAAAATTTTTTTTAAGAACACATTTCCAGTACTGAGGATGAACCCAGGGCCATCACATTGAGCTATATCCCCAGCCCTTGAATTTTGAAACGTTGCTGCAGCTCGACTCAAATTTGCCACCATCCAGGCTCCCAGAGTGCTGGGATTACAGGTATACACTTCCATACTCAGTTCAGGCAGACTTCCACATCTTCGACACCAAGTAGTGTCTCTGCTCTGTTTTGTCACAAGCTTTTTTTTTTTTTTTTTTTTTTTGAGACAGGGTCTCACTATGCAGTTCAGGATGGCCTTGAGCTCACTTTGTAGCCCAGGCTGGTCTCGAACTCTCAATGATCCTCCTGCCTCAGCCTCCCGAGTGCTGGGATTACAGGCGTGCACCACCACACCCAGCTTGATGTCACAAACTTTCTGGAACCTGTATCAAACTGTATTTAACCTCCCACAACCTGCTGTCTTCTGCTCAGCCTATTTTTGCAGTGTATCTATGTTGGTCTGTGACATGCATAGTTAATCCATACACTACCAGACTTAACATCATGGTTGTCTAGACAGAGCTCCTTTTCCCTCAGCTTTGTTCTTAGAGCAGCCAGGGGGTGCCTTCCTTTGCTGTCACAGTCCAGGTGATAGTGACATGCCTGTACCCAGTCCTGTGTGCTCCTAGCAATGGGCCAGAGGTAGCCCATCCTCAGCCCAGAGCAATTCCTTCATCCCTAACCTTACTAGACCTGAGATCTGTCCTTTGGGCCAGCAGACAGGTGTTTTTGCAGTCTAGTAGCCATAATGGGACCACTGTGGCCTTAGCACACGTTCACCTACTGACTGGTGAGATCCTTTAGTGTGTTTATTGGCCTTGGAAGTATCCTCCACTAGTTACCTGTTTGTATCTTTGGCCCAGGTTTTTCCCTAGGGTGTTGTTTATTCTTTTCCTATTTGTAGAGTTCTTTATGTATTCTGGTTCCATGGGTGATATTCCTGGCAGGTGTCACCTCTGCTTGTCCACCCATCCTGCATGTGGCTCTGGGCCTGGGGCTCACAGCATGTGCACTGGGTAGGGGCTGGGCTGGTCTGTCCTGCAGCCACTGTCCTGGTGTACACACGTGGGGAGGGTATGCCTGCTGACTCTGAACCCTGCTGGGACCTTGGCTTTAGGGTCTGAGGCAGAGGCCCAGAAGGCTGAGTGAGTGGACAGATGGCCAGCCACTGTCCTCCCTGCAGCAGGACAACCAAGCACGTGCATGAACTGAACCCTGAAAACAAGCCTGCAGGGCCTCCTGCCCTCGGCCCCATTTATTGGGGTCCTCTGAATTGGAAGAAAGGATTTTGCAGCTAAAACTAGAGCCTAGAACGGGTGCCCTGAAGTCACAGGATCCTCTCTCTGCCCTCCTGGTGGATACGTGAGTGGGCCTTTCCCAGGTAATTCCTGCCTGTGTTGCAGCTGCAACCTGGCCAGGGCACTGGATGCCCACACTCTGTGCCTCAGACTCCCCTGTGACCATAACAGCACAGTTCCTCTGTCTCCATTCTAGAGCCCAGCCCAGCCCTCCATCCCTGTCCTCTCAGCATCAATGCTCAGGCCACACTCCAGGCAGCTCTGTGTACTGCTTCCAGCCAAGGACAGGAGTATGTCCTTGTCCCTGCCTTGGAATACACCCCGCCCCATTGTCCCCACCTCCCCCCCGCCCCCAGCTCCGGAGACAACCCAGCAGAGCAGCCCCTGAGTTGTGTGTGAAGGAGTCTTAGAAAGCTCCTGCTGCTGGGCAGGGCCTGTGGGGCCCTGGGAACAAACATGGGCACATGCCTGCAACCCAGCAGTGGCAGCAGGAGTGTCTGCCCTCCGAGCTTAGACAGCTAAAACTCACACGTAAATATTTACCTCTCTGGAGCTTTGGTGTCCTTGGGAAATAGCTCTGAGGTTGTGTGTTGCATCACCCTGGTAAGAGGCTGTGGGCTTCACACACGGCTGTGGGGATTTTTCCAGAATGTGAGCCGGGGCAGCTTTGCCACAGAGCTGGACCACAGCTCGCAGGCAGAGGCCTTGGAGAAGGTGCTGTTGGCATCAGTGGAGCTGCCTAAGAATGTTACTGTGGGTAACCTGGGGCACACAGGCATTCCTGGCCTAGGGTCAGAGTCCGAGGGTTTGGTCACCTGGCCGGAAGCGAGGCATTAGGTCTAACATAGCTGCTCCAGAGAGAATGGGGCGAGTAGACGGGGGAAGGCAGAGCAGATGGTCTCCCAGGGGGCTGGGAATGTTTCTGCTGTCACCTGCCCTGGCACAAAGCCCTGCCTGGGGAATGGAAGTGCAGCTGACCAGGCTCTAACCCTCCTTCTGCTGCACGCCCAGACCCTTGCAGATCCCTGTAGCCCCCAGGGCTCGGCTGCCCTCTGCTCTGCTCCACGGGCTGTGCACAGCCTCTGTTCCCTGGGGCAGCGGGCATGTCCAGGCAAGTGCAGACAAGGGTTGCTCTGTCCACTTCCTGAAAGTTCTGGACCGCTGAGACATCCTTCAAACTACCCCACATGCCTCGGAAAGCCAAGTCCTGTAAGGAGATTTGTTCCTCTGCTTTCCTGGAAGCTGGGCTGGCAGCTTGCCCAGCAGAAAACCTCGTTTTTATGAGGGGTGGTCTGGTTTCAGCCATGCGGGTAAGAGGCAGGAGTGGAATCCAAGGCACTGTTCAAGGCAGTAACGCATCTCCCTGCCCACCGTTGTTAAGCAGCTGGGTCGAAAAGGGCAGGCGGGTGTCAGGCTGCCTCCGTCAGGGCCACAGGGCACGCCCAGGCCAGCAGAGGATGGGCAACCCAGGAACTAAAGAGCTTAGGGGATCCCACTGCCAGGGTGTCTTTCTTCTCACTCAGCCTACACCGTGAGGCCTCCTCTGGCCTTGTGGATCCTTGCTTTGCCCATAGGGTGCTCGGAACACTCGAGAAGCAGAGGCTGTGCCGCCGTACTGTGCCCACCGTGGGCTCCCTCAGCAGCAGTCTGAGGGCCTAGCACCCTGCATCTGGCCCTGTCCAGTGCTGGAGGGTGTCACCTGGCAGGAGCGCCTAAACTAGGAAGCCCACAAGCTAAGCAACCCCTCCAGTCCCTGTGGCTCAGGCTTGTTCTCTCTGCCCTCCCTAGCCTGGGTCTTGCCACCACGGGTCACTGTTTCCCCTGGCCTGTTACTTCAAGTCCTCTGTGGCCCAAGGAGGAGCTGAGAGTGCACAGGGGGCCTGGGGCCACAGATAGCATTGGTTTGGCCCAGCTCAGTTGCCCGGTGGTGCACCAGTGACCCTGTCTGTGTGGCAGATCACTCAAGCTATTCCGAGTCACCAGGAGGACTCCCAGGGCCTGGTTCAGTGGGTTACCGTGGAATTTGGGGTGATAGTGGTATGGGGGTACTTGGCCACAGGAGAAGCAGGCAGTCATCTCCTGGGGAGCTGCTGGGGTGTTCAAGTATGAGCCAGCTCAGAGTGGCTGCCATGGCCAGGACACAGCCATCCCCATCACACAGTCCCTGGTATAGGAAAACGACCACAGGTGAGGGAGCAAAGCACAGAGGACAAAGCTGAGCCACGGTGACTGGAGGAATTTGCTAGACCAGCCCTATGGGCTTCCCAGTCCAGGAATCCCTGCCCAGTGGATTGGATGGAACCCTTCACCGATTGACAATGTCCTGAGCTGGTCATAGCAGAGAGGGAGTTGTGCTCTCCAGGCTGGGGGTCTTTCTAGAGGCCCAGGCTAACATCTAGTAACAAGGCATCCCACAAGGAACTATGCAGCAGGCATTGTTTCCTCCATCTGCCCAGCCCAAGATGGGCCATTCAGGCCCATGCAGTACTCAGCACGAGCACCAAGAGTAGCAATAGCTCTGTCCTGAGGGGCGTGTGGCCCTCCTTTTGACAGGCCTAGCCCATGCACTGTTGCTGTCCTTGGGGTGCACCAAGTTTTTCAAGGGCCAAGTATGCTTCAGAGGGTGGGCGAGGCCAGCGGGTGGCCGAATCAGTTTCTGGAGACACAGAACCTGTAGTATGTCTATTTAGACAGACAGGTGAGTGGGTGGGTGGACGAGCAGGAATTTACTGTGGAAATTGACTCAGCAATTAATGGAGACTGAGATGTTTAACAGTAGGCCTGCATCTGTAACATCCAGACATGCAGGGATGCCAGTGGCATGGCCCAGTCCAAGGCCAAAGACCTGCTAACTGGAGCTCTTGAGTCCAGGCAGAGAAGTGTGTCCTGACTCCCCTGGAGGGCAAATCCACCCATGCTTTGCCGTTCTGTCCTGTGCAGGCCCTCTGCTGTTTATATGCTGCTCATCCACACTGGGTGAGGACGAGTCTTCCTTACTCCATCCACTGATTGTTGTGCTGGTTTTTTCCAAAAATCCCCCTCACAGATACACCTGGGCATGGCGCTTTACCAGCTCTCTGGTTATTTCTTTCTGCAGTCAAGTTGACACCTGAAATTGGCTATCATGGCCGCAACTCTGTCCCCATTGCCCTTCCTCCTGGGCACTCTCCCCTGCTCCACCGCCCTGCTGCTTACACACGCTCTGGCTTGGTCCTTCCTGCCACAGGCACTGCCATTGCCTTTTCTGGATTCTTCTGTCCACAAAAGGGGGTTTTGCACCCCAGGCTGCAGTGAGGGTAAAGTGAGGCCAGCATGTAGATCAGTTCAAGCTGGCCTGAAAGGTCCCAGCTTGGGGTGTACAGGGCAGGGACCCCAGGGCTTGTCCTAGACCTTGGCACCTGGGCTGCCTTGCAGCTTCTTTGCAGAAGGAGTAAGTGCTATCAAGTGCTGTCCTGAAGTCTTCCTGATCTAGAAGACCAGGAGCTCAACCCTGTTCTTCACCCTCTTCACAGTGGGGGCCACACAATCTCCCCGCATGCTAACCACCTGGAGCCCTGCACAGCCTGGCCGCCCACTCTGATTTCTTGATCACCAAGGTCAAGAGAAGTACCTTAAAACCAAGTGAAGAGGTGATGTCCTGGGTGTTGCTGCTTGGGATGACCGGGGAGCTAGCCACGGGCACAGGAGGCAGTGGGATGGGGGAAGAAGCTGAAGCAGGTGACAGCCTGCACCGGAGGATACAGTGGAGGAGGACACCCTTCCGGGCCAGAAAGAAGGACTTGGACCGACTCTGAGGGAGCTGCCACTCATCCCCGGGGGAGCCACTGATGGGGCAGAGCCAGAGCCTATACATGGTGCTCACATGAGTACAATGGCCTGGGTACTCAGACCCAGCCCTCCTGGGTCTGGTTCCGGTGTATCACCGGCAGCCCCTCGGCTTCCAGGCCCATATCTGAACTCAGAGTCCTGTCCTCAGCCCCCCACTGTAGCTCTGAGGCCTCTGGGGTGGCAGTGCCAGCTGGAACACAGGCCTGGCAGGAACCCCAGTGCTCAAAGTCCCTCTGTGGCCACCTGTGTGCGGCAGTACCCGCTGGGGTGCAGGTGCTGGTGGGTCCTCCTGAGGGACAGAACTGGCCTCTGGCTCGAGCAGGAGGTCTTCTGGTTGGGCTTGCCTGTCTAGGGAAAGCACCCAGAGCACCCCATGGAGGGCCCAACTCTCCGCCTCCTGCCCACAGACCAGTGGAGACTAAGAAGCTGTTCCAATGGCAGAGGCACAGGCCAGCATGGTACACCCACTGCCCATGTGGGCCAGAGAAGGAACAGGCCCCAAGGCCAAGGACACCCACAGTTACGGCTTCCCAGGCCTGTGGATCCTGTTGGGGATGGTGTCACCCACAGGCTCACACCTGCACACGCACATCCCCAGGGGCAGCCACTCACACACACATTGTCCTGCACACACTCATAAGCACACACACATGCACCCTCTGGCAGCAGCACATACTTCGGAGCCACCAGTGACTCGGAAACATTCTGGAACAAGAATTCCTTTTTCCTTACAAGTGGTTGGCCCTTTGAGATGTTTCCTCCCATCTGGAAATTCCTTCCCACTGGCCCTGCTGAGAGCTGAGCAATTTTCCACTCGGTGGCTGGGCTGCTCCTGTATCTGGAGCTCGGCCTCTGCCAGGCCTGGGGAGGGAAGGTGTTTGCAGGTGACGTGTCATTGCAATGGGGCAGGAATGCAGGAATAAAGGTGTTGCCTGTTTAGGAGGCTGTGGCTGGGTGGTGGCTGGGTGATGGGCACCCCAAGGTCTGACTCCAGACACTGAGCTTGAGCTCCCTGCTGAAGAGGGGGCCTGGGGCTGTGGTGTGGACACCAGCGTTTCTGCCCAGGCAGTGTGATGGGTGGGCTGGGCAGGCCCCGTGTGTACTGTCATGGCCCTTGACAAGGACAAGGGGTGGGGCAGGGCAGAATGGGGCAGGCTGGCCTGGCCTGAGAAGGTGCAAGGACCACTGGCTATGTTACTGCTTCCTCTCGGGATGCCCTTGAGGAGTGACTGGGGGCTGGCTCACACCACACAGGCTCCACGGGCAGGGTACTGTTTATATTACCTGCGTGGGTCTGCCCCTCCTCCCCCACCTGTGGCCGTGCTGAGAGAGGGATCACAGAAAGGAGGCTGGGTGGACAGTCGTGGGCTGCCTTTCCTCCTGAGAATGGCCTCTGGGGACACCCTCTCACCCAGCCCTCCTGTGTGACCAGAGACACAGGGCCGGGGCGGGCCAGCCGGCATTGGTGTGGGGAAGGAAATAGGCACCTCCTTGCTCCCTTGGGTCCTGTCCCTGCCTGGGTGCAGGGGTGAGGAGGGCTGTGCGTTCTCTCAGCTGGAGCAGACACGTGCCCAGCCCCTGCCCAACTAAAGCACAGGAACAGAGCTCCCTGCAGGTCCAAGTACATTTGCACCCCCACCAGGACACAGTGGAACACTCTGTCTCCTCTTTGGTCCTCTTTCTCTGAGAGAGCCCAAGATGATCCCATCTACCTACCCATGTGGTGGGGAGAAGAGGTAAATGGCCACCTTAAACCAGGTGGACCCTTTATGGCCCTCACTCATTCCTGATGAGGAGCCAGGGACTGGCTGCAGTCACTCCTTCATGGGGGAGCCTATTTTGGGTTCTTTTTTCGTATCTGTCATAAAATATACCCAACATAAAGTGGATGTCAGCATTTTGGGTGCACATTTCAGTGACACTAAGCAAATTCACCTTCATGTTCAGCCATTGATGCCATCCACCTTCAGCACTTTTTCATCTTCTTAAACGGAGAATCCATTTATCCACTACCATACTTAATATCATGCTTGTGTAGACAGAGCTCCTTTTTCCCTCTGCTTTGTTCTGAGAGCAGCCAGGGGATGCTTTCCTTTGCTGTCCCAGTCCAGGTGACAGTGACATGCCGGTACCCAGGCCCATGTGCTCCTAGCAGTGGCCGGAGGTAGCGTATCCTCAGCCCAGAGCAGTTTCTTCACCCCTAACCTTATTGGACCTGAGACCACCTGTATCTTCTTAAATGGAGACTCTGAACTCACTAAACTGAAACCCCCCACTCCCTCTCTCCAGCCCCTGGCACCTGCCATCTGAAGTCGACTCCGCTAGGCACCTCATACAAGCAAAATCATATGACATTTGTCTTTCTGTGACAAGCTTGGCATAAAGTCCTCCAAGTTTGTCCATGTTGTACCATGTGCCAAAGGCCCCTGCCTTTTTAGGGCTAAGTACTGTTCTGTTGTGCATATTATCTCACCTTGCTTACCTCTTCACCCATCAGTAAACATTTGGGTACTTCCACTCTTGTTACTGTGAACACGTATGTACAGATACCACTCGGCCCTGCTGTAGGTTCTAGAGTGTGTGGCGAGGTCTGTCTCTAAAGGAGAAGTTGCTAGACCAAATGATAATGTTGTATCTGACTTTTTGGGAAACCATCATACTGGTTTTTAACAGCAGCTACACCATTTTACAGTTCCACTGAGAATATTCACAGCTTCTGATTTTTCTGCATCCTTGCCAGGATTTACTTTCTGGGGAGTTTGCTTGTTTGGTTTTGACTTTACTCAGGGCGTGCAGTGGAGACACCTGACGAGCACAGCACTCTGTAGCCCTGTACTCCTGAGTTCAAGCCCGTCCATACACACGCCTCGGCCTTCTGAGTATTTGGAGCTACAGGTGCATGCCCCCATACCTGGCTGGTTTCACTGTTTCCGTAGGAGCCATCCTGGTGGATGTGAAGTGGTTCCAAATTGCACTCCCCCAATACCGACTGAGGCTGAACCCCTTTTCATGTGTTCGCTGGCTGTGTGGACACTGTCTTTGGAAAAATATCCGTTCAAGTTATTTGCCCAAATTTTAATTGTTTCGCTTTTTTGTTAAATCGTAAGATATGTTGGATATTAGTCTCTTTTAGGTATGTTATTTGCAACCATCTCTCCTTCCATCGGTTGCTTTCTCACGAAGTTCATAGTGTCCTTTGATGCACAAAAGGTTTTTTGATGAAGCTTGGTTTATGTACATTTTCTTCTGTTGCCTGTCTTGTTGCCATAGTCAAGAAATCATTGCCAGATCCACTGTCATGAAGCTCTTCTGTGTCCTAAGAGTTTTACAATTTTGGCTCTTGCTGCTTCGATCATGGATGTGTTTTGAGTTGTCATGTGTGATAGCAGTGGCCTGAGGCTGCAGGTGTAGCTCAGTGGTAGAACACATGCACCCTTTCTGCCTCTGGCTCTGGGTTCTGTCCCTGGTGCTGAAGGAAAAAAGATGCATTCCCCTTTACTCTTTGACATGTGATAGCCAGCTTTCCATTCTTTGGTGAGTGTTGAAAAGACTTTCCCTGGTGAGTGGTTGTAGTGCCCTTTAAATAGCCAAAAATCATCTGATTGTATATGCAAGCATGGATTTCCGGGCTCTATTCCCTTGGTCTCTGTCTTCATGCCATGCTACACTGTTTTACTTACTGCAGCTTTGTAGTAAATTTTGAAATCTGGGAATGTGAGTCTTCCAACTTTGTTCTTATTTATCAAGTGCTTTAGTTGTTCAGGGTTCCTTGGAATTCCATGTGAATTTTAGGATGATTTTTGTTTGTGTACAGAGAATGGTTTGGGGTATGATAAAAGACTAGGTTGGACCTTTAGATTTGGTTGGGAAGTACTGACACCTTTCCTAATGATACTAGGTCTTCAGATCCATAAACACAGGATGTATTTGGTTTACATCTTACACATAGCTCTAAATTTTTCGTGGATCCTTAGGGTTTTCTACATATAAGTTTTGTGTCATCTGCAGAGATTACTATCCCTTGCAGTTTGGGTGCTAAACATGATTTCTCACTGGAAATAAGAAACTGGAAAGTCCAATATGGAAAGGCCCGGGAAACTGAGTGTCTGGCTATTTGGCCCTGGCCCTGGGTGTGTCCTCATGTGGCCAAAAGGGAGAGAGATCATCACACTGGTCCGTGCATGAGGGCTTCATCAAGGGACCCCACCTCTAATACCATCACAGTGGGGGTCAGGGCTGCCATGAACATCTAGTCCATAATGGTGGCCTTTATTGGGGTAGTTTTCTTCTCTGCCTAGTTTGTAGAATATTTTTATCATGAAAGCAAGTTGAATTTTTCAATTTTTTTTTCTACAGTAGTTGACCTATGGGTTTTTTTTTTCTTTCATTCTGTTAATGTAGCATATTACACTGCCCAAATTCCAGATTTTAAAACATCTTGAACCATCTTTGCACTCCAGGGATCCACTGGTAATGATATAGAATCATTTTAGTATACTGTGGAATTCAGTTTTCAAGTATATTGTTGAGGGTTTTTGCATTAGCATACATAAAGGATGTTAATGTCTAGTTTTCTTCTGTCTTTGTCTGGCTTTGATATTGGTTAATGACAACCTCAGGATGAGTTATGAAGGCTTCTGCCCACTTCAGTCTTTGAGAAGAGTGTGGAAAGGATTGGAGTTTCTTCGGGAGAGCCTGTCTTTAGTCCTGGGCACATGCTGGGAGTGGACACTGGGTGCTGCCTGTCTATGTGGCCCTGGGCAGGGACCTCAATTTCGCTGTGCCTGCCTCCTGGACCTTCAGTGGCAGGACACAGTGTCCCCTACCTGCGGTGAGGTGAAGTCAGATGAATAGGTGGGTACCAGCTGTTGGAAGGTAGCTGGCGTGGCGGAGGCTTAGGGGTGGTTGGACCTGCTGTTAGCCATCACTGTCACACCATGATCGTGACAGCACCATCTGTCCTGCACAGAGGGACCAGTGCTCAGAAGACACCAGACCTGTGCAAGGTTACCCGAGTGTCCATGCTTACCGACCACCCCCAGCCCCTCTGACTTCATGTCCTGGTTTTCCTGCCTCCAGGGAGAAAAGCCAAGGGGGTGAGGAGTTGGGGTGGGTTGCAGACCCACTGAGCCTTGGAGCAGGGTATCAGGCAGCAGTGCTCCATATTTTCTTCACTCCTCCAGAGCCCTGCTGGGGTTGTGTCCCTGAGAATGAGCACATATGTCCCTGAAGGACAGGGTTTCAGGAAGCAGAGCCTGCCCACCCACGCTGACACTCTCGTGCCTTCTGGAAAGTCACAGCCTGGGACTTCCCAGAGCCTGGATGTGGGAAGGTGGTCAAGGACCTCTTGTGCCTCCCACTCCACATACACCCTCATGGCCTGAGCTTCTGCAGGGTGACCTGGCACTGCCACCAGCCTGCTCTCTTCTCGGGTTGCATCCCTCCCCGCTCCCAGGCTCCAGAGGCTGGAGAGAGCACTGTCCCAAGAGCTCTTGCCCGCACACAGCTGGGCTGGGGTCAGCTGCCAGAGCCTGTTGTCCCCAGTGGCTGCTCCAGAGTGAACTCGGGTTAAAGGCTGTCAGCTGAGGGCCTTCCGGAGCAGGCAGCCTGGAGAACAGCACATGCCCCCAGCAAGACCTGACATCGGCTGCAGCCCTGCTGCTGTGGGTGTGGGTGCTTCCTGGGACAGGCTGGGTCCTCACCCACCCAAAGCCCATCCCTGTCTGCACACAGACAGGTGCGACAGAGCTGTGAGCCATCCTGGCCAGCGGCTAAGAGCACCACACCACACAGCACTGCAGTGCTGGGAACAGAGCTAGTGTGGGGTCCCGGGCAGTCTTCTGTGGCAGTGCTCAATTCTGTAGTCCTGGAAGTTGGAGGCAACAGGCAGTGCTCTTTGGAGTTTGGGGCAGGTGCCAGCAAAGGTCTAGGACACAGAAGAGATGTGAGCTCACAAGACCCAAGCGCATCCCCGGAATGGGTCCCAACCTGCAGCCAAGAACCTGCAGTCAGAGGACTGCTGGCAACAGGGAGGTCAGCGTCTGCCCCACCTGCTAGCCATTCTGTGGTCTCAGGCCGACCGTGGGACCACCTGGCCCCCTCTCCCAGGTTCCTGCCCCCAGGCTGGTTACTGACATTCTCACAGGTGCTCAGGTGCACTGAGACTCAACTTCCTTCCCTAGCCAGGGAGGCCATCCTGCTGTTCTCTCCTCATGTATCTGCCCCAGGGGCCATTTGCAGCTGGGAGGGGCAGTGGGTTCTGGGAAATTGAAAGCAGCTCTCCAGACCTCTGCCACACTGGACAGGTGGGGCTCCTCCTTACTTTCCGTGCCAGGAAGCTGCCTGTCAGTAGGGCCTGCAGTCCTCATCACCTGAGTCTGCTCTGGCTTCTGTGGAGTAGCTGTGGTGATTGCTTCTTGCTTAGGTTCACCCCAGGCCGGGCAAAGAAAGCAGCACCTGCGGCCTCCTCTGGGCCCTGTGCTGCACACGCTGGTGTGCACATGTACTGTCCTGAGCTCCCCCAGGGGAAGGCAGCGCACTCCCTGTCAGTGCTGGTGGGCTTGTCCACAGCACCGGAGCAGCACTCACCACGGTAAAGGCTGGCCCTAGCCCCAGCCAGAGGCTGCCTCCCTCCTGCCCCGTGCCTGCCATTCCTGTGTGAGTCAGGCCTCCCTTTGCAGTGGGAGCCATCAGCTGACAGCACTCCCCCCCGCCCTTCCTCCTGCCCCTGTGAGTCACTCCCCACCCCTGCCAGCCCTGCCAGCAGTCCTCTGAGCACCCCTAGACACCACCGTCCCCCTTGCTTAGGCTGCCACTGCCCCCTCACACAGCCCTGGGCCTTGGTCACCCTGTGCGACTGTTGCCCTCCCCAAGGTGGGCCGCTGGAGCCCTGGCATCCGGCCCAGAAAGCCAGGCTGACAGTGCTGCACCAGCTGCTTCCGGGAAGCAAGTCCCGGAGCTGCAGGATAAGGAGCTCGTGTTCTCTGCAAGACTTCAGCCGCGGCTTTCCTCAGCATGCAGGCTGGTGTGGGGCAGTGTTCAGTGGCCAAGAGCCTGGGACCCATCGCCATGTCAGAGCCCACCCTCAGTCAGAGCGGGTTAAGGCCACATGCCCGCCAGTCTCCTGGACCGTGGCAGGGTGAGCAGGCAGCAGGCAGTAGGACTGGTTAGCACAAATACTCCTCTAGGTCCCCTCTGGCTACCCTCACCCAGTGTCTAGCAGTGGGAAGGCCTGGGGCAGGGCAGGCATGCGGCCCCCCAAATTCTTGCTCGGCTCTGCACATTGGCACTTGGTTGCCGTCTCTGCAGCTTCCCTGTGTTGGTGCCTTCTGTCTCCAGGACCAGCCTGTGCTCCTCTCCAGACATCCAGGGTCCTCCCGGGCCAGACTCTCCTGCACAGCTGCCTTGGCACCACGATGGCCGAGGCACTCACCAGCAGCAGTGGCAAGGGTGCACTTGGCAGAGCTGCTGTGGCTGCACAGAGGGAGCTGGATGCCGGAGGAGGGCCAAGCGGTGCTTTAGGGCAGAGAGGGTGCGCTCAGGCGGAAGAGCTTGCGGTCAGGCAGCCCGGCCGCAGGGTCAGCCTGAGTAGAGCTGTGAGCACCTGCCCCCATGGGGCCCCTCCGGACTTGTCACCCAGGAGAAAGGACCAGGAGAAGTGAGGCAGCAGGGAGCAAGGGGTCAAGGTTAGAAAGGTCATGCCTGCCCTACATGTACCCTTTCAAAGCCCCGCCATGCTAGGCAGGTGCATAACACCGGCCGAGGCTCTTTCAAGGTCCACCCTGCTCCAGGTGGGATGTCAGCCCCTGGAGAACGCAGGTTGTGCAGCCAGGGCTGTCCCTCGGGGCATGCTGAGCTCAGTGGGAAGCAGCTGCCCTGACTGATACACCCGCTGAGCTCGCCCTGCACCCAGGAGGACACTGAGAGCAAACCACAGCCTTCATGCTCTGAGTGAGACCCAGGGCAGGGTTGGCGGGTGTAAGAAGTCCCTCTTGCCTGTGCTGGGCACCCCACTGGGCCAGGAGGCTGTGTACAAAGCCCTGGGCCATAACGCCTGTGTTGGGACAGGAACTCCAGACAGCCTCCTCTTTAATTCCATCGTGTCATTTTAGCACAGCAGCTGAGAGCCCCTTACTCAGAATCACTTCAGGGAGAGGGACCTTGTCCTTGTCCTAATCTTGGAGGAAATGCTAGGACCAAGCTTGCTCTGGGTTGTAGGAATGTTTCATCACATTAAAAGAGCTCATCTCTAGCCAAGCATGGTGCCGCACACCTATAACTCAGGAGGCTGAGAGAGGAGAATTGCCACAAGTTTGAGGCCAGCCTAGGCTACATAGTGAAACCTTGTCTCCAAAAAAAAAAAAAATACTCTTTCCTGTTTGTCCTCTCCTGAGAGCTTATAACATTATAAACATTTGCCAAGTGCTTCCTGTATAGCGTATTGCTGAGATCTGTAATCTGCTGATGAGATGAGTCTTATGGAAGCTTTCTTATTAAACCATCCTTGCCTACCTGGGGTAACCCACCTGGTGTTAGTGTAGTGTCTCTCATGTTCTGCGCTGGATTTGACTTGATAAGGGTTTTGTTGTGGGAGCTTAATGTCTGTATTGTAAAGTCAGCTTCATTGGCTGCCTCCTGTCTTTGTCTGGTTTGGGGGCTAAGGTGACAATGGCCTCGTAGAATGAGCTGGGGATCATTCCCTCTATTACTGTAGTCCAGAAGAGTTTCCATAAAACTGGGTAATCTGTTCTTTCACAATTTGGAAGAAATAGCCTGGCATTTTCTCTGAAGGAGTTTTCCCCTTTGCTTTTTATTTTGAAAAATTTGTAGTTGGAGGAGCAGAAAAGTGATCCTTCCACCTCTTGCCTAGATTCCGTGATGTGTTAACATTTTGCCGCATTTTTGTTGTCTGTGCAAGCTCTCTGTATGTATCTACAGAATTATGAGTATGTGTGCACTTCCTTGAACACACTCATGTGCTTACATACCTGTGCCCTGTGGTTCTTACCAGAAACATACTGGAGGAAGAGTTTTAACTGCTGCTGTGGTTTATATGTGATTTTTCTTTTTTGAGATTATAGGGGTATTTGTGTTTTTTATATTTGGACTTTTATACAAAATGTTTGACTTGCAGCCTGTCTCTCACCATGCCTCTTGTGTGTTTTCCTGGTGCATCTAGCCCTCGACTGCTGTTTCTTCTCTTTCCCTCCATTCTGGGCTGGGCTGGGCTGGGCTGGGTGGAGCTGAGCCATGTTGTGCAGGAAGAAAGCAGGTGCCCGGGTGTTCTCTGGGGACCCTGCCACAGTCACACAGTGGCAGAGCCCTTGTCAAGTGGGAAGCCTGGCTCCCAGCGCTGACTTCCATGCCTGTTTCCTGTGGAATTCATGGGGTCTGTGAGGTCAGATACCTGGGATCTGGGGACCTGGCTGTAACAAAGGGCACTGTTTGCACAAGGGAGTCTAACAGTGGTGACCGCACTGTACCTTGTAGAAACAGAGCCAGCAAGTGTCTGTCTGTCCCTTTCCCTGGGGCAGGCACTGACCACAGCATAATGGATAGGATGGGGACCTGACTGGTGGGATGGGGTATAGTGGGGTATAGGAGGATTCCTGGATCTGGAAAGGCCAGTATTCTCACATCTAAGGGTCACTCTTCAGGTCATAGCTTTCCCAGTGCATCACCCAGAGGCAGGTCACCCTGGCTGCAAGCAGAGCCCGGTCAGCAGGTTAAGAGAGCAGTAGAAAGTGGGCCATTGCACTTCCCTTGGGTGTGGAATGACTTCTTTCTGGAGTGTGCATTTAGGCTATGAATTTGTCTGGGGAAAACAGTCGAGCTCCAGAGCATTTGCCTCCTCTGGCTCCAGCCTCCTCCTTGCTCGAGTGGGTAGACGTGAGAGTGTGGGGGGCTGTGTCTGCCTCTTCTCTGGCTGTGGGCTGTGAGACCATATGCGAGAGAACCAGGTGATTTTTCCCAGGATCTTGAGAGGGTCACTGTGTTACATAGAGCCAGCCCCAGCTGTGAGGTCGGCAGGTCACATGGAGGACTCACCCCATAGGATACCCCTCGCCCCACATATATTTGGTCTTCAGACCAGTTTTAACCCCTGATTCCCAGGAAGGCAAACAACTCATGGTCTCGTGGCTTTGGACACATCCTGAGCCTCCCAGGCCTGCCTGACTCATACCTCCCTCAAGAAAATCAGACTGGGTTGTGTACATTAATTTTCACACGTTCCTTTGTCAACTAGCACAAACTTGTTTGTATAAAACTAGAAAAACACAGAGAAGGCCCAGGGCACCATGCCAGGGACAAATCCTCTGGGCACCTGGCTTGTGTTGTGATTTTGCTCTGTCTCCCCAGTGCCAGGTTTATGTGCTTTGCAGAGTTGGCCTCAGGTACCCAGGAGCGTGATGTGACACTTTCGCCCATTGTGCCCATGGGGGTGTGGTTGTGCATTACTGCAGAGGACCCAGAGGGCTGTGCCTCCTGGTTACCTTGGAGTCACTGGCTACAGCACGCCCCACCCTTCACACATGGGCCTCGAGCACTTCTGAACCCACAGGGACAGTTTCCAGGCACAGCTGAGGCTTCGTACGTGGCCATGTGTATGCAGGGTATGTGCTGGCAGACACCCGCAAGTTGGCATTGCCTGGGCGACTCCTGGTGGAGACACTTCAGCCAAGTCAGGCGCACGTGCTGCACACCCAGGCAGGACACAGCGCTGCCCCGGCCCTCACCACAGTCCTTTGCGCCCCTCTCCCCTGGTATGGGTGGCTGTGGTCATGGGTATGCAAGCTGACGGTGCCGGCTGAGTCCTGACTGGGCAGCAGCTAAGCAGAGGCCTGGAGGCATCTAGAAAGAGTGAGCTTAATAGCTCCAGGCTGGATCAAGAGACAGGCGCTGGAGGCTGGTGCCAGGCCACGCCACGCCAGCATGCACACTGCCTGGCCGCCCAGCTGTCCTACCCGGGTGCAGCTAAGGAGCAGAGCACCATCATCTCCCTGTGGCCTAAGGTGTGTGTGCATTTGGCCAGAGGTGACACTTCACCTGCCAGATATCAAAAGGCAGCAAGAGCCGGGTGAGTGGGTATAAAATATGAATGAGCAGCAGCCCCTCGAGCCCCGAAGCCCAAGGCCTGGCTGGGTTCCCTTGTCAGGACTCACTCGCTGGAGCATTGCCCAGAGCAGCAGGAAGGAGCTTGGCAGAGTCAGAGGGCAGACAGAGGAGATGGAGCACAGCTTCTCACGCCTGCAGCCTCAGGCACAGCACTGCTTCTGAGGCCCAGCTGGGAGAGTCCCGTGGCCATGCTGCTTTTGGGAGCAGCAAGCGGGAAGCTGCCAGAAAGCCTGAAGCCCATTGTCTCTTCCCCCAGAGGATCGGTGAACAGCACCTCCAAGCTGACCTTGTGGTGCCCACCCAAGGTAGGGCACCCAGTATCTCCTGGGGCCAAGGCCAGCCAGACCTGACACCAGCCAGGCAGAGCCAGTCATGTTCTTGGTGCATGAGTCCAGTCCCCGCTGAGGCAGTCTCACAGGAGCGCCACCTGTCAGGAACTTGGGGTGACCTGCACACAGGCTGCAGGCTGGGACCTTCCCACCCATCTGTGCCTGTGGGAGTGTAATGGGCATGGCCTACATAGCAGCTCCCCATGGTGCCTTGAGAGGCAGTCACCCTCTGCCCCGGGGTCTGCCAGGGTCCTTGTCAGGCATGGAAAGATTGCAGGAGGGACATCGGGGAAATAGCTGTGGGCGTCCCTCAGGCGTGGGGCCACTGCTTCCTGGAGCTGGCTGAGGCTTCTGGCTCCTGGGTGCATTCAGAGGGGCTGCCTGCCTCAGAGACCCACATGCCCCAGTGCAGGCACCCCCTCAGTGCCTTGGTTTCTCTGTGGCACAGCTCTGTAAGGGTGAGGCATCTCCGTTCAGCAGCCTGCCCTTCCCTAAAACTCCGGTCACCTCCCTTGTATAGCAAGCAGAGATTTCAAATGTTGTAAATGTTGTCAGCTGAGAGAAGGCTTGTGGAGGTATTTCCTGTTAAACTTAAATTAATACTTTACTTTTTCACATATATTTCCTAATTTGGTATTTTGAAGCAAGGATGGGAGATGTCATTTTTGCACTGTTTACTAACAGCGTCCTTCCGCAAAGCCATGACCTCGCCTCCTCACCAACCCGCTCTTGGGTGGAGTCCAGGCCGTGCTGTCAAAGCTTGTCCTGTCTCCTGTGTGCACCCTCAGCCAGACTGCTTCCCCAGGGCTGCTGCTCCCTGGTGTCAGCTCAGGCCGAACCCTCACTGCCCCAACTCTTCCCTCCGCAGCACTCACTTAGTGGGGTCTTTAGTGGCCACATTCCCAGCCCTTCCTGTCCTGCACGTGACAGGCACCTGCTGAGTCCTGTGGCCAGGGAAGGGTCCGTCAGGTCAGAGGGCATCCTGCAGAGTGGTGAGCGCAGACCACCTGTGTAAGGGCAGGCAACTTGCACCTGGCCCAGCCCAGGATGATCTCAGTGTCCCCAAAGCCTCATCTGTCTGTCTGGCAAGTGACTGGATCGTAGGGTCCTGCGGCAGACCTGCTATCCCCAGGGGCCTGGTGGGAAGAGGTGGTTGCTGGGGTTGAGTCCTAGAAGGTGTGTCTCCCTTCCCAGTGCTTCCCTACACTGCTTCCGCCTGCCAGGAAGTCAGTGGCTCCCTCTGCAGGTCCTTACACCACACCTCCCTTCCCTGCAGCCTGGGGGCCTAGAACATACCCCTCCTCTTTTAAGTCGGTGTCCTTGTCCCAGCACAAGGAAACTGATAAAGACAATAGCAAGCTCCTCGCTTGTGTAGTTGCTGAGCGGCTGTAATGCTCTCTAGTGGTGTTTGGGGCACTTCACCAAGTCCTTGCAAGCCTGGGAGGGAGGTGTTTTCTGATTAGCTTAGGCCAGAACTGGACTACCTGGCTCACATCCACTCCCTCAGCCCCCGTAGCCTGTGTCCTGGGACTGCAGCCCCGTCTGGGCAGCTGCGGGGTGGATTAACAGGCACACAGTGGTGCTGTCCTGCTGCACTTTAGTGTACTAGGTTTGCTAGAGACCAGGATTCAGTTTTTGAGCCTGGACTGTTCAGGAGTAGGCGCTGGCGGTGGGAGCCGCTAGCCAAGTGGTCATTCACAGGCTGCTGTGTTGTCCTGGGAGAGAGTGCCATGCCTTCTCCGTGGGTGGGTGCTGGCCAGCCCAGCAGGGGCAGAGAGGAATTCACGGGCAGATGGCAGAGAGCTCGGGACAGGTGGCAACACATGGGAGGGAAGCCCTGGAGTGGGGGACAGAGAAGGAAGGAGCCCACTGTGAGCCCTGGACACCGGGCTGGAGGAGGGTCTGTTCTAAGGGGGTGCTGTGGTTGCAACCCTCAGTCAGGCTGGGGAAGAGGTGTTTCTGCGGCCAGAAGTAGCTGCCCAGCTGAGAGCCACTGGGAGGTCTCCACGCCCTCATCAGAAGGAAGCAGGCGCTGCACTGCGCACCCGCAGCCCTGCCTGCCCCTGCTGGCCCCTGCGTGGGTGGGGGGACAGGCGGGACAGGTGTCTAGGACAGCGCCATCCCGCCCCCTGGAGGCACAGTCTCCTGGGAGACACTGCCTGGGTCACCTCCTCCTGGAGGCCTCCCCAGCTCCTCTAAGCATGGAAAGAAAGCCATGCGTGGGAAGCTACACAGAAACTCCTGAGCCTCGAGGGCCTTTATGGGGATCGCTCCCCGGGGCACCTCCCCTGTAGGTGGCGCTAAGCTGTTAGAGCTGCTGAGCGCCAGGGCAGGAGGCCCTCCGTGTCCCATGCTACACCCTGGCCACCTAAGCCCAGGCACTGAGCAGCACCCGGGAGGCTGTCACCCTCCTCCCAGCGGGTCACTGTAGGGAGGAAACAGCTGCCCTTGCCTGGCAGGGAGCCAGTGAGTCCAGGTGGAGCCAGCCTGGGCAGCAGGGCAGACTAAGAAGCCCCTCCCAGAGCCAGCGAGACCCTCAAGTGCTGGAGGCCCTAAACACAGAGTGGCCCGAAGATTGGCTTGCTAGGCAGCGCCTCCTGTGCTGCCCGGATTCCCTGCCCAGCAACCTGGTTATAAGGTATAGATGAAGGGCCCCGCATGGGAGCTCAGGGCAGCCCCCGCCCCTCACTGCCTGCTCTGTGGGACGCCTGCACCCTGTGTGTGAGCCCAGCCCCCACCCCGCCCCAGCTCCGCCCATCTGGCCTGCCTGCAGGAGGGGGAGACTGCTGTAAAGACTCCTGCTGAGCTGTCATCTCTGTCCTTGGCCATCTGCCTCTGGCTGGCAGAGCGAAAGAGGGCTGTGTGTGACTAGAAAGCTCCTGTCCAGGAGCCCCAGGGGCAGCTCACCCAGCTTTCCGCAGCAAGATGCTGCCCAGGGTGGGCCAAAGTCCAAGGCATGGGCCCGGTCCCCATGGCGCCCAGGACAGTCTGGTTTCTGTTTAAGTCACCCAGCCCAGTGATGAGGTATCTTCACTGCAGGTGTGCATGTATTTTTTTTAATTTGTGTAGTTTCTCTGGCTCTGCTTTACAGGAAGTGGACTGCAACTTTGGCTCATAGTTGAGTTACAAAACACTGCTATCTGTGACTGCGGCTTAGACAGTGGTCAGCAGGGTACCCAGGCCAGCACCGCATGGGGACACATTCACCTGGCCTCGCAAGACATACAGATCAGCCACTGGGCACCAGCCTGGGCAGTGGCTCTCCCAGTGAGCATGCTCATCAGACAGGGGCAGCTCACATCCAAGAACTCCAAGCACGACTGCCCTGGCCGGCTGTGCCCCGAGTTAGCTCTTGAACCTCTTGGGCCTGTCTCTTCATCTGTAAGAGGACTGTCCACAGGATAAAGTGCTGAGAGCTCAGCTGTCAGCCTGGCCCTGCTGTCCACCCCCAGCTCACCCTCTACCCTTTTTTGCCCTTCCTGCTTCAGGTCTGAGTAAATGGCTTTGGTCCAGAGGCTACTTGCACCACAGCTTCATTTTGTCCCTTTGAAAAGGAGACCAGGGTAGGCAGGCCATGCTGTGGATGCAGAAACATCAGCAGCCCAGGCTCTTTCCCCTCTGCCAGCCCGAGAAAGCAGGGCTTCTACCTCACAGTTCAAAACGACTGCTGGCGCTTGGTCACACCCACATTCCAGCCAGCAAGAGGGAAACACCAGGACCAGGTCAGTGTCTCTAAGGACATCCTGGTGGCAGACATGGTCACACTGCGACACCTGGGAATCGCCTGGGCTCCTTCCTCCTCTGGGACTGCCATGCTGCTCCTAAGCCTCTATTTGGGGACACATGTGAGTGTGGCTCCCTGCCCTTAAGACCGCCTTCCCCACACACCCATGAGATTAGCTGGCCTGGCAGGTGTGGTGGCACACACCTCTAATCCAGCACCCAGGAGGCTGAGGAGAAAGATTCCAAATTTGAGGCCAACCTGAGCTATATGGAGAGCTCCAGGCCATTCTAGACTACATAGCAAGACCCCAGGCTCAAAAGAGGTGGTCTGGATGAGCTGAGGCAGCACACCCGACTTTGCTGGAGGGGAGAACATGGGGTGCTCTTGGTGCTGCATCCAGACCGGCATTGAGGACTTGCTGTGCACACAGCCATGCCTGTGCCAGAAGTAGGAGAGTATTTGCTTTGAAAAACCACCCACTCCATCAGCTACCTGAACAGCAGGATCCTGCATCCAGCGGGGAGCTGCACCTCTGCTGCACCTGTGGTTAATTAAGGTCAAGTTCAGAGCCAGCTGATTAAACCCCATTGTGAAAGGCCCCTTCAGTCCCATGGTGGGAGGCACAACTGCCGAGAGAGACCTTGTGACCTTGCAAAAGACAGATGAACATAAAGCCACCCTTCCAGAGCCCCCTTGTGCCCCCAACCTCCATCCTGGGCAATAGGGCCATCTTGCAGTCGTGACACTGTTTAATTATTTGGGTACAAACTGAGTAAAAATGCTAGGGACTGGAAGTGTTTTAGATTTCAGACTTTGGAGTATTTGTATATATGCTATGAGAGAGCTCAGGGAAGACCCCAAGTTAAGCACAGAATTCATTTATATTTCATATACACCTTAGGTACGTAGGTTGCGCGTTTTGAATGGTCCTTAGGGTACCTGCTTTTTGACTGAGCCATCACATGAGGTCAGGTGTGGAATTTTCCCGTGTCTTGCTGTCATTCAGGAAGGTTTAAGTTCTAGAGCATTTCAGGTTTTCAGATGAGGGACTGCAGACAGCACAGAAATATGTAAAGAAAATAAAATCACCCATTTGGAGTGTAATAGGTTTTCGCTGAACTTTCAGCTTTTCTGTTTTGAAAATTACAGAGGAGGGGAAGGAAGTGCTGCTGCCCATGGGCAGGGCAGCTCGGGGCGGGGATCCCTGGTTTCACTGTCCTGAGGTAACTGTTGAGTGGTCCACTGCTGTCCTGGGTGGTGCCTTCTCTGAGCAGGTGCAATTTTTACAAAACTGTGACTCCAACACAGTCGTCACTCCCAGTGGACGCAGGCATTTCTGCTGTGGCTGCAGATGCAGCCTGGCCGCCGTGTGCGCTCAGTCAGCTTCCTCCTCCTTGTGCTGTGTCTCCGTGGATGCCCTTCTTCCTGTGGAGGTGCAATTAGCGGACAGCCCCATGCCAGTTCACAGTGTCCAGTGCCTGTCCCCAGCCCTAGACGTCTCATGGTCAGCAGCCAGATTTCTTTGTTCCTTTTTCAGTATTGGAGCTTGAGCCCAGGACCTTCATTCAGTACCACCCAACCATTTATTTTTTCATTTTGAAACAGAGTTTCACTTAAGTCACTTCAGTTGCCCAGGCTGAGCTCCAACTTGTGATCCTCCTACCTACCTCAGCCTCCTAGGGTGCTAGAATTGCAGACACCAGGCCCAGCTTTTTTTTTTTCCTTTAAAATTAAGGTTTCCCTATGTTGCCCAGGCTGGCCTTGAAGTCCTGGACTTCCAGAAGCAAAAGTCGGAAGTGGGTAGATGGGAGCATGAGTTTGGGTCAAACCACTCCTGTCAGGCAGAGGAAGGGAAGGAAGTGCTGCTGCCCGTGGGTGGGCAGCCCTGCCCTCTATTAAACTAAAACTCTTGAGGCAAAAAGTGGTCTCTGAAATCAGAGGGTTTATTGAGCCATGCTGCAGTTACAAAGCCCAGCCAGAAAAGGACCAGGTCCTGAGACAGGCTCGGAGATTTGCCAGGGGAGAGCACTATCGTGGGGGTGCACACTGTAACCCCAGCACTGGGAGGCTGGGGTAGGAGGGGTCACTCAGTTTCAAGGCCGGGCTGGGCTCCATAGCAAGATTGTTTTAAAAGAAATAAACCTACGAAAGTTGGGAGGAGGAAAGCGTAAACCCTGAACGCCAGGCCTGGGGCTGGAGAAAAGAGGGGCCGGCTGCGGAACGGGAAGCTTGGGGCTGGGAGGGTAGTCTGGAAGGAGTCAGGCTGTTGCTTCTGGGTTGGTCAGGGTTACATCTAAATGTCCAGGTGCAGGTGGCAGCGGCTGGTGGCTCATGTGCTAAGATTTAAATCCGCTTTTCAACATTCAGCTCTCTTCCCTTCCTCCCTTATCCAGCCCCTGGCATTCAGTGGAAGACACCCCAGGTGCTCTTGTTCCTGCTCTGGCCTGGGGCCAGGGCCTCCCCTCTCCCCTGGCCTATCAGTTAGGCCCATGTGAGTGGTGCCTAGTCTCCCTGACTGGATCAGGCAGTGCCTGGCTTGCCCGGTGCCCTTGGGAAGGAGGGTAGGGGCAGAGCACAGAGGGCTGCAGCCGCCTTGCTCAGCCTTGCCCAGCCCTCCTTCCTGTGAGTGCCTCAGAGCTCCCGCTTTACTGCATGCCTTCCCGGAGACTCCTGTGCTTGTTCTCCGTGGAGTGGGCCCAGGCCAGACTGCAGTGATCCTGTAAGAACAGACCCGAGGGGCTGGTCTCTTGCTGCCATGTGCAAGGTTTTGAGTCCCAGCCCCAGCGCAGCAAAGAAAAGAATACAAACACCAACAAAACTAGAGCCAGTCACTCCAACAGCACAGTGTGGAACCATCCTAAGACTAGGACCACAGCTAATTAATGCCGGGCATGGTGGTGCATGCCTGTAATCCCAACACTCGGGAGGCTGAAGCAGGGAAACTGCCACAAGTCCAAGGCCAGCCTGGGCTACATAGTGAGTTCAGGGGCAGCCTGAACTTGTCTCAAAAAGCAAACAAAGAAACCATCTCATTTGGCTTTATTTATGATTCCAGAATGGGGCAACAACTTATTCCACAAGAAGGGCTGGGATGCCAATGATTGGAGCTGAGGATTGGTTTTATAGAAAGAAAAGGCTGAAGAAAGGAGAAGCGATGAGTGGTCCCTTTATAGGGGCTTTTGCGGTAAGGCAGGACAGGGAGATGGACCTGCTTAGCTATTATCAGGTTGCTTTTTTGTAAAAAGGCAGGGTGAGCTTCATTATCATGCTGATTGGAACCAGTCTGTCTGAGTTGAGTTGTTTCTCTCCTGCTTTGTGATTGTCAGATACAACTTTGGGTGTGGCAGGAGCTTTAGCATGAGTGACTCCATTTTGATTTACAGATGAGTCTGTACAGAAGCCTCATCCAAAACAATAGCCTCCTGTGATTTCAGTTAACAAACTCAAGCAGAAATGCCGCCCTTGCCCATAGGCACGGCATGGCTGTGGGCACACTCCACCAGTGCCCACAAAAATGTCAGAGCAGCTGCGGGTCACTGGAAGCATTACACCAGCCATGGTTAGATGCCAGCACGGGGCCCAGGCAATGAATCCTGGGGCTGTCAGAATCTGCGCTTGGGGAACAGCAGAATTATTTGACAGAGCAGACATTCCTAGAGGTCTTAGACTTTCATCTCTGAAATCCATGAATTGTGCACTGTGGGTCATGACACATCTAAGCTTGTTTTTCTGTAAAATAGGTAAGATCTTCTTTGGTCTGGTCTTGCCGAGCCTCTAGCCTCGACTTGAATCGAGCCTGTGCCCCAGGATCCTGTCCCTGCCCGCTGCTCGGGAGGGGCACCCTCCCAATAGCACTGTCACCTCCCAGTCCCATTGGTCCCGCCCCACCCAGTCAGGAGCACGTGGAACTAGCACTGGAGACCCTGTCCATGCCTGTACCTGAGCCTGGACACCCCAGTGTGGGCAGGAGAAGACCCTGGCATCCTGGCCACCCCTCACCGTGGCTGCTGTCCTGAGGGCTGGGGCATCACCACCATATACCCTTCACAAGCCTGAGTGTGTAGTTCAGGGCCTTCCTTCTCCCAGGCTGCCTGAGCACCAGGCAGGGACCACTGTCTCACGGCCACATCACCCAGCAGTTCCCCTGCGATGCCTGTGAGCCGCCCAGCTGCATGGACTCATGGCCAACTTGAGGTAGAGGTCAAACATTGTCTGTAGCTGTCCCCTCCCTCGTGCCCTTGCTGCTGGTGAGCCACCCCCGACTGCCCAGCAGTCTCTCCTCCCCCAGTGGCCCTGGGCTCTGTGGCCCTGGGCAGTGTGAGTTGTCCCACGTTTTCCAGGAACACATACCAGCCTACCCAGAGTTACCAGTGCTCTGGATACAAAGGAGAGACACAGGCCCAGAGGTGACGCAAGGTGGCCACCCAGATGAAGGCCCCATGTCATGCCTCGTCTGTTAGTGCTGGCAGATAGCAGGGGCCTGGCTGGGTGGTGGTGAGCGGCCAGAGGCTTGTGGGAGGCCTTGGGAAGAGCTGAGTGCTGGGAGCCCTGAGCTGTCCCAGCGCATAGGAGACCTCCACAGAGACAGGCCTGCGCTGGAGGTCAGCATGCCGTGGGCACCGTGCAGGCCAGGGTCGCAGCTCAGCACTCTACCCAAAAGAGCACGCTCACCAGACAAGGCACTGAGCAGACCCCTGGCCGCTGTGGCTGGGTTGACAGCAGTGAAGGGGGAGCCCCTGGGAACCAAGCTGCCATTTGCATCCCTGTGTCTCTGGAGGACGGAGCCAGACACCGGCCGGATGCTTCCTCCCCAGAGAGCCCACATTGCAGTGGGGTACAACAGTGTACCAGTAACTAACAAGCCACAGGGAAGCCCTGCTCCCGAGGGGCCAGCTCCCCTTGGCTGAGCCCCACAGGGGCCCTTCCCTGAGATTCTCTTTGCTCTCAGTAGCAGCCCCAGCCCAGAAGGGGAGCAGAAGCCCCTGTGCCACAGGTAGCTCTGTGAGGATCCTGGCAGCTCCATACTCCCAGTGAGGGGCATCAGGGTTGGCCCTCCTGAGGGGCCGGCTGCACAGGGAGCCGAGGGCTGGTGCTGCAGGGCACTGTTCAGGGTCATACCTGGCAGCCGTGTGCCCATGGCAGGTTCCTGCACGTCCCTGGTGTAACAGCCAAGTGTGGCAGTTGGTATGGGGGAAACCACCTGTCCAGGCTCCTGTGGTGGACGTGCATGCAAGGGGGACCCCACCCTCATGCCCCCATCACCCCTTTACCTCCCTTCCCCCTCTCATTGCAGGAAGTTCTACTACATCACCCTCCTGCGGGACCCTGTGTCCCGCTACCTGAGCGAGTGGCGGCACGTGCAGCGCGGGGCCACATGGAAGACCTCACTGCACATGTGTGACGGGCGCACACCCACGCCCGAGGAGCTGCCGCCCTGCTACGAGGGCACGGACTGGTCAGGCTGCACGCTGCAGGAGTTCATGGACTGCCCCTACAACCTGGCCAACAACCGCCAGGTGCGCATGCTGGCCGACCTGAGCCTGGTGGGCTGCTACAACCTGTCCTTCATCCCCGAGGGCAAGCGGGCCCAGCTGCTGCTGGAGAGCGCCAAGAAGAACCTGCGTGGCATGGCCTTCTTCGGCCTGACCGAGTTCCAGCGCAAGACTCAGTACCTGTTCGAGCGGACGTTCAACCTCAAGTTCATCCGGCCCTTCATGCAGTACAACAGCACGCGGGCGGGCGGCGTGGAGGTGGACGAGGACACCATCCGGCGCATCGAGGAACTCAACGATCTGGACATGCAGCTCTACGACTATGCCAAGGATCTCTTCCAGCAGCGCTACCAGTATAAGCGGCAGCTGGAGCGCAGGGAGCAGCGCCTCAGGAGCCGAGAGGAGCGCCTGCTGCACCGCGCCAAGGAGGCCCTGCCAGGCGAGGACGCTGAGGAGCCAGGCCGCGTGCCCACTGAAGACTACATGAGCCACATCATCGAGAAGTGGTAGTGGTGGTGGCTGTGGGGAGGCCTTGCAGGGCAGGGTGAGATGGGTCATGGGCCAACATGCAAAGGGGCCCACCCAAAACTGCTGGGAGACCCTACGCCCACTCACCAGAAGGCAAATGTGTCCTGGGAACGGGTAGGGCCGGGTGTCCTTGCTGTTCCCCAGGCAGAGCCTGATAGATCGCTGTGTCCAGCCTTCAGGGCTGAGGGAAGAAGCATGCTGGAAAGATGCCCCAAGTGTGGTGGGTGGCGTGGTGGGGCCTCTGGAGCAGGAGGCCCGCCTGCTGCCCCTCTCCCTTACTGTCACATCCACTAATGGTTTGGAAAACGAGACAAAAGACACTGGAGAGAGGATGAGCTGGCCCAGGAGTCCCACACCAGCTATGCACATACCTGCGCTCACCCCTGCTGTGCGGCCCAGTGGGGGCAGCAGGCCAGCTTCCAGAGCCAACCCAGCACCCCTTGGCCTCTGGGGGCCCCGGTGCCCTGGACCTGGGAAGCCACCTCCCCAGGAGCACAGCAGTTCCAGGGGCCTCGGGACTGGAGCTCCCAGCTCAGCCATCTGTGGTTGACCAGGCCAGGGTCCCTAGCTGTGGCAGTCTACTGCAGTCCCGCCTCTGGGACACCAATGCCCCTCGCCAGCCTATGCTCAGAACCCACAGTGAGGCTTGGCCTTGGAGTGCCCACCAGGCAGGCGGGGCTCTGACAGCCAGGGGGTGGGCACCAGGAACTCCCCCTCCCCTGTTCTCCCTGACCCTTCACCCCACCTCCCATCCCTAGAACCTTTACTCAAGGGCTCATAGACCACTGTTCCCACCACCTCACGCATAAAAACACAATCAGACTCTGTCACTGGGGCTGGGAACAGAGCTGCTGCCTATGAGCCCTACCCTGGGCCATGGTGGTTCTCAGTGGCCAGGAGGGAAACTCAGCCCCTCAGGTTCCTGACTAGGCATGGCCCGCCCCACTCGGGTTGCATCCCTCCCTACCCTACCCACACTTCCCTGACCCCTCACAGGCTGGCCAGCGGCCTGCTAGAAGCCATTTGCATATCTGTTGGAAGCACTTGCCCTGTGCCCCATCCCTGGGCTCTGGGAGGCCTAGGGCCCCCACCGCTGAAGGACAGGCACCCTGGTCCTGGGAGGGCACAGGCATGTGCCTAAGGCCGCGTGCTGACCCTGCAGCAGGACAGGGCCCTCCTTGCTCCCATCTCACTGGACCAGCGCGGGTCCCACCATGGAGTAGAGGGCTGGTCACCATGGCAGGGGGCGTGGGGCTCCCATATCTCTGGAAGAAGCAGCTTCATCTTTGCTTGTCCTCCTCACTAGGGTCTAAAAGCAGGATGGGCTTGGCGTGGGCACAGCCCAGCCCAGTGCTTCCTCCCTGGCCAGCGGTCACACGAGATGTGGGCACCCGAGTGAGGGAGTGAGTGGAGTGGCTCTTTTAAAGGGCAGTCCCTGTCAGTGTCAGGAGGCTGGGCTCTGGTGCTCTGCACTTGGGTGTGCCCCTGGGAGGAGGTGGGATTTGGGGAGCCCTGGGGTCAGTTGTTCTCAAGCCAGTGAGGTGCTGTGGTCTCCTGTCCACAAGTGGAGCTTCCGGGGCCACCTGGAGCACAGGCCCTCTTGTACATATTGGAGTACATGTTAGATGTGCCCCGCTGTCCCCACGCACACGGAAGCACGGGTCTCCTCTCAGTCTCTGCTGCATTTGGAAAACAGTCCCACACAGCGCCAGCCTTGGCCCCTGGCTGTCTGGCCGTGCTGCCCACTCTGGCCACTTGCTTTGGGGGCAAAGCTTCCTTGTGCCCACAGCATCTCCCAGGACATCACAGGACAGGGCGACCCCATCTGTACTCAGCGACTCTGCCCCCGCCCCACAGCCTTCCGCAGGGCTGAGTGGACATGCAGCAGTCACCAGGCACCTACGGACCTGCAGATGTCCCCTCCAGGACAGGTTCCCCAGGAGGGGAGCCAAGGACAGCAGAACTGTCCAAACAACAAGTCTGAACTTTTTGGGAACTGGAACGGTTTCACTTGAACCCAGGAGCGTTTAAAGCTTTATTTATTTATAGCTTCTTATTAAAAAAAAGTGTTGAGAAGAAATCTTTTGGTTATTCGTACAAAAAAATGAGTTGCTGATGGAGAAGCAGGTCATAATCACCTAATTGTTTCTGTCTAGGTTGAGAATGAATGTTAGCAGATGAAATAAACCTGAAAAGGACTTCTGAGTGCTGTGGTCTGTGGGGTGTGATAGTCCCCCACCCCGCCCTGTGTCGGTGTCCATGCTGCGTCCCTGAGCCTGAGCACCACATGGCTCTCAGCCGCCTGCAGGACCAGAAGTAGGTGCTGTCTTCAGAACAGTGCCTCTCACCACCCAAACAGTAACCGTTAGTAATCACTAACTGCACCATTTGGAAAGATGACACCAGTGAGAAAGGCGGCCAGGACGGCCAGTGCCCTTGAGTCACATTTGCCATGAGTGCTTTTCCCGTCCAGTTTAATTCAGAACAACCTCAAATGGCAAATTCGCAGACAGACACATTGAATTAGTTCCTTTTCTGTTGCTGGCAACACAACTGTGGGTGTCTTTACACAGACCGACCACGGTGAGGTAGAGGAAAGAGGTCCATTCTGGTACAAGGTCCGGGCCCAGCCCAGGTGGAGGGACCACATGGGGGATGCCGTGCATCCCTGGGCACCCTCTGCGCTCGAGTGTGTGCTCTCATCTCAGCCCCAGGGCCGTTGCAGGTTCATCATGTGATCTCACCCAGCCACCTCCAGGGGCTTGACCTGTGCGCACCTCGGTGATGGTGACGTGGCTGGGTCTGCACGTCTTCAGGCTCAGCCCAGAGTCGCCTGGTGGTGGCATTTCCTCACGCGCTTTCACCCAGGGTTCACACTTTGCTTGTCTGCGCACAGGCGCTCTCGGCAACGTTTGGAAACAGGCTGTGCTTTAGGGTTATTCCCAAAGCCTTACACGCATGTCTCCTAAGAGCCGCATTGTGCTGCAGGATGCACCACACTAGCATACCCCAAGCAGCTTAACATTGACAAAAACCGCCATCCAGGACCCTCCAGCCACGTTTTCAGAGCCCCGACGGTGTCTTCACAAGGCTCTGTGACTGCAGGCTTCCGCACACCTCCTGTCTCCTTTACCACACAGCCTCTTCATTTTCATCTTTCTTAGCATCGTATTTTGGGTCTGGTTTTGGTTTGAGTTTCATTTTGAACAACTGGTGCTCTATTACCAAGCCATACCCCCAGCCCTTTTTGTTATTTTGAGACATGGTCTCATCAGATCACTAAATCAGTCAGGCTGGGCTTAAACTTGCAATCCACCTGCCTCAGGGTGCTGGGATTCCAGGTCTGTGCCCCCACGCCTAGCTCACTTGTCTTTTAAAGGATCTGTTTGCTTATGATCAGAGGCATTTCAGCATCTTGACCCGAGTGCCATCCAGGGTGGGTGGCCCTGGGCCTTTGTACTGTAGAGCACAGTGCTGCTTGGGCAGGGGCTGCTTCCTCTCGGGCTGCCTGCAACGCCGTGGCTGCAAGACCTCAGGAGTGCTTCTGCTGGGCTGGGGCTTGGCCTCCGAAGGCCTGCTGTCCCACCCAGTTCCCCTTGCAAAGGGGGCCCTTGAAGCTCCAGGACCTGACCTGGCCCCACCATACTGTAAAGGCCGAGCCCAGCCCTGGTTGAGTGGCTTATTAAAGCAGAGGCCAACCAGACCCTGCAGGGCCACCACAGGGCAGAACTGCAGGCCCAGCCTCTCTGGGCCCATTCAGGGACTGTCCCCTTTTTCCTTTTTTCCTCCAGAGAGCCATGACAGTTTGCCCCTGGCCCTCCTGACCAAGGCCAGTATGCTGCCTCCCCCCAGGGCCTTCCAGGTGGCTCCAGCTTCCTGTGTGCGAGCCCAAACCCGTACAGCTAGGAAGGTCGAACCAGACAGAGCACCACCCGGCCCTGCACACCACACATCCCTGTTGAAGACACTGGCCTCTGGACTGCAAGCCCCCGCTCCCTCTGGAGGTAGTGGGTAAGGCCCGCTCAAGCGAACTTCCTCCTGGGTTGAAGCTAATACTGGGCCCCTCCAGTCCTTCCCTCCTCTCCAGGTGGCATCATGCCCAGGATACAGTCACCTCAGCAGTGACAGGTGCCCAGGGTCCACTGCTCACTGCAGGGGAGTCCAGGGCAGCTGGGTCTCAGGTCACCTTCTTGGGGGTGCTCAGTCCCCACCTCACCCCACCCACCCCGGGCAGTGCAGCCTGCCCTGCTGGTGAGGCTCATGCATTGCCTTCCTGGCCCCTGCAGCTGGCCTGGCCTGCGGGACATCTGCCCCACCGGCCTCCTACTCCTCTCACCCGATCCAGTCAGCTCTGGCCCTGCAGAGGTTTCTGTGTGTGAAAGAGCAGCAAGGACTTGGGAAAACAATTTTTCTTTCTCAAACAAAAAGCCCAGCATTCAGACACAGAGGGAAGACTCCAGGGAGCCAGCTTGGCCTCTGGCAGCACGTCTTTGTCCCACAGTGCTGCCCTAGAGCCAAAGGACAGCCCGGCCTTCAGGACAGAGCCACACTGTGTGGGAGCCTGCACCCTGGTCTCCGCACAGCCTCCTGGGAGTTGACCATCCATGTATTTCCCATGCACCCTTACAACAAATGGTAAAACATCCTGACCCGTGGGTACAGAAGAAATGTCATTTGCATCTTAAGGAAACAATGCTAAAAGAAAAGCAGCAAGCCCTCTTCCTCCTTTTCCCCTCCTAATAGCCACAATGAGGAGATGGTTGGAGCTCAAGCAGCAGTCTTGGACAGTGAAGTACAAGCCAGGTGTTGAGGATGGTACAGCAATAACATAGGCTCTTGATGATTATGCAAACTATCTAACAGCTTTCAGCTGCCTATCTTAAGACTATCCATGTAATAAATAACCATGTACCATCCAGATGTGGAGGTGCACACCTGTAATCCCAGCACTCAGGAGGCAGAAGCAGGAGGATCACCTTGAGTTCAAATCCAACCTGAATTATATAGCAAGGTCTGTCTCAGAGAGAAAGAGAAAGAAAAAGAAATAAGCCATGTACCTTGTTAAAGCCACTGTTCCTTGATTTTCTGTCACTTTAAACCTAATCCTAACAATGATAGCCCCCAAGGCCCACATGGCCCGACCACTAGAAATGAAGTTGCTGCAAGAAAACAGGCCACAGCTCAAGTAGCTACACCCTTCCTCAGCCACTGGAGCCACCTTGGGTGGAGGCCACCCACCTACTATTCTTGGCTGGCTTCTGTGGATGTGTTAGAATGCAGCATGCAAGGCTGATGCAGGAGGATCCTTGCGAGTGCAAGGCCAGCCTTGGCTACAAAGTGAGTTCAAGACCAGCCTGAACTGCACAGTGAGACCCTGCCTCAAAAAGGCAAAAAAGAAAGAAGAAAAAGAAAGAAAGAAAGAAAGAAAGAAAGAAAGAAAGAAAGAAAGAAAGAAAGAAAGAAAGAAAAAGAAAGAAAAGAAAAGAAAAGAAAAAAAAGAAAAAGAAAGAAAAGAAAGAAAAGAGAAAGAAAGAAAGAAAGAAAAAGGAAAAAGAAGAAAAGGAAGGAAGGAAGGAAGGAAGGAAGGAAGGAAGGAAGGAAGGAAGGAAGGAAGGAAGGAAGGAAAGAAACTAAAGAACAAGACATTTGAAGCCGGGCATAGTGGTGCACGCCTGTAATCCCAGCACTATTGGAGGCTGAGACAAGATGATTGCAAACTCAAACCTAGCCTGGGCAATTTAGTGACAGAAAAATCTGTTTCAAAATTAAAAATTAGCCGGGTGTGGTGGTGCACGCCTGTAATCCCAGCACTCGGGAGGCTGAGGCAAGAGGATTGTTGTGAGTTCGAGACCAGCCTGAGCTACAAAGTGAGCTCAAGACCAGCCTGAACTGCATAGCAAGACCATATCTCAAAAAGACAAAAAAAATTAAAAATTAAAAACTGGCCAGCGATGTAGCTGGGTTCAACTCCCAGTCCTGAAATAACAACAACAAAGGAAGAGGAAAAGGAGGGAGAGGAAGAAAAGAAGATACTTGAATGGAAGAACAATTGTCACTTGTGATAGTGATAAGAAAAAATACAACTCCCGACCCATTAGGTGTCAGTTTGTGGTCTCAGGATATGGAGGAATGAAGTGACAAGCCTAAGGCGGTCAGGAGAGTTTTAATGGAATCAAGGGGAGGAAGAATAGTTCCTACATGTCCAGGAGGGGTTCCCGAGTGGGTAGCCCCCCAGTGTCTTTGCCAGCAGTAATTTACACAGCAAAGTCACAACATGGTTCAAGCTGAAACCAACCATAGCATTGCAGTGCAGCCACTTAGTTAATACCGATCCAGTAGAGAAAGGAGTCGCATAGGAGGGGTACCTAGAAAGAACGAATGCATTCCTGGAAAGGGAGAGGAGCATGGGGCCAGGTGCTCTGGTCCCCCACTTGGAATCTGATGTCTACCTGGGCCCACTGGACCACATGCTGGTTACAGTACAGTTGCAAGGTGCTGTTTGTCTCCAGGGCAGTGGGCAGGCCTGGCCTTCTTCAGATGCGCCTCCAGCCACAACTCTGAAGTCTTTATGCTGACTTCCTTGAAGGCCCACTCCCGCCCAGACTGTGTATTAATATCTATCTAACTTAGCTACCTTTAATAATAGATACTTTTATACACTGTAGAAGTATTTCATAGAATATGAATGAACAATAGATTATATCGGACACACGTGTAATTACCGCATTGTTTGTCTGGTGTGAAAAACCAAAAGCGTAAATAAGGACCCAAATGTATATTAGGTATTGTGAAATGGGAAGAAAAGTTCAAATGAGAAGGGGAACAAGGCAGCAGGGAGGGGGAAAGGAAAGAAGGGAAAAGTAAAAAAAAAAAAAATGAAAAAAGAAGGAAAAAATGGAAATAAAGCTTTTGTAAATGGGGAGGAGGTTGAAGGGAGCACGGGGGAATGAGAAAAATTAAAAATACAATTTGAAAAAAATAGATTATCAAAATCATATTCTGTTTACACTTTCCTGCTCGGACTTGGGTGCCGACACACAGCATTTTAAGCGCTCTCCTGGGAGGCAAGGGCAGAAGCTAAGGCTCGGGCTTCTGCAACAGGAAGGGGCCTCGTGTGGACAGCTGGATCCAAGGATTCCCAGGACCTGGCCAAGGACCAGGCTGAATGAGGACTCCTCGTGGCCACGACCATGGGCAGGCGTGGGAACAAGGTGGGGTAAGGGACTTGGGGCATGGAGCACCCGTTTCCCATTATTTTTCTGGGTTCATTGCAGCAATTTTGATACCAGGGTGGCCCAGCTTTTCTCACATACCTATGGCCCCTGCTCCGGTACCCTCCTGAGAAAGTCTCCTGACTGCCCAAGCTAGATACCACAGTCCTACTCACAGCAGGTTTCCCAGCTCAGCAGCCAGGCTGCCTCTGCAGGGATTGGCATGGATGTTGTCACATGACTCAAACAGAACCAATCAGATCCCTGCCCTGAGATTTTTATATAGAAGCTGGTTGAGGAGCCCTTTCTCCTTTGCCATAGCTCCAAGGTAGTGCCAAGGGCCCCTTAGAGCTATGCCATCTGGCTCTTGGAAACTGAGGAAGAAGGGTAAAGATGCCACCCTAATGATGCTGGAGGCCTTGGATCTAGCTGTCTCTGAGGCCCGTGTTGCCCCAATTTCCCATGTATGGTCCAAGAGCCCAGAAGTTATGCCTAGGCCACTCAGCCTTGGGTTCCACCGCGGTGGAGTGTCTGGTGCAAGGACTGAAAGCCAAGTGGGGAGGCCCTTAGGGCCAAACCTGCCACCAAGGTCACAGAGGGATCATAGGACTTGTTGTTCTGCCTCATCAAGGACCTTCCTTGACAGCAAAGAGCTCAGATGCCAAGGCCTAGGATTTGTCCAATATCCCTTTAGAAAATTCCATTTCAAGAGGCTGGGTTGTTTTGCCATTTCAGGTATCTAGTCAGCCCTCCATATCCAAGGATTCCTATCCCAGGACCCAACCAACTTCTCAGTATTCTTTTAAGAAGTCTACTGAACATGTATAGACTGTCTCGTTACCGTTCCCCAGACAATATGCTCTAACAATTATTGGTTTGACAGAATCTTCACAATGGTTCTCTAACCAGTTGTATGAGGGCTATTATGGTTGGGAAGGCCAAATGGAAGCCATTAGAGTTGCCTTTGCTTCACAAAATAGTAAATCAAATGCAGAATCGCATTTCTGGAAGGATTCCAGAGATTAGTGCCACCATCAAGGACTTGAAGGATGAAGGGGTGGTGGTTCCCACCACACCTCATTTTAATTCTCCCATTTGGCCTGTACAAAAGACGGATTGGTCTTGGAGAATGACAGTAGATTCCATAAACTGAATCAAATGGTGACTCCAGTCACAGCTGCAGTAGTAGAGGTGTTTTCCTTGCTTGAGCTGCTTAACACATCGCCTGGTACTTGGTCTGCAGCTATTGATTTGCAAATGCCTTCTTCTCCATACCTATCCATAAGGACCATCAGGAATAATTTGCTTTCAGCTGACAAGGCCAGCAGTATACCTTCACTGTCTTACCACAGAGTTATATTAATTCACCAGCTCTGTGTCACAACTTAGTTTGTAGGAATCTTGATCACTTTCTCTCCCACATGATATCACACTGGTCCATTACACTGATGATGTTATGCTGATTGGGCCTAGTGAGCAGGAAGTAGCAACTACTCTGGATTTGTTAGTACAGCATTTGAGACCCAGGGGATGGGAAATAAATCCAACACAAATTCAAGGCCCCTCTACCTCAGTGAAGTTTCTAGGAGTCTGGAGCATGTAGAGATATCCCTTTTAAGGTAAAATAAGTTGTTGCATGTGGCTTCCTCTACAACCAAAAAAGAGGCACAATGCCTAGTGGGGCTATTTGGATTCTGGAGGCAACACATCCCTCACTTAGGTGTCTTATTCCACCCATTTACTGAGTGACTCAGAAGGCTACTAGTTTTGAGTGTGTCCCAGAACAAGAAAATGCTCTGCAAAAGGTCCAGGCTGCTCTCCCACTGGGGCCATAGGTTCCAACAGATCCAATGGTAGTTGAAGTGGCAGTGGCAGGAAAAGATGCTGTTGGTTCCCACAGCCCCCCATAGGTGAATCACAGCAGAGGCCTTTAGGATTTTGGAGCAAGACTCTGCTGTCATCTGCAGACAACTACTCACCATTTGAAAAACAGCTCTTGGCCTGCAACTGGGCCCTGGTGGAAACTGAATGCTTGACCATGGGACACCAGATCACCATGTGACCTGAGTTACCTAGCATGGCCTGGGTATTATCTGATCCACCAAGTCGGACGTGTGCAGCAACAGTCTATCATTAAATGGAAGTGGTATATTCATGATCAAGCCAGAACAGGTCCAGAGGGTACAAGGGAAGTTGCCCATGCCCATGGCTCCTATACCTACTGTACTGACTTGTTTCCCAGCATGCATCTATGTCCTTGTGGGGTGTACCATATGATCAGCTGTCAGAGGAAGGGCCTGGTTTACAGATGGCTCTGCATGCTATGCAGGCACCACCCGCAAGTGGACAGCTGCAGCATTGCAGCCTCTTTCTGGGACATCTTTGAGGACAGTGATGAAGGGAAATCATCACAGTGGGCAGAACTTCAGACAGTGCACTTGGTAGTACATTTTGCCTGACAGGAGAAATGACCAGATGTGTGACTGTATACTGATTCATGGGCTGCAGTCAATGGTCTTGCTGGATGGTCAGGAGCTTGGAAAGGACATAACTGGAAAATTGGTGACAAAGACACTCGGGGAAGAGATATGTGGGTAGATCTTTCTATATGGGCAGAGGATGTAAAAATATTTGTTCCCTGTGTAAATACACACCAAAAGGTGACATCAGCAGAAGAGGACTTTAATAATCAAGTAAATAAGATGACCTGTTCTGAGGAAAGTGGCCAATCTCCTTCTTCAGCCACCCCCATCATTGCCCGGTGGGCCCATGAACAGAGTGGTCATGGTGGCAGGGATGGAGATTATGCATAGGCTCAGCAACATGGACTCCCACTCATCAAGGCTGATCTGGCTACAGCCACTGCTGAATGCCCAATATGCCAGTGGCAGAAGCCAGCACTGTGCCCCCGATATGGCACCATTCCTCTGGGGTGATCAACCTGAGAACTGGTGGCACGTCGATTATATTGGACCACTACTATCATGGAAAGGACATCACTTTGTGCTTATTGGCATAGACAGTTATTCTGGACATGCATTTGCCTTCACAGCACATAATACTTCTGCAAAAACTACCATCCATGGACTCACAGGATGCCTTATCCACTGTCATGGAATTCCACGCAGCATTGCCTCTGATCAAGGAACACATTTTGCAGCCAAAGAAGTGAGGCAATGGACTCATGGAATTCACTGGTCTTACCATGTTCCTCACCATCCAAAAGTGGCTGGATTCATACAAATGTGGGATGGTCTTTTGAAGACACAATTAAGGTGCCAGCTAGGTGGCAATAGCTTGCAGGGCTTGGGTAAAGTACTTCAAAAGGCTGTATATGCTTTGAATCAGCACTCACGATATGGCACTGTGTCTCCCGCAGCGAGGATTCATGAGTCCAGGAATCAAGGGGTGGAAGTGGGAATGGTACCACTCACCATTAGCCCTAGTGATCCACTAGCAAAATTTTTGCTCCCTATCCCCACAATCTTATATTCTGCTGACTTAGAAGTCTTAGTTCCAGATGGGGGAAGGCTTACACCAGGAAGCACAACAGTGATACCATTGAACTAGAAGCTAAGACTTCCCCCTGGTCATTTTGGGCTACTCATGCCTCTGAGGAAACAAGCTGAAAAGGGAATCAGTGTTGTCTGGGGTGATAGACCCAGACTGTCAAGGGGAAATTGGACTATTTCCCCACAGGGAAGAAAGGAAGAATATACATGGAGTGCAGGAGATCCCTAGGGGCGCCTCTTAGTATTACTTTGACAAGTGGCTCAGAGCCTTCAGGAATGAAGGTATGGGTCACTCCACCAGGGAAAGAACCAAGACCTGCCAAAGTGCTTGCTGAAGGCCAAGGTAGTGCAGAATGGGTAGTGGAAGAAATACCAGCTACAACCCCATGATCAACTACGGAAAGGAGGATTGCAACTGTACCATCTCTCCCCTATATGGCCCTAATGTAATATAATGTTGATAGACTTAATACTGGTTTTTAAGGATTGTTAAACTTCTGTTGTAATGTTCAAGTTGTGAAATGATAAGAATAAGCATCACCTAAGGAAAACATACCTTCTCTTCTGGTGAGGGAATTAGTGCATTTCTATTTGTGCACAGGATAGTTATAACATGTTAGGTGTAATTATGAGCAAGTCTTTGTATCTGGAAACTAGTTTAAAGAAATGTGTCTGTTGCCAAGTTGACAAGGGGTGGATTGTTATGGTTGATACACTGTGTCAACTTGAGGAGTTTAGAAGGTTAACTAAGGGACTCAGCAGGGGGCCAGGGTCCTCACTTGGTAAATGTCCTGAGCCTGTGCAAGAGGAGGGCACAATGGTGGCTGTAAAGGACCCACTGTAGAGCGGAGAGCCTGCATACAATATAAGGGAGGAGAAGAGGCTTGCTTCCCTCCTTTTGCTCTTGCTGCTTTTGCTGTCTTCTGCCACCTTCAAGTGTTGCCCCTATGCCCTGCCACCCTGCCTTAGAGCCAGCTGATTACAGACTGAAACCCCCACCAGCTAAGAGCTAAATAAATCTTTCCTCCCTTAATTCTCCCATACCTTCATTCCTGCAGGCTCTGAGCCACTTGTCATTGTGCCTCTGTTAGGTTGTTGTGGTTTCCCACTGATTTTAATAATGGGGCAAGTAATACCAAGAGGCGCCCCAAGGGATCTCCTGCACTCCATGTATATTCTTCCTTTCTCCTCTGTGGGAAAATAGTCCAATTTCCCCTTGACAGTCTGGTTCTATCACCCCTGACAGCACTGACTCCCTTTTCAGCTTGTTTCCCCAGAGGCATGAGTAGCCCAAAATGACCAGGGGGAAGTATTAGCTCCTACTTCAGTGGTATCATTGTTGTGCTTCCTGGTGTAAGCCTGGTGTAAGCCTTCCCCCATCCAATTCTCCCTTAATCTTTTCTCCCTTAATTCTGAAAAAATCAGATATTTTTTCTCAGCAATGAGAGAAAAGTAACCAAGACACAAGTCATCTAGAGATGATTTAGGAAGCAGTGCCCAGCTTCTTTGCAAACATGACTCCATAACAGAGTTGAGCATCTGAGGATTTGGGTCTCCAAGGGGGCTCCCAGCGCCAATCCCTGAGAAGTCTGAGGGTTGACTGTAAATTGATTCTGCTCATAGCTTTATTATGTTTTTCTTTTCCTTATTTTAGGTTAACTTTATACTTCTTTTTCTAGGTTTTTCAGGTATGATCTTAGATTACTAATTTGAGACTTCCTCTTCTCTTGTTAGTATTCCATGCTATAGTTTTTTCTCTCTGCACAGCTTTGGCTGTGCTCCACAAGCTTCACTGCTGGATTTTTCTTTTTCTCTTTTCTTTTCTTTACTTTTCTTTCATTCTTTTTTTCTTTTTGAGACAGGGTTTCACTATGCAGTTCAGGCTGGCCTGATACTCACTCACTTTGTAGCCCAGGCTGGCCTCAAACTCACAGAGATCTTCCTGCTTCAGCCTTCCAAGTGCTGGAATTACAGGAATGCACTACCACACACAGCTGGGTTTTCATTTTCATTCAATATTTTTAAATTTTGAGACCTCTTCTTTGACTCATGGACTACTCAGAAAAGAATTGCTTAGTTCCCAAATGTCTGGAGATTTTCTTTGTTATTGATCTCTAGTTTTATTCCATCATGGTGTGGTCAGAGAATGCACCCCATGATTTCAGTTCTTTTAAGTTTGTTACATTCACTGTATCACCTTGTATATGGTCTGTCTCGGGTGTGTTCCAAGGGCACTTGAAAAGGTGTGGGCTGTGCTGTGGGAGCAGTGTATTCTATAAAAGCCAGTTAGGGAGAGATTCAACAGGTCTGAGTAGAGAAGGACTCACATGGGAGTTTCTCAGATGAAATCAACTAAAAACACAGGTAATTGGAAGAAAGGGAGGGACATATCTTGATACCAAAATTAATATAAGAAACTAGTAGATCAAACAAAACATAGGCCTAGGACTGTATAAAACAATAAACCAGCCCACAGAGCTGCCCCCCACCCCACCGGCAGGATTGGGATTGGAGGCAGAATTGCCATTCCCAGGAAGATCCCTCCAAAAAAACAGAGATGGCCAAGGTGTGGAAAACTCAATGCACACTGGGTAGACCCAGAGAATACAGCTATACAGCCCCTCGCCTCTTCTGATTTCCTGCAAACACAGGACACTGCAGCCTGGCCACAAATTTCACTGGCACACAGGGGTGAGTGACTGCTCCCTCCCAGATGGGCCACCAGTTTTTTGTTGGTGGTGGTGGGGTTTTTTTTTCTTTCTTTATTCTTTTCTTTCTCTGTTGAGCACCATAACCACGAACTAGAACCTCTAGCAACAAGGTTAGGGACCAGCCACAGCACTGAGGATTGCTAATGAAACAACACAACTACTCCTGCCCGCGACTAGCGACTGGTGCAGGACAGGAACTTGGACCATCCCACAGCACTGGGGACAAGCACTTCTCTGCCCTGCAACTGGCAACCAGCAACACAAGTACCGTTGGGCCAGGAGGTCAGCAATTCTCTCCTACCTGAGACCAGCAAGGTCTTGTCTTGTCAAGGACAAGAAGCAGGAAACAAGCACTCCCCACCCTGTGGAAATGGCGTGGGCACCCTTGGGGGGAAGTCAGCATCCCCCTGACTTGCGACGCCCAGTGTGTGAGACAAACTTGCAATCACCAGCACCTGTGGGACAAGGAGGAGAGTGTGAGAGGAACCAGCAGTGCAGAAGGGAACAGGCTGTGCAAGGTCTGGGAGGGGCCGGGACTGGGAGCTGCCTTGGGCTGCCTCGTTTGAGGGTGCCACAGCAACCAGGGGAGCAACCAGAGACAAACAGGGTAAGGAGGCATGGGTGGGCCGTCCAGAAAGCTGCTGGCTAGCAACTGGCCACCGCCCCCTCATCCAGAGGCTAAGATTAGCCCCACATCCAATCCAGCACTAATCCTATTGTAGAATTGGTGGGGTGCTGATTTGAACACTACCAAAGAATAGTAGACACCAGAAGAATTTTTTTTCTTTGTATGTATTGTTTCCCTTTTATTGTCTGGTTGGGTTTTGGGGTTTTGTTTTGTTTTTCTTTCCTTCTTTCTTTTTTAGGCTTATATATATATATTTCTGTTTTATTCTGTTCATCTTTTTCTCTCTCTCTTCAACTCTCTCTCTTGATTTCAGGATATCTTCAGTGAGTGAACATTGTCCCTAACCTTTCTGATTTGCTTCAATAACCTTCTGCCTTCTCTTTCATTTCTCCTGCCCTCTCCAGCTTCCCAAAGCATGCCTGAGCATCCTTTGTGCTCCAGCCTTGCTTTGATTGTATTTGTCTTCATCTCTCTCTCTGCTTTATCCCCTATAACTCTTAAATTTTCCCACTACAGAATAAAATCACTCTAGTAGGGGGAAACTCATTGCATACAAGTTCCTGATTTATGTTGGGTTTTGTTATGTAATTGTAGCTCTTGCCCCTGTGGTTAAAGATACCAATCAAGAGTTGCCACAGTTTGTCAGACTTTAGGCCATGTATGATGCTATTGTTATTGCTAATTGTAATACTTTAGCCAGATTTCGTATGAGCTGTAATTAGTTGGTCTTCTTTTTACATCAATACTGTGACTATGACTGTCTAGGGTCATAACCATCAACATAGTCCAGTACCAAAGAACTAGGAGCTGAACCAAATAGATGGAAACACCACATCCTTAATAAATTGGGAAGGTAGGATCTTGGGAAAGCACAAAAACCAAGAACTTCCTACACATAGAAGACACATCTAAAGAACAGAAATTTCCTAGAGAGGCTTCAGTATTAGTGATAAAGCTACCCATTATAAAAAATATACAGGCATCAACACAGAAAAAGATCAAATAATAGAAAATGACAAGACATAGAAACAAAACTTAACCCCAGACCTCCAGATCACCCAGGACAAATCTAAAGGACAATGAGGCAGAAGAAAATGGGGGACACCGATCTGAAATTTCTGAAATGATAGCAGCAAAGTTCAAAAACAGGTGCATAAGACTATAGAGGAAATTAGATCAGAAATACAGTGATCCCTCACCTATCATGGGAGTTATGTTCCAGAGGCCCTTGTGATAGATGAAAATACACAAAATAGCAGCACTATATTTATTTTATTATTTATGTATACTTTAAACCCTTTATAAACCCTTCCCACACTCCTATAAACCTTTCTCACATTCTTATAAACACCTCATATGCTTTTTTTTTTTTTTTTTTTTTTTTTTCTGGTACCGGGAATTGAACTCACGACCTTGCGCTTGCCAGGCAGGCGCTGTGCTGCTGAGCTAAATCCCCAGCCCCTTCATGTGCTTTTAAACACTCTTTGCACTCTTAAATCTATGTAATTTTAAAAACATGTAAAATTCCATATGGGTATTCGCTGTGAAGTGGACAAGAAGAGATGCTAAACATATGGGCACAATGTTGGAGAGCAAACAGACTGATGCTATGGTCACTGAGCCAATCAGCACCCAAGACATAGAACACAGTGCTGTGGTTGGTCACTTTCTATTCCATCAGCCAATAATGTGCTGTGTACAATCTCACATTGGCAAACCTGCACAAGCAGTAATGGCATACTGCATTTCCCATTGTGTACAGTATGGTATTCATCCACTGATGAAATACATACTGTATTTTATTTCAATTTAATATTCTTTTAATATGTTTGAATTAACATTTTTTATTTTTTTGTATTGTTTTAATTTTTTAGGCAAAAATAATTAAAATCATAAATACTGTATAAATACCTACATACCACAAAATCCTGTGATATAGTGAAAATTCCATGATACAGAATTAGATATGTTTTTTTTAAAAACCCACAATACAGTGAAGCCACAATAAGTGAACCATGATATAGCAAGGGATGACTGTAATCTCCCAGGTAAAAGAAAGAGATGATGACAGTAATGAAAGACTTACTCAGCAAGTCTAAAATAGACATAGATTAAAAAATAGAGCAGCATAGGAGAATGGTGGAAACCATGAATACCCAACATAGGAAAGAAATGGAATCCATGAGACAGTTTCAAACAGATATCCAGGAAATCAAAAATCCCATTCAAATTTGGCAATATCAACCTCAACAAAAGTGAAGACAAAATTTCAGACCTAGAAGACAAGATTGTGGCTAGTGGTCACAAAGAGAAAAAATCTTAAAAATAGCCAGGGACCATGAAAAAACAATTCAACAGCTGCAAGATGCTGCAAAGAAGAATAATATAAGACTGATTGTAGTAAATGAAAAAGCGGGAGCCAGCACAAATGACACAGCACAAATGACATCAACCAAAGAATGGATAAAAAAGATGTGGCCTTTTCATACAGTGGAATACTACTCAGCCATAAAGAAGAAAAAAACTTGGGACTTTTATAGGTAAATGGATGTAACTTGAGACCATACTCATAAGTGAAATAAATCAGACTCACATGTATAAACATTGTATTGTCTCCCTGGTGTGAGAATCTGAAAGAGTAAATAAGATCCATAAGGTAAAATAGATATTGTGAAATGGGAAGAAATTGTTCAAAAGATAAAAGGAACTATGACAAGAGAAAGGAGAAAGGAAGAAAGGCAAAAGGAAAAAAACAAAATTTAAGATAGTTATATTACTAGTTTCTCTTAGTTCATTGAAAAGAAAAGTTTGTGATAACATAATTTGAAGAAATTTTTATGCCTATATCTTGTACTGTGATTAACTACTTTAAAGATAACAATATTCGATGCATTAACTATTCTTATTCTCCTATTATTTTGTTGAAATTTTGTTTTATTTTTTTTCCATAAAATAAAAAAAAGCCAGTTAGGCCTGCTTGTGGAGTTGGTCTATCCTTGCCAATTTCTGTCTAGGTTTTTGAACAATGTTTGAGAGGGAACATTGAAATCTCTAAACTGTAATTGTGAATCTGTCTACTTCCCTCTTCTCAGTTTCATTTTACATATTTTATTACTATCTTGTCTGGTACATATACATTGAAGAGATCTAGGCCTTCATGGTGAATTTTACTTTACTGTTTAGTATTATCTATTGTCCTTCACTGTCTCTGGAATTTAGCTTTGCTTCTCCATGCTTTCTGATATTTTGACCAATGTTTGCATAAAATACATTTTTTCATCCTTTTACTGTTTTGGGGGGTGGGTGTTTCTTTTTTCTTCCATCTCTTTCTCTTTCTCTGTTTGTTTCTCTGTCTCTGTCTCTGTCTCTCTCTGTCTCTTCTAGACAGGGTTTCACTATTTACTTTAGGCTGGCCTTGAACTCACTTTGTAGCCCAGGCTGGCCACAAATGCACAGAAATCCTCCCGCTTCAGCCTCCCAAGTGCAGGGCTTCCTTCACAGGCATGCACCACCATACTGGCCATTCTTTTATCTTGTCTGTATTGTTTTATCTGAAGTGAGTCTTCTGAGGTAATGCAGAATTGGGGCATATTTTAAAAGTCCATTCTGCCAGTCTCTTTGTCCATCTTTTTGGTTTTTGTTTTTCATTTTTTTCTCTTTTTTGTTTTCTTTTCATGTTCTTGCTGTGACTTAGTTGAATTTCCCTTTTATTTATCTGTGGTGTTTGAGTATATCTGTGTGTGTAGCTTTTCTCGTGGTTGTTCTAGTGTTACATTACATGTGCATAATTTATTACAGTCCACTGGTGTCATCCTTGACAAGATTGAATATGAAAAGCTTGCTGTTCATGTTTCTTCCCCACCCACACCCACTGATAGTGTGCCTGTCTTAATAAATACTTCTCCTACATACACTTAGAGCCAATCAGTGTTGTAACTTTTGATTCAACCATCAGATATAATCAAGAAAACTCAAGATGTTCTTGCCTGTGCTTTTGCTTACCACATTCTTCTTTTATTGCTTCCTTTCTGTGTAGCATTCTTTCTTTAGCCATCTGTGGTTTTCCTTCATGGGAGAATGACTTGGGTCATTCCTGAAAGATATTTTTGCTGGGTATGGAATTCTAGATTGACAGTTCTTTTGTTTAACAATGGAAAAATATTATGCTACTTCCTCCTAGCCTCCACAGTTTCAGATTGCACTTTTTTCCTCTATAGGTAACATGCTCTGGTCCATTCTGGCTACTATTATTTTTCTTTCTTGGAAGGGAAAAAAATGTATATGTATATACAAGGCTAGCTGGGATAATTGAACTGGTGATGTCTATTGGTTTATTGAAAGGAACAGTTAATGCTTAAATCTTTTTTTGGACCAATTTTTCATGCTTATATCTGGTAATCTGAACAACTAATTTGAAGACAAAATTATACAATATAACAACCATTGTTGAATTCCTACTATCTTGATTAATGAAACTCTGTATTGTGTCTAATGTATTTTTTATTATTTTTTATTCTCTTTAATTGTTTGATAAATCTTCCATTCTTACATCTGGTAATCTGAGCAACTTCACTGAAGATAACTATACGTAATATAACAACTGTTGTTAATTTCCTATCATTTTGTTTTGAAATTCTGTATCAGTTTTAATGTTTTTGTGTTGTTTTGCTTTTATCTGTGTTGTTATTTTGTTTTCTTTTCTCTTTAAAATAAAAAAATTTTCTTTCTCTTAAGCTTTCAGAAGTTTAATTACGGGGCTGGGGATTTAGCTCAGCAGCACAGCGCCTGCCTGGCAAGTGCAATGTCATGAGTTCGATTCCCGGTACCGGGAAAAAAAAAAATTGGGGGGCTGGGGATTTAGCTCAGTGGCAAAGTGCCTGCCTGGCAAGCACAAGGTTGTGAGTTCGATTCCCTGTACCAGGGAAAAAGAAAACAAAACAAAACTGAAGTTTAATTACGATCTCTTGGGTGGATTTCTCTGTGCTTGTCTAGTTGGACATTTACTCAGCCCATCTTTTGGAGGAGATGAGCACCATGATCTTCCCACTCTGATCACCTCTTTCTCCTCTTTCCTTGGCTCACTTAGGAAATTCATTGCTTGGAAGGCCTCTGTGGCCTCTTCTGCATGGGACCTGGCCTCCCTTCAGCGCTGACCCACTGTGGGTCCACGTCACCCAGGTCAGCTTAGGTAGGAGCCAGTCCCAGGAGGGTGCTGAACCAGAAGCAGGGCCTTGGGGCTCAGGCCTCACCTGCTGACGGGTCAAGAAACAAAGGGCTGTTGTGATCACCTTGAGTCCAGTCTTACCAGCTTCCCCCGGCTGCTACAATGGTCCTCAACTTGCCAGCCCAGGAACACATATGGAAACGCACCCTGCAGCTCCCCTGCTTAGCAGCTATGTTCAAGAGCACTTGCTCTCCTGCAGATGCTTCTCCTGCAGATGCTTCTCCTGCAGATCGAGGGCACCAGCACAGTGGAGCTCTCTGTGACACTGTGTCTCAGCTGAGGACAGGGACGGTCCTTCTCCCAGGTTTCCAAGGGGACTGGCCCCAGCTGCCAGGAAGCCCTCCCCAGTGAGATATCCTGCTCTGTCCTTCCTCCTTCCTGCAGGGAGGCCTCTGGGCACAAACCAAGAGGTCCAGCCTTCAGAGCAGCTCCCAGAGTCCACTTTTCATGCTGCCTCCCTCATCAGAGCCCAGGGGACTGAGCAGAGGGAGCAGCCTGGACTGGGCTGCCAAGAGTGGGCTTGGGGGCTGACGCAGAGGAGAGCCCGCTGGGCTGCTGTCCCCTCACAGGCAGCTCCCGGACAAAGGCCCTTCTTCCCACTGAGCAGGCCAGGTACCCATCAGGGAAGAAAGGGGAACGTGGGAGGAGGTGGAGACCAGTGTTCACCCTCCAGAGAAAGCTACTTGCCCCACCCTAAGCAGCCCGCCCAGCCAAGATGGGAGGGCAGACACAGATGTGCATCCATGTCCTGTCCATGCTGTGTCTGCTACATGATGTGTATGTTACATGCTGTGTGCATTACCGCTGTGCATGCCATGAACTGAGGGCTACGTGCTATGTGTACATATTGCACACTGTGCATGTTACCTGTATGAAATGCTGCATGTCACATGCCATGCATACAACACACATCCTTTGCACATTGGGTGACACATGTGTCATGGAGCATATGTGTTACATGCATGTATGCCACAATTTATGCAGTTCCACGTGCTGTTCTAATGTATAGCCTGCATGTTGTACATTTTTCATGCTGTATGTCATATGCTAGACAAGATAGATACTACACATGTCATGTGATACATGTACAATGCTGTGTGTTACATTCTGTGTACCTTCCACACTATGTATGTGACATGCTATATATGATGTACTTTTTACATTATATGCTGTACATATTTTATGCTGTTGTGTGCAATACATGATCTGCAGCTTGTGTGACATACTCTACATATTGTACTCACTATATGTTTCATACACATTGTATTATGTCTTATGTATACACACTGCACACCTTACATTGTACTTGGAGCCACTATGTTCTACAATGCGTATACTCTATGTCATCGCCATACATGGTAAGTTGAGCGTGTCATGTGTTACCCAGGGACAGCTCTATGTATTACACACTGTACCATTATGTGTGACACAGCGCATGCTGTCTGCATTGCATGCATGCGTGTGGCTCCCTATGTGGGTGACATCTCCTCCTCATGGGCTGCCCTTTCTCCAGCTCCGCGTGCCCTCCTGACTCAGCCTCCATCCAGGGCCAGCCGCGAAGTCAGAGGTCACAGCCAGCATGGAGCTCGGGGTGGGCAGGGGTGCAATTAGCAGGGCACAGCCAGCAGCAAGGGCCCTCTGCGTTACATCCGTGTCAGCAGAATGGCCCCTAACTTGCTCACCCGTTCTCCTGTGCTGGCATGGGGCTGCCTTCAGTTTTTACCTCTGTATATTTAAAGTTGCTATTAAATTCTTTATGGAGACCTTTGTTGTGTGCTTGTTTTCCTCACCAGTACCAGGGATTGAAGCCAGGGAGTGCTGAGCTACATCTCCAGACCTATCATCTATCATCTGTCTATCTATCCATCTATCCATCTATCTATCTATCTATCATCTATCTCTATATCTTTCCATCTATCATCTGTCCCCAGCTCCTCCCTTGACTCTGTGAGTTTCCACTCATGTTGGGCAGCTCCCCTTGGCCATACCCCTCTGCAATGCCTCTCTGCCATGTGCCACCCTGCCGTGGAGCCCGCTGACCTTGGACTGAAACCTCTGCATACTGTGAGCCCAAATCAACATCTCCTCCTTGAAGCTGCGGGGGTCCAGTATTGTGTCTCAGCATGGAGCCAGTGACTAAGCCACCTTTCTTCTTCACCACGCTGCCACCCAGCCAGTAGCCCTCAGCAGGGACCCCTGAGATGGTGCTGCCCAGTGCTGGACTGTAAGCTAAGCACACTCCAGTGCCGCGAGCTAAACAAACCTGTCTACTTTATACGGTTCTCAGCTTCAGGTATTTTGTTGTAGAAACAAAACAGACAAATGCAAAAAGAATTAAGACTAAATGACATCATAAGAGTGGGGTCCTAGATGCATATGAGATGGCCATCTTTAGACAAGGAGAAAGAGACACCAAAGGCACAGAGGATGGCCCCGAGAAGACACAGCAAGAAGGCAGCCTCTCTGCTCAAAGAGAAAAGTGCAGGAGGAGCAGCCCTGCCATACCTTGGCTCGAGCCCCCTCTGGCACTGTGAGAAGCCGGTGTCTGCTCAGGTGGCGCAGTCTGTGGGGCTCGGCCTGGACAGTGCCGGTGCAGCCTGGTGTTTTGAACAGGGCAGGGCGCAGCCAGTGAGGGACACCTTTCTGCCAGCCTCCCGCACTCAGCTCACAGCCCTGCGCCCCTCCACATCCGGGCTGGCAGGACGGGGTCCCTCCAAGCCCACCCCCAAGTCGAGCTGCTTGCGGCCCCACCCTGACCACAACATCTGTTCATCTGCAAAACCCCCAGCTCCAATTTGGGGGCCCCCATTTTCCCCCTACCTCTAGAAAGTAGATCTACTTAATAAATTTCACCCACAGGAAATTAGGACCCCGGTGTGGAATTGAGCACATGGTGACAAACCAAACGAGGAAGCGAAGGCCATTTGCTCAGAGCTTGCTTCAGCAGGGATCCGCCCCCCTCACTGGCGTCCTGGAGAACACTCAGGCGGGCAGAGCAGTGGGAGCGATGTGCAGAGAGCCTTCCTGTCGCCAGACACCATGCCCCGTCCCACACCCTCACGGTGGAGGGCACAGTGCCAGAGGGAAGGGGACAGGGCCAGACCCAGTGCCCAAGACCTCAGTCCCATGCCACCCAGACTCACCACATGGGTGCTGTGCGGGTCCACCAGGCATCTTGTAACCCAGGCTTGACAGATCAGGGCTTACTGTCTCACCCGGGGCTGAGGGCAGCAGCTCACTGGGGCAGCGCCTCCCATGGGACCGGCTAAGGCGCGTATTTGCTCTTCTCGGACTGGTAGCGGGGCCGATGGTCGGGGAAGCTGGCAGCTGCTGATCCAGTCCCGGCAGTTGGGCTGACTGCCACAGCGTGCTGCTTGCTAGGGTCCGTGGCTGGCAGCCACAGACAGCCAGGTGACGTCCGGCTGAGGGCCACAGCAGCCTGAGCCCTGGTCGATGCAGACCTCGGGTTGTTCTGTCATCACAGGTGGGCTGGGCACTGTCTGTCGGTATGAAATGGGGTTCGAAGGCTGCAGACATTCACAGACCAAGACCAAGACCCTACGTAACTTGTCATGTCTTTATTTGTCAGTAATTTTTTTGTCAGATGATTAGAAGAAAGTGGACATTTGAACAATAATTCTTGCCCAACCTCCTTATTGTCTGGGACTAGAGAAACCAAATCGAGGAAAGTTTCATGCTGAACCTGTGGATGGATAGGTGTCCAGGCAACTACTTTCTCAACTTTTTTTTTTTTTGAGACAAGGTCTCCTTATGTAGCCCAACTGGCCTTGAACTCAAGGCAATCTTCCTGCCTCAGCTTTCTTTTTTTCTCAACTTTTCTCAACTTTTTTTTTTTTTGAGACAAGGTCTCCTTATGTAGCCCAACTGGCCTTGAACTCAAGGCAATCTTCCTGCCTCAGCCTCCAGAGTGCTGGATTACAGGCATGCACTAGCGCGCCTGGCTTCGATTTTACACATGTCAGGAAACTGTGGGGAGGCTGGTAGAGTGCTTGCCTAGTGGCATGCTTGAAGCCCTGGGTTTGTACCAGGAAAGAAAAAGGAGGATTTGGGGGTGGGGGTGGGGGTTTGGAGAAAGTTGGGGGAAATGCTGAATTGGAGTTTTATTTAAATACACATTGACCAAACTACAGGGCATGAATTGTCAGTTTGAACTGCATAAAATGCACAGCTCATTTTCATCTCTGTATTTACATTTCCTTTGCACCCAGCGGTGCCCGCTGGTCAGGGACAGCTGAGCTTCCTCCACGCGCACAGCACCGTCACTGGGCGCTGGGCAGGAGGCCGCCCTGCCGGAGGACAGCCTGGGAGCCCTGTGCCAGCCGTGCCCATGCCCGCCTCTGGGCTGGAATCGCTCGTGTGGTTGCAGCCCATCCACACGCACCCGAGTGCTCACAGGGCCTTGATTTGTTCTGAGAGCCTCTTAAGGAATCTGGCTCTCACCCCGCCGTTGTCCTGGTCCTGAGGTCAAGGGGGAATCTCCCAGGCCCAGCCTCTCTCTGGACCCCGCTGCGCGTCCTGCAGCAGCAGCCAGAGGCCCCATTAAGACAGAGCCAGGCCGGCGAGGGTCGGTGCTCAGCGCTCTCGGAGGAAAAGCCAAGATTGGACCTTGGACCCAGCGGGCAGGCGGGGAGGCGCCGTCCACCGCGCGGTCCGTGTGCGCTGCTCGGGCTCCGCCAGTGGACACAAACAGCCACGGTGCCCACACGGAGGCCGGGCACCCAGGCTTCCCCTCGGAGCAAGTGTCCCAGCTAGGAAGCCCTCGGAGGACGTGTCCAGCTGGCGTCTGACCTCAGGGCCACCTGAGCCTTGGCAAAAACAGCGTCACGCGTGGGTTTGTGCCACTGCACTGTAACAAGACCAGGTGCGACCCCATTCTGTCGGAGAGAGTCCCGTCCGTGTGTGCGTGTGGGTGACGCCGTACAGAAATGCCAAAGTGTGGGTTTTAATTTGTTTTTTGCCCTCACGCTATGCAAGAGCTCTACCGACTCCCCCACTTCCTGCGCGCCGGCCCCGCCCTTCCTCTCCCGGCCACCTCGCCCCCGTCCTGCGTGGCGACCCGCGTGCCCTCCTTGTCACCTCTGCCTCCCTCCTGCTCGCGCGCCGTCACACCAGCACGCAGATGTGCGCCTGGGGCGTGGGGGGCCTCGCTTCTCGGAGCGGGGCCCGCGGCGCACACGGCCCTGCGGCGGGGCT
>NW_004955459.1:2333915-2413000 GCF_000276665.1 Chinchilla lanigera
GGCGGGGTCGCCTGGGCGGGGCCGGGAAAGGCGGCGCGGGTGCGGGCGCGGGGGCTCCAGCTGCGTCGGCGGCCCAGTCTCCTCTGTCCGGACCTGGCTGCCGGAGGACGGAGGTGAGGTGGGACGGGGGCGTTGCTGTGCAGTGGAATCTCCCAACTGGTGTGGAAGGCAGGCGCCCGAGGAAACGGACCGTGTGAGGCACAGGCCGTGGTGCGACCCGGGAATCCCAGCGCGTGAGAGGCTGAAGCAGGAGGATCGCAAGGCAGCCCAGCCTAGTGAGGTTAGTGGTTTGGGAAGAGCCTCCCTAGAAGTACAAAATTAGACACAGTGCTAAGGCCATGGGTTCAGGCCAGGGGCGGAGGTCTACATTAAAATGAAGCTCAGAAGTTTTTGTTGTAGCTTTTAGAGACAGGGTATTGCTATGTGGGCCAGAGACTCCCCATCCCACTTGCCCCGGCCTCCCGAGAGCTGAGGTTACAGGCGTGTATCCCCACCCGGTGTAAGCCCTGCTCTTTAAACTTTCGCGGGGTGCACTGTAGGGCGCGGTTCTTTTCCTACTTTTTCGTGGCCCAAACTCGCTCTGCAGAGCACGTTTCTTTATAAACGCATGACCTCGCTACTTTAAAATGTAATAAAATAAAAGACACCATAAAGAGAACGAAGACAAAGCAAGAAAGGAAGTGGGGGAGTTTGCAGTACGTACTCGGGAAAGGATTCGGATCCAGGATACACGTGCTTTTTAAAAGTCTGTAACACACACACACACAACTCAGCAGGTTAGAACCTACAACATCTCTTCCTAGAAACCAACCAGGAAGCTGCCCAGCCTCATCTGTTACCAAGGACATGTAAGTTAAAACAATGATTTGTGATTCCAAATCCATTAGTTTAGCAAAACGTAACCACTCTGCCCATGTGGAGTGTTGGGAAAGGTTAGCGCACTAAGGGGGAGGGGAGGTGGGGAGGAGGGGGAGGTGCTTGCACTCTGGAGCCCCTCCCTGCAGGCGATGGAGGTGAACATGTGACAAAGGTCTCCCCACGCCCTCAGTGCCACCCCTGCGTATGCCCAGGGCAGCAGATGCCCTGCAGTGCCGTCCAGCTGCGGGCAGGGTGAGGAGCAGCCCTGTGTGTGGGGAGAGGCGGACAAGGAAGGAGGGCAAGGCAGTGTGGTGCCTGGCACCCTGCCCGCGGGCCTCACAGAGCATAGGCGTCCACTCGGATAAAACAGAACCACGATCACTGAGTCCGTGTCCGAGGGCCCTCAGAGGCACCTCCGAAGCTGCTGTGGTAGCTGAGATGTTCCTGTGGCTGCCTTCTGTGCAGTTTGCCTGTCAGACGCATTGCTCTTCACCCATCCTGCTGAGCTCAAACGTCTCATCCTGGGAGCAGCAAACCTCTGTGCGGTCTGAGTGTCACTTCCCCAGCCAGGACTCGCCCTTGTCTGTCTGCCAGCATTACTGAAACTGCCTAATGGTCGGATTTCAGGTCTCCAGCCTCTTGGCTTGCCTGGACTTCAATGAGGAAAGAGGAATTACCTTCAGCCACCATAATGCAGTTAAGGTCTGTATGTAACAGACCTGCTCCTTAATATTTTTATTATAACATTTATAGTACTAGCAATGTTGTATATGTAATTATGACAAATAAGCAAAATCTATTGGATATATTTGGTACTTCCTATACCATAGCTGTTTAAAAAATTTTAACATTAAATTTTTTGAGACCAAGTCTAACTATGTAGTTCAGTTTGGCGTTGAACTTGGGGCAATCCTCCTGCCTCAGCTTCCTACCTTCTGGAATTACAGGCATGTGCCACCATGCCTTGCTCTGTCAAGCCCAAGTTTAATAATTAACTTATATGTCTGCTTAGTAACAATAAACGCCTGACTTCACAGGTGTAGGTAGGTTGCAGCAGTTTTACTCCTGAGGTTGAACAAATGAGTGTGACATCTGACACATGGGACTCCCATCCAGCTACATGTGGCAGACTTAGAGACAGGTCTAGTGCTGCAGTGCACCCTCCTCCATCGCTGCCCAGGCAGTCTGTGTTCTTGTGCAGGGAATACTGGCTAAAGGTCACATCATCATGGCACAAGTTTCCCGGACTATGGTGCCAGCTGTCCAGGGCTGCATGCTGGGCGGGTTGGACGTGCCTGGTTAAGCCATCAGAAATCATCGGTATTAATCTAGTACTGTGTAGCCTATCACACTGTTTAAAATTAGAGCTGGGGATATAGCACAGTGCCTGCCTGGCAAGCATGAGGTTCTGAGTTCAATTCCTGGTACCCATAAAAAAATAAAATAAAATAAAAATTATACTCATTGAATGGAAAATTCTCAAGAAAATCCAAGAACTGAATAATATGTTAGAAAGGGGGTCACTCCATTGGTAGAAAGCGGGGAATGGAGAAGCTGCCTGTGAAGTATCTGAAGTTTTTTTCCCTAGGCTGTGTGAATCTGTGACCTGGCGGGTGAATGTCAGCTGCTCTCCTCTGGGTAAGCTCTACTTCACAATATAAAATGGAGAGCTCTGTGCGTGCGACACCAGGCCTGTAGAAGCCTTTGTCCACATGCCTTGCTGCTGTGGGAAGGTGGGGGAGACCAGAGAGTGGGCAGGGGAGGATCGAAGTGGTTGGGGGTGGGCCTGAGGGGACTGTGGGGCACTGAAGCTTGGTTCCTCTCTCTCTACCTCTGCCTGGGAGGGGACCCAGCCTTCTCTGCCCTGTGTGTCCATCCACAATGTGCTGCCTGCCACAGACCCAAAGCAGTGGGTTCAGCCAGTCTCAGACTGGAGCCTCCAAAACTGTGACCAAAATAAACCTGCCCCATTTAAATTGTCTCAGGTGTGTTCTTACAGTAATGGGGAGCTCAGTAACACAGATATGTACATTTTCTATGTGGTTGGCCTATGTTGTATTCACAGGTTCACAAACACTTGTTGATTGATTGACTGAGGGGATAGGTTGGAACCCAAGGCCTTGCACGTGTCAGGCAAGTGCTCTGCCACTGAGCTGCACCTCAGTACAACATAACTTGCTAATTACCTGCCAGCTACAAGTTGTGTAACTGTGAGCAAGCACCTTAATTTCTGTGCCTCAAATGCCTCCTTTGTTAAAAAGGGGATAAGAAAAAAAAAAGCATCAAACTGAGAGGGTTGTTATGAAAACTAACTAAATCCTCACCTGTACAGTCTTTAGTCTGAAAACTAAAAAAAAAAAAAAAAAATCCTGAAAGCATATAGAATGCTTTATCTAAAAAAGAGCAGTTCAAATGACAGCAGATTTCTTATCTGAAACTATGGAGACCAGAAGGAAATGACACAACATTTTTTAAATGCTGAAAGCAAAGAACCATTGATGCTTAATTCCACACTGAATGAAAAAATCCTTTGAAAATAGAAAACATGAAGTCATTCTCAGGCAGAAGAGCACTAAAAGAATTTGTCACCAATGACCTACTCAAAGTGCCTAAAGGGCATCCTTTCAATGTAAATGATCTATTTAAGAGATGCAAATTAAAACAACACTGAGATTCCATCTCATCCCAGAAAGAATGGCTGTTATCAAGAAATCAACCAGTAACAAATGCTGGTGAGGCTGTGGGGAAAAAGGAACCCTTATCCACTGTTGGTGGGAGTGCAGACTGGTGCAACCACTGTAGAAATCAGTGTGGAGATTCCTTAAAAAACTAGGACTAGAGTTTCCATTTCACTCAGCCCCTCCCTCATGGGTATCCTCCAAAAATAACTGAAAGCATCATTCCAGAGTGAAATATGCACACCTATGTTTATAGTGGCACAATTTGTAGTGGCCAAACCTTGGAAACAACCAGAGTGCCCATCAACTAGTGAATGGATAAAGAAGATGTAGTTTTTTTATATAATGGAGTACTACTCTGCCATAAAAAGGATAAGCTTGAGGCATTTCTAGGAAAATTGATGAACCTTGAGTCCATACTCTTAAGTGAAATAAATTGGACACACATGTAAATACCACACTGTTTCCCTGGTCTGAGAAACCGAAAGTAGAAATAAGGACCAAAAGTGTAATAGGGATTGTGAAACAGGATGAAAATGTTCAAGTGGGAAGGGGAATAAGAGAGAGGGGAGGGGTAAAGAAAAAAAGATAAAAGTGAAAAAAAAATGATAAAAGAAGGAAAACATGGAAACAAAACTTTTGTAAATGGGGAGAGGAAGAGAGGTTGAAGGGAGGGTAGGGAATGGGAAAAAAAGAACAAAGTTACATCAGGTATAGGTACAAATTCTCTATGATGAATGTGCTCATTATGTATATCTAAAATGTACCAATAAAATCTAATTAAAATATATATATATAAATGATTGGCTCCTTTGGGCCATGTCTATAGGACACAGCTCTGTTAGTCTGTTTGCTGTTGCTAAAACACAGTATCATAGACTGGCTGAGTTATAAAGAAAAGAGGATTATTTTGGCTCACAGCTCTGATCCAAGGTGAAGGGGCAGCACCTGGAGATGCCTTTTACTGGTGCAGTCTCAGGAGCATCACAGTGAGACACAGCACATGTGTGTGTGGCTTTCCTGGTCCTTCCCGCTTCAGGATTTGGTCATGGGCCTCCAACCCTGGTGATTCTGTCTGGCCTAGCAGCCTCTCCAAATCCTCACCTCTAAATACCATAGTCAGATATAGCATCTACCCTAATATCTTACAATGAGGATTCAACAGGACTTTCAGAGAGAACAAACCATTTCAAACCATTGTGTCACCCAGACTTTGAAATCACACTTACATGAATAGATCAAGATGAACTCCTTAAAAACATTCCAATGGCATAATGTAATTAAACTAGAAAACAACTAAAGATAACAGTTATTATTATATAAAAATATCCAAATGAGGCAGGACATTAGTCATGGCAAGATGGCTGGACAGTTGAGTGTGATCTGTCTCTTATGGAGACCTTCCATTGCATCTGGGACACATGTACAGAACAGCTTTGGAGCCCTGTTTGGGATGGCCAGATCTGACATCAGAAAAGGGGGTGTGAAAGACGGCAGCCATTGTTCTGGTGGCCAATGTGTTCTTGCTCTTGCAATGGCCCACCCTGAGACACAGTGTATTTTATCTTGAGAACACTTCTTTTTGAGCACTTCTTTTGCATGTCTTTTTCATTTCTTATCTTACATTTAAATGAATGTAAAACTTTCACATCCATCAGTTGTTTGGTCCAATTCATGGAACAGGACAAGAGCCTGGAAAGACCACCAGGCACTCTACTTTCTGGTAGCATAAAAGCTTGGGAATTAAATGATGCATTTTAAGTAATGTATAAGTAGAAAAATGAAACCTCAAATAAAAAACACAGAACTGAGTGAAAATAAAAATTTAAAGTATCAAAATTGATAAGGTAACTCTAACACCATTCCAAGAGAGGGATTTATAGAATTAAATGCTTATCTTAGTAGAAAAGGAAAGGCCTTATATTAATAATCTAAACTCTGTCTTCTAGAAACTAGGAAAAGGAGAGCAAAATAAATCCAAAGCAAGAAGAAAGAATGAAAAAACAAGAGCAGAATTCAGTGAAACTGAAAACAGGAAAAAAAAAAAAAAAAAGAGAAAATCAATGAAACAAAAAACTTATTCTTAAAATGATGAATACAAGTAATGAACCTTGAACAAATTGACAAAGGAAAAGACAGTTTCTAATGTCAGGAAAGAGGCATCACCATCTACATACTGTAGCCACTAAGAGGACTAAAAAGAGAGTATCATTTTAAAAACTTTGCACAGAAATTCCACAACTTATGGTAATGGCACCAATTCCCAGAAAGCCAAAAACTATCAAAATACTTCCAATGTTAATTAAACACTGGGGAAGGATATAAAAAGAATTAATATGTGTACATACATGGGCCAATTTCCCATAATAAATGAAAGCATTTTAGTCCTATAAACATGTACTAATAAAAATAAAAATTAAATAAAAATTTAAAAAGGGTTGGAGATGTAGCACAGTGTGAAGATCCTGGTTTCAACCCCAAGTAGTTGGGGAAAGCAAAAAGAAAAGAAAAAGAAATAAATCCTGAATAAATGTGTTTAATAAGTGCTTTTAAAATTTAATATACAAAAGCCTCTATAAAATAAATCTCCATGCTCAGATGGCTTCACTAGAAAGTTCTACCAAACAGTTAAAAATGAACACCAGTACCATCAATCTCTCCCAAAAAACAGAAGAGCAGAGAACATTTCCCATCACATTTTCTGTGGCCCTGAGACCAAAACTAGAGAAAGAAAAGTAAAAAAAAAATGAAAACTCTAGACTGATATTGCTCATGAACCTAGACACAAAATTCCTCAACAAAATGTTAGCAAATCAAACGAGCAATATTTTAAAATAACTATGTCCCATAACCACGTGGGATTCATTCCAAGGATGTAAGACTGATTCAACATCTGAAATCAATCAGTGTAATCTACTATATTAACAGGGTTAAAAAAGAAATTTTGTACATCTATTTGTGGAGAACTGACACCTTTATATGTGGATCTTCCAAGCCCTGAACATGAACTATCTCTTCATGTACTTAAAATTTCTGGGCTGGGCTATAGCTCAGCAGCACAGCATCTGCCTGGCAAGCGCAAGGTCCTGAGTTTGAGTTGTGGTACCAAAAAAAAAAAAAAATTTCTCTGACTAATGTCAAATGGCTATTTTATTCATTTTTGAGGTAGGATCTTATTAAGTCTCACAAGCTGGCCTTGAACCGGTGATCCTCCTGCCTTAAACTCTTGGGTAGCTTAGATTGCAAGTGTGTGGTATCACACCCTGCTCCCCCATGTGCTGTTAACCCATTTATGCTGAAGACTGACTTTTTAAATTTTTACACGAAATTCGTGTTACCTAGAAAAATTCAGGAATTGGAATAAAAATTTGAAGAGAACACATTTCATTAGGCCTCATCATTACGGGCATTCCAGAAGTGGGTCCATCAGAAGGTTAAGAATGATACCCTTTGGCAAAATGAGCTGGGAATGTAGGAGCAGGGAAGGAAGCCAGTGGATCACAAGCACAGGGCTCCAGCAGGAGAGAAGCCCGGGCCCCTGGCCTGTGCCCTGCCCTCCCCAGCCGGAACAGAGCTGACTCTTGGTTGATGAGCTGCAGGGCAAACAGCATATACGTCCAGATGGTCCTAGAGGACCATACTTGGGAATGCTACAGATAGAAAGGCATTTTCTACTGGACCACGCAGGAAAAAACTGATGTATAGAAAACCAAGCAAATTGTTAAAAATTAAATTTGACTTAAATTGGTTCCTGAGTGATAAAGTTTTCAAGTAGCCTCTGTTTATGGAAAACTATATCCTGTTTGATGTGTAAGCAAATACTAACCTAAGATTATATCCTTGTAACCAAGCAACTGAGTCTCAGCCAGTATAGCAGCCAAACTTTCAGTCAGTCAGAGGCTAGAAACTGCAGAACATGAGCACAGAAGGAAAATGGTGACTACTCCCAAATCAGGTGATTTCTTTATGTTCTTTCCTGTCCCTGGCTAGAAACAATAACCTGTGCATGTGATGGTGGAGAGTACACCAAATCACTGGAATCATCTCTCTGGAGTGCTACCAGGTTCTAGAAATTTTTCTTGCTCAAGTAAATGTGAAATTAAACTGGTCTCATTTTTTCTTGAGGAGGACAGGGGAGGAGGGAAGGAGGGTGGGACAGAGGATGCAATGTGTTATTCACAATTTCCAATATATCATCATAAGTCAGTAGATATTAGACCTGAGAAGAAGCAGGAGTATGTGACATATAACCAAGGGAGAGGCCAAAAACAAAACAAAAAAAAAATCCATAGACAACCAAGATGTCAAAATTGTTGAATAAGAACTTAAAAATAATTATGAATTGCTTTCTTAGACTTAAATTGATGCTTATTACCTTTTAGTATCTCCTGCATCTGTCACTATATTTTTATTTTAAAATATTTAATTAACAAACATGGGGTCCATTTGAGGTGTACAACCTTATGGCTTGACACGCATATGCACTGCCTGATAATTCCCACTGTCCTTCACCCCGAGACTTTCTGAGAGCTTTGCTGAATGTGGATATTGGCACTTGAACACCGACTCGGGGTACAAAGAAACTGCAGGTGAGAGGACACCTTGGAGAGAGCACACACAAACAAAAACAGGCTCAAGAGAAGCCTAGGGAAGAGGGGTATATTAATGTTGATTTCACAGGTGTAAAACATGATGCAAAAATAGGCTTACTAGGGCAACAGTAAATAGAAATGCTTGTTGTATTACTGATTACCATATTTACTTTTTGTTGTGGACCTGGGTTAGGGAGTATCTTAATGGTTGTACACTTGAGATAACCACAGAGGTTTTGGCTCAAAGCACTATTTTAAAACTAGGTCCCAAGCAGGTAAAAGATGGAGGAGCGACAGCCTCCTCCAGTAGAGCTTAAACCCTTAGCTTTGCTCAATCAGGTAAGAAGGAGCTGTAGGGGACAAAAAAGAAATAGCTAAAGCATGTTTAAGTCTAGGGGGTAATTTATTGTGGAAGGGAGATTTTTTTTATTTGTGTGTGGATCAGGCCCCTGAGCATCTGACTCAGCACAGCACGGTGCCATGAGAGGGAGGAGTGTGGACCAAGTGGAGTGAGAGCCACTTTATTTTGCTTCTGCGCATATTATTGAAGTGGCGCTCCGGCCCTAGGTGGACTTGGCCTGGATGCCCCAGCAGCCCCTGCACCCACAGGCCTGCCGGCCATGCCTGTGGCCCCTTGTATCCAGCACTTGGCTTGGGACTGCAGGAGCTGCAGCAGCCTGAATCTGAAGAGTGAAAATCCAGGGAAAAAAATGGTGGCCATTGCTGCAGAGGCAGTGACTATGGCCTCTCGCAGAAGCAGGGGGAACCAGCAAGGCCAACCCAGTGATGTAGCCCATCCCCTGCAGCAAAGTGGGCGCCGCTCCTGGTCTCCACCACTGGAATGTCGGTGTCAGATGGCAAGGCCAAGGGGCAGCCATCCTTCCCGCAGGCAGAAGAGCCACCATCTCCGCCGGGGAGCTTGCCCACAGCCCTGAGGTGGTGGGGCAGGAGCTGCAACCGGATGTGGCAGCAGCAAGTAGAAGCCCTGGGTCCCTAAATACAAGATATAGTACAACAGACTGAATTGCAAGCTGTTACATGGGCCTTGCAAGATCATTCATCCACTCCAATTAACCTCCTTTCCAACAGTGCTTATGTCTGCGGTGTGATGCCCCACATCAAAACTGCCACCATTCACACTGCCCAGAAGGATCTTTTTATTTCACACTCTCCAGTTTGTCATATGGTCACACCATGTCCCCTATTTTATCAGTCATTTGCATTCTCATTCCCAAGTGCCAGCACCTCTCACCGAGGGAAATGCTGCAATAGACAGAGTGCTGGCTGCTGTCACTGTTGTTCCCTCAGCATTCAACAGGCTTCTGCCTCCCATGCCATCTTCCATCAAAATGCTTCTGCCTTGTATAAATGGTTCCTTTTAACCTGGGAATAGGCTCTACAAATTGTTAAATAATGTCCCTCATGTGTGATACATCTTCCCTTAGTCCCTATGGGGGTTAATCCCCGAGGGTTATACCCTAATCATCTCTGGCAATTGGATGTCACTCATATTCCTGAGTTTGTGTCTTTATGCTGGGTCCATGTTTCAGTGGATACTTCTTCAGGATTTATTTTGCTCCTGCTCATATTGTTGAAGTGGCTAAATATGTCATTGCTCATTGCTTGGATGCCGTTAGTACCACTGGCTACCCATCGGGACTTAAGACTGACAATGGTCCAGCTTATACAGGTGCTACCTTCCAAATGTTTTGTAAAACTTTTCATATTTCCCTTACTGTGGGAATTCCTCATAACCCTCAATGTCAAGGAATTGTTGAACATGCTGACCATTCACTCAAAATTCAATCACAAAAACAAAAGGGAGAATCCTTCCCTACAAAATTCACACCTCATAATAGACTTCACTTGGAAGTACATACTATTAACTTTTTAAATCCTACTAGGGATAGAACTATAGCCAATGTCACAAATTTCTTCCATGACATCCCATTAACAAGTTAGGTAAAAGCTTGTTATGTACTAGATAGAGATAATTGACTAAAAAAGGCTATTTTATGTCAAAATGGAAATTTAGGTGTGTTACAAAAAATGTCATCATGATTGTTATGCTACAATATCATGTATGTATGTTTATTTCAAATTTTCTGTGTAAAACTATGTAACTGTTGTCTGTTAACATTCTACAGGGATTCAACTACTAAAACATCCATGGTTAGTAGGAAATAATGGTTCTATTTTGTGTAATATTAAGCTCACTGCTCCCATTACAATGTAATGTCATTAACCTCTTCTAGAGGTTCAACTGAGGTTTGGAGACCAAAAACTAGAAAGATAGGCTAGAAGGACAGCCAGTATTTTGGTCCCAGACCTCCAAGATCAATGAGGACCCAGGAAACAAGAAAACCATTCAGCAACATCCTACCACTCTAGTGAGTTATACAAACTCATGAGCAAGGAGATTGTGAGCCCACAGAGGAAAGTGATCAGCAATGTATAGTGTGCCTAAGGAGAGTCACCAGGAGAGAAAAATCTCCCAAGGTTTCATAGAAAGCAACATGGTCAAGCAATGGTCCTGACTCATCCATACTGCTGACACTTGACAGAAGAATTAAGAGGTACTTTACACAGTTCCAAGGTAAACTGAGGAGACTTAACTGACCTTGATAGATAGCAAAAATTAATTTTAACTAATACAGGTCTTGCCTTAACTTGGTCTTGAACATCCTGCAGAAAAGTATAACTACAAGAGGTATAAAACAATGTAATAGTACAGTGATCCCTCACCTGTTGCAGGAGTTACATTCCAGAGATCCCTGCAATAGATGAAAATCTGCAAAGTAGCAGTGTTCTATTTATCATATATATATACTTTATAAACCCTTCCCATACTCCTAGAAAGCTTTCCCACTCTCTTATTCTTTTTTTTTTGGTACTGGGAATCAAACTCAGGAACTTGTGCTTGCCAAGCAAGGTGCTGTGCCGCTGAGCCATATCCCCAGCACCCCGACTCTCTTATTCTTGCCCACACTCTTATAAACACTTCATATGCTCTTAAAACACTTTCTACACTCTTAAACCTACATAATTTTAACAACATGCAAAATTCTACATGGGTACTCACCAATGAAGTATACTACAACTTGAATGATGATCATGAATTATGTAGCTGTGCAGTACTGATAGTGATGAAGGTGATGATGATCAGATGAATGTACTGCACAAGCCGGACGTGGTGGCACACGCCTATAATCCCAGCACTCAGGAGGTTGAGGCAGTAGGATTGCTGTGAGTTTGAGGCCAGCCTGGGTTACAAAGTGAGCTCAAGGCCAGCCTGAACTGCATAGCAAGACCCTGTCTCAAAAAGACAAAAAAAAAAAAGAATGTATTGCACAGCCAAGAAGAGCAAGGAGAGATGTTGAATATATGGGCACAGTGCAGGAGAGCAGACAGAGTGATGCTACAAAACATAGTGCTGTGGTTGGTTGACAGCCAATAGTGTGCCGTGTGCAATCTCAAATTGGCAAACTTGTGCAAGTAGTAGTGGACTACTGCATTTCCATTGTGTACAGTAGGGCATTCACCCACTGATGAAATACACACTGTATTTTATTTCAATTAACATTCTTTTAATATGTTTGAATTAACATTTTTTATATTTTAAATTTTTTAGGCAAAAATAATTAAAATCATAAATATTATATAAAACCTATATACCACAAAATCCTGTGATATAACAAAAACTACACAATACAGAATTAGATATATATATTTTTAAAAACCTATGATACAGTGAAGCCACAATAAGTGAACCATGATATAGCAGGGGATGACTGTAGTATGCTTACTATAAAAGAAATTCACATCACTAACACCTTTTGACAATTAGCAGCTACACTGGGAATTGGGTGTAGCTGTTATGGGTTAATGGACTGCATAGGGTTAAACTGCTGAATGCAGGGACCTGAAATTCTTGGACTGGGAATTTTTAGCCTAAATGAGTATATTCACTCAGAATGGAAAGAGTTTGAGAACTAGGTCTTCTACAGAGTCTTCCAAACACAGCTCCTCCAACTTCAACAGACCACCCCTCACTTGCAACTATGAAACAGAAAAGGGGAGATGTGGGGAGAGACTGAAGCTGGAATTGATCACATGTGCAGGCCTGGAGCAAGGCTGGACCTGAGAACAAAGAGCAAGGCTGGACCTGAGAACCAAGGCGAGCCACGTGAACAACCTGTTCAAGCTCCGAGGACACCCAACAGGTTGCAAGGCAGAGGGGTGTCACATAACATCAACCTGCCAAGTGTATAAATAAATATGCTGCAGTTGTTGAGCAGTTCCTTTCCTCCCACCCAGCAGGCTCCACCTGACCTCAGCTTTCTGTATTCTATCTCTCCATTCTCTACCATCCTTCACTCTGAGAATTTCTGAGAGCGCTACACTGGACACGGCAGTGTTTCCCTATACAATTCAAGTTGGCTTTGAAGTCACATTTCCACAAAAATAAGACCTAACTGGAGATCAAAAATGCCAGAATGTCAGCCTAACTTTGCCTTACTTGTCGTTACAGAGTGGCCACCAAGCAAGAGAGTAGAGTGGTACAATCTGCATGACACTGGCCATCACCATCCTACCGACCAGCTAGGTTGTTAGGTCACTCATTTTAGGTTTCATTTTCAGAGAAACACAGTATGGAACCCTAGCTGGCTTCTAACTTGTAGTGATCCTCCTGTCCCAGGCTATATTATAGGTGTGCACCCCTATGCCTGGCTCTAACTAAATGTTAGTCAAATAAAGGTCAATTTCCCTTTACTTTTTATCTTGGTGATGGTTACACAAGTCCTTTCACACCCAATCCTTAAGTATATTTTGTGTACATGCTACGCTTTTATGAGAAAACCCTCATGTTGTCAGCACCTGGCTCAAATGCTCAGGGACTTTGTGTTCCCAGATCAAACTTAATCCCTCCTGACTCTCCCAACCATGACTGGCCAGCAGGTCCACCTGCAGCCCCTCAGTGAGCCATGGTATGGCACCGATTGATTCTGCAGGCTTCGACCAAATGTGTCCTTGCACCAGTCCTTCTGGCCCACCAGATCCCTCCCCTTCCACCTCAAGTGTCCTCTGGGTGCTCTTGCAGCAATTTCCACCTCAGAGAGTGCACTAATCACACTAGGCTGTGATGCCCGTCAACCTCAACAGCAGGAACTTTCCTCTCACTTTACAGGGGTGTCCAGTGTAGGAGGCCAGCAGTGTGGCAGGATGAAAAGACCATGCCAGCGGTCCAGAAATTCAGAGACAGGCAAGGCCTGGTTGCTCCAGGTGTCAGCTTGCCTTGATGCTCCCTCTCCCACTCTGTTGGCTGGGGACTATCTGCTGAGGCAGACTCCAGAGGTTGGGGGCATGGCAGGGGCCTCAGTGCCAGCCTGCAAATCCCAAGAACTGACTGCCACTGGTACCAGTTCCAAGATCAGGGAAGGCTTCGGGTAACACCTTCCACTTGTCAGGGTTTCAACTTCTGACACATGAAAGTGTTGGACTGTGCTCTACCAATCCACTCTTCTCAGGCATAAAAGTTGAACGAAAGCCAAACATGGTGGTGCACACCTGTAACACCAGCACTCCGGAGACTGAGGCAGGATGATTGCTGTGAGTTTAAGGTCAGCCCAGGATACGTAGTGAGTTCAAGGCCAGCCTTAACTGTATGTATAGTTGTTTTTTTTATCTTTTTGAGACAAGGTCTCGCTATGCAATTCACGCTGGCCTTGACCTCACTTTGTAGCCCAGGCTGGCCTCAAACTCACAACAATCCTACTGCCTCAGCCTCCTGAGTGCTGGGATTACAGGCATGCACCACCACGCCCTGCCAGCCTGTACTGTAGAGTGAGACCACGTCTCAAAAAATCGAAAATGAAAAAAGTTAAATGACTGACCAGAAAGATTTAAAGAAGAGAGGAAAAAGTTTATTGTGTTGAGCAGACCTTATTTTCATTATAGTACCAAGAAATTCCTTCTCGATTCCCTTTGGGTACAGAGATCCTGCAGACATTGAAAACCCCAATGCTGTTCCCAAGCAAGGGGCAGCACCTGAACACATGTTGCATTTAATGGGAGACAGAATTACAGTAAAGTTGATACTTATAAAGATTGTTAAAACTACATTTCTTTTTTTAAAAAAAAAACTTCAGTTTTGTCTCCATTTTCCCTTGTTTGCCTTATTTCCATGTTAACTGGTTGGAAAATATGGTACAGTACTTCATAACCTGTTGTTCCAAATCGTCAACATTAGGTTAAAGTGTTTTGCTCTTTATTGTTGGAGCTCCTCTGCAACTCGAAATAGTGACAAGTAAGGCAATGCCAAAACACAGGTGGAGGAAGGCCTGGCTCTGACCCCGTTATGTCCCACTCACCGTCCCACAGCTGCTCTGCAGTGCTAGAGAGCTGGGAAAGCTCAGGAGGGCCACTTGCTTGCAAAATCAATACCACGGACCCTAAGCTTGTTGGATTATTTCTAGGGGTCTTGGGCTGCTTGCAATTGATTTTGTGGTTTGTTTCTGTAAACTGTCAGCACTCAATGATACCCCAAGGGAGTGAGATCCTCTGCTTGACTTACTGACTCACTGTGCCACACAGTACAGAAGCACTGTTTCTGTATTATAGAGAAATAAAATAACAAATAATGAGAAAGGCTACATCCACCACATACTCTGAAATCTCAGCAATGACCTGAGCTAATCATGAATTCAAACAGACAGTGAACAAAGTCCTGATTAAGATCCTTTCTTCACTACATTAAGGCAGAGAAAACAAGAATTTGAACACTGTTACCTTACCAGGCTAAGCATAGGGTTAAGCTATATTTGACTGATCATTACCAGAAAAATCCCCCATAAAACCAAGTACTTAAGCTAATTATTAAAATCAGACAATGGTATACATATTTAAGTAACTTTGCACATAATTCATCCTCCATTTTTTATTTACCCTTCACTTTTGTTACCAGTTTCCATCAAATGGCTTTAGTAATACATTTCCATCTCAGTGAAATTCTATCCAGGAAAAATGGACTGCAGTTCCCTTATAACTTCAGTTGAATTATTTTTTACTCATTCAAGACAAATTCACAACAGCAAGCTTTGAAAATGACTGCTGTCACAGATCTAAATGTACTTATGGGGAAAGTGTGGAGCAGAGGAGTCATTTTCTGTCATGTGAGTGGTGTCCAATCTGTTACACATCAAAGTGTCAGTACAGCATACTTCGCAGCTAAGGACACTTAGAGATTTCCTTCCTCTCTGTCACCAGGGCTAGTGTCTTCTAAAAACTGCACTACCCTCTGCAGCTCTCAGCTTTTCATAAAAGTTGTTCAGGCAGAGCCTTAGAATGGTTCAGAACATGAGGATGTAGGAATAGCATAGGAAATTAAGCTCCCTTTATAGAAACTGTCTTAATATACAGAATAAATACATCATCTATGCTGTCCCAAGAGTTGAGCTCATCCAATGCATGGGCGCAGTGAGGCCTCTGCACTTAGATATGCAGCATCTGAACACTCAATGTGAAATGCAACTTTTAATAGACTCAGCCTTACCAATCTTACAGAAAATCAACACGCCCTCACTCTCAATGTGCTAAGTATTCAGTACACTTTAACCAAACCCCAGGTGGCCAGAGAACCTGACCATGGCACACCCTAGAAGCAGGCTGGGACAGGTTCTGATATCAAACACACTGCTCACAAAACTGTATGTCATTCTGACATCACAATACTTCATATCACTCTGCTGACTCAGAAAAGAAATTTCCCACTGTGACATAATGAGAGAGAAAAAAAACCACATTACACACAAATGTTGGTTAAGAAGAATGCATTGGGACAGTTTCCAGAAGCCTGAACTACTGGTTCCTGCTTCTGGGGAAAGCAATCTATTACCTCTCTTTCCAGTCACAGTATACCTTCTCAGAGCAGACACAACAAAGTGACCAGGACCACATTATAGAGGTAACTTATTCCCTGGGCACTGGTTAATTTGGAAAAGGGATTATGCTACATAAAATGAAGAAAAAGTTTGGCAGGAAGGGGCTTAGACCCCTTCAGAAGCAAGCTTGCATTAGTCACTGTTAACTACTAATAAGGCTACTAATGTCAGGGAGGTAACAGATACAGACCATGAGCAACAACAGGACACATCCTACACAGAACATGTGTAATTTGCTATGGATCTTCCTTTTATGTATAATATTCATGAGAGTTGCTAGAACGACAGAAAACTGGCGAGTGGAATCAGCATTTAAAAGTATATCTTACTGACTTGAGTATTTCTTGCTCTACCTCCCAGACAGTGCACAGAAAAATGTACACTTCTGCCTATAATTGTGGACAGCAGCTGCAGCAGCCTCTCTGAAAATTCGACTAAATGTGAAGATGAAGCCTAAACAAAAGTCTCTTGATGTCATGATCTTATTCTTTCAGTTGCCTGACCCAGATTAGGACTGGGCAGACAGAAAGCACGCCACAACCTTTCTTCCCTCCTCAGCTTCTTATGAAATTATGAAAATGAAGTCAAAAGGTCCTTCAGAGGCAGACATAGTGGCACATGCTTGTAACCCCAGAACTTGGGAGGCTTACGACTCTGTGGTCAGCTTTGTGCTACACAGGAAGACCCTGCCTCAATAACCAAGAACCAAAACCAAACCAACACAAAACAACAACAAAAATTCCTTCAGATTGTGAGGTTCCTAGACTAACTTTTGCATTTGAAAATGGAAAAGTAAATTATTGGTATCTGGAGTAAGACTGTGGTTTTAAAAACACTGCACATCAATGGCTTAGAATGGTAAAGACTTAGCTATCCACTTGCACCTGCTCCTCCAATTTTTCTATTTTATGTGGGGGTGGAGATAAAAGGCCTTGCTGTGCTAGCAAGCATTACTTCACTGAGCTCTCCACCACCCTTTATATTTTTAAAAAGTAGGCAGAATAGGAAGAATAAGTCCATGTGAACTGTAAGGCAGGTGCAGTGCTTGTGCTGCTGAACCTGCAGCCTGACAGGGGCGCTCACCCATCCATCAGCCAAGCCCACAGGGCCAGTGCTGGATGAGGGAAGGAAAAGCCAAGCAAGAGCTAAGGGGCTGACAGTGCTTTGTGGTACAACTATGTCATGACAGAACTGATGTGAACGCTACTGATTTCTGTAAGCCAAAGGCAATCACAGAGCTAAAACAAAAGGAACATGGGCCACTGTACAGAAAATCATAAGTCCATAGTCAGAAACCTTCCTGGCCTTAGAGCTGGGAGCACTTTGTTGAGAAAAATCCAAGCCAACTGTCTCTGAGTCTGAGAGAAAACACTATATAGGAAAGGACAAAGGATGAGGTGATGTCTGGAGGGAGCCCAAAGCCTCGAGATGCATCACTAGGGCTTCATATGGTTATGTCCAGTTGGGGAATGGTTGACACTTTTTTTAAAGTGGAAAGAAAAACCAAAGACTTTCACAAATACAAAAATTGTTTACAAAACAATTACCTAAGAAAGTTCACCAGGTCTAGGTAGAGAATAAGGTTTTCATTTCAAATTAGCCACAATGATAATGACGGTTTATAAAAGAAAACCAGCAAATTCTAATCCTTCCCCAGCACCCTAGAGCCCTCCTATGCCTATCTTCTCTATCTGCACCCCAACCAACCACTCCCATCTGTCCCCAAGTTAATTTGCTTAGCCACTGTACTGAGCCAACCCTGAAGATACACAATGGTTGGTTTGGTTTTGATTAAACAATGAACCTAGCACTTGGGAAAAGACTATGGGGAGGTGGGTGGGTGGGGTGTTGGCATAAATTTCCAGGTGTGTGGACCTTGGACAAAGCTTCTTTCTGCCAGCCTGACCCACACTGGGTAGGCATCTGAGGTGCAGCCTGAGCTGCAGGTAAACTGAGGTAAGGAAGAACACGGCAGCTCTACTAGCCTCCTTCCTAGGACAATGCAGCTTTGTGCTCTTGGATGCTCTTGGATGTGGGCTCCAAAGGACTCATCTTCTTGCCACTGCCATTTCTTCCTCTGGTGAGAAGAGTGCTCTTTTCAGAGTCCCAAAAGATCAGCCACTTGTCTTCCTCTGAGGTACAAATCCAATAGAGCCCTGACTCCAAAGATCCAGCGCCCACTGGTGTGCAGAAGTCAAAATCAAATGCTCAGCATCAAAAAGGCTGGCACACCTGCCCAGTGAGCTTATCAGCAGTTGTATAGACAGATCAGAAAAAACTAGCATTTAGTATAAAAACTGTTTTCAATGGTGCCATTTTCTATTTTCCTCCAAAGATCATAATTCCTCATGTGTCTGAAATGCTATGGAAAAGGAAAACAATGGAAAATAGATTATCCTCAAGTTAAAAAAATATGGAATAGATATTTTACCCCACCTTCATTTTGTCTCCCTTTTTAAATTTTAGAAGCTTTAGTTTGGTGTTTTTGTATTAAATTTTAAAAGCAAAAACAAAATAGAGGACATTTTTAAAAACAATGAAACTCTAAGGCTATTTTTCTCTTCCTGGCAGCCTGTCCTATGCTGTAAGGTGTGTTTTCTTTTTTCTGCTTTCTTTTTCCTACTTTTACTTGGCCCAAGCTCACTCTGTGGAGCCCAAGTGTTTTCTTAACCTTCTGGGTTTTTTCCCTACCTTTAATAAATGTGAAACTTTAAAAACAAAAAAAGAAACTCCAAGAGATGGAGGGAGGGGAGAGGGATGCAAGGGGACAAAAATGAAAGTGTGTTATGCAATGTACCAACACACTCCCTATGATGAACATAATCATTACATACTGCAAATGTACTAATAAAAATTAAAATTTGAAAAAAAAATTATTACAAATTAAAAAAATTGAAACTACCTGCAAACTTCATTCCAACAAAATCATTTTCACAAGTGCAGTATAACATTTAGTAAATGTGCATGTATTTTCAGTTAGTTCTTTTTTTTTTTTTTTTTGTATTAGGGATTAAACTCAGGGCCTTTGCACTGAGCAGCCTATTTTCAAAATTTTTAAAAAATTTAATCTTATTTAATTTTAATTTATTTTGAGACAGAGTCTTGCCAAGTCATTAAATTGCCTAGACTAGGCTTAAACTTGAAATTCTCCTGCCTCAGGCTCCCAGAATGCTGGTATTACAGATGTATGCTATATGCTTGGACAAAAGTCTCTCTGTATTCTAATGATTTTTTTCAAGCAGCTACCATTTAAGGTTTGTACACTATAGGATATTATAGAAAGATTTAAATCCTTTCTATCCATAATCTAAATTAAACACAAATTCCACCCATATCCCAATATGCCTATTTCAAAGAATACTTTCTTCAAATCAGTATATACTTTGTCTTGATGGAAGTTTTGTTCATTAGTGCCTTGACAGATTTAATGAAAAACAAACAACCCAAGAAATCTGACCAGAACTCCCCAAAATAGTGGCTTAGATATCACAAAATTCGTAAGATTAAATAACAATGATTACAATTAAAGCATCCTTTTTTCCTGCAAAAAAAAAAAAAGAAAAAGGTGAGAAACTACCTTAATAAACTGTATCAAAGGCCACTGGAAAAAAACATGAAAAGCAGACACAGACTGATCATGTCTAGAGAAGGACTAGGGGGATTTTTCTTATCCTCTTATTCATTATTCCACTGTCTTCCCATTGAATAGAAATCAGAAACACGAAGAAGTACTTACCCAAAGCCAAACATCTCCACTTACCTTCCTGGCTCGGCTTTTTTGTTTTCTTCTCACCCAGTTTTCCCATTTCCTTCTCCTGCTGAAAACGGATCTGTAGCTGTTTGATTTCTTGATCATAGTCCTGCCACTCAGGGACAATTCGCACAGCAGCCTCCAGCTTGGGCTCTTTGGTCATCGGATTATTACACTGTGAAAATCCAATGCACACAGATCAGCTGAGTTGAAAAGAGTTCATTATACAGAGTTTAAAGGTGTTTCTTAGATTACATGTCCAAACTGGACAAAAAGCACAATACTAAGGAATTAAATGATATATTTGCAGAAGCAATATGGTAAAAGGATATATAAAGCTGTATTTACTTTTTCTTCTAATTGTCAGCTGGTGAGACTATGTGCCCAGTAGTTACTGGGTTCTAGGGTGCTAGAGTCTCCATCTGGAGTTGGTTTCTAGGTCCTTTCTGTTCTGAGTAAAGAAATGGTCAAGATAAGAGCAAACAGTAGCAAAGTTTTATTAAAGGTAGGAAAAGAAACAGGCTCTGCACAGCAAGTTTGGGTCCAGTAAAAGTAGGAAAAGAAGTGCACCTACAATATGAGGGCAGCCACCACATAAGAGAGAACACAGAGGCCTGTATTTACTTCCTCAAAGACATTGTAGGGAGCTATTGGAAGACAAGGAAAAAAAAAGTCAGATTGGAAAAATTACAAAGCACAGAAGTGAGCTGGGAGACAAGTAGTGACCAGGCAGACAGCGAATAGTGAAAACAGTCCCATCAGCTCACAGGGGACTCGTGGTTTCCTGCCATAAAGCACAGAAGAACACTGTTGAAGTTACCATATGATGCTTCATTGCCTCTGAACTATACCGCTGCACAGGAAGAATAAAGATCTTATATACACAGACACATAGTACCCAGTACACACAGTACATAGTACACAGACACACAGCACACTGGGTGAAGATGCAGGGCAGCACCATGGACAGCTCACCAGATCAATGGTCTTAGCTCTTTTCTTAGAGGCATCATCACACCACGTTTCACACCAAAGCCATTCTTGAGGGAGTGACTTGATTGGTACCTGATGGATCATGTTATTGGGCAGATCCTGATTGGTAAAGAAAATAAAATACAAGAATCTATAAAGTTTTGGAGGAAATTCAAATAAATGTACAGTGAAAAAGTCACAGAGTTAGCTGAGCACTTTGTATCATGTGCCACTCACAAATGCTTAGAAGTGAAACCAAAAAACTTCAGAGAAATTAAGGAATTTGCTTATGGTGTTTTTCAGAACTTCAAAATTTAGAAAATCCATAGCTACTGAAAACTGTACCCATAATAAGCAGCCACAAGAAACTCCGAGAAACCATTTCACTAAAACTCACAAATAGCTCATAAATAGAATTCCCTCTGTGAAGGAAATTCTAGGAAAATATTCCTGTTCACTTTTCAAAGTCAAGCAAATATAGACAGTGGTTCTTAAAATCTACAATTATCCAAAAAAGAAGCTGGGTCCCTCTTATCTACTGACCTTTGCTCCCAAATACATGAGCCCACATTTTTGGAGTTTATCATGCAAAAAAAAAAAGGTTCTATTGTCTTTAGACTTGCATGGCACAAAGCACTGATCGAATAAAATGATAGTATAAAAAAATTATTAACTGTGATACTTGTAAAAATGATCTAATCAACGATCTTTCAAAGCCCTATATATAAAACTGTGCAAAATACATGATCATATTCTCTATCAAACCCTTTCTACAAACTAAAATTTTAAATTGGCTGGATTAAAACACTTTAAAAATTTTAAAAGTTCATGGCCACCAAACCACTACTCAAAAAACTTCTCAAGGAAATCCTAGACAGAGATAATAAAGCCAACAATGCCAAAAGCCTAATGGAATAAATATATCAAGCAAGGAGAACAGTTAGCAAAGCGTAAAAATAAAGGAATCAGCAAGAGCAAAATAAAAACACGATGACAGGAGTGAGTCAACATCTTTAATAACTCTCAGTGTAAATGGCCTCACCTCCCACAGTTAAAAGATACTGATTTGGTAGACTGGATCACAAAAATCAATAGTATGCTGTACACAAGACACATTTAATCTAAAAAGAAATGTACAGAATAAAAATCAAAGGGTTTGGGGCTGGGGATTTAGCTCAGCGGCAAAAGCGCCTGCCTGGCAAGCGCAAGGTCGTGAGTTCGGTTCCCGGTACAGGAGAAAAATAAAAAATAAAAAATAAAAAAATCAAAGGGTTGAAAACAATATTCTATGCAACTGGAGCCTCAAAACAAGTAGGAATAGCTTTTTCATTTTTTCTATTTTCAGACCAAACTCATCAGAAGAGGCAAAGAAGGTCACTACTTATGTGTTAAGAGAACAATTCAACAGGAACAGATACCAATTTTAAGTATATATACACCGAAACCCACTGCATCCAATTTCATAAAAGAGGGGCTGGGGATTTAGCTCAGTGGCAAAGTGCCTGCCTGGCAAGCGCAAGGTCGTGAGTTTGATTTCTGGTACTGGAAGAAAAACAAACAAACAGAAAAACCAAACCAATTTCATAAAAGAAACACTACTGATAAAAAGATCTGATAAATGTCAGCACAATCAAAGTGAGGGACCTCAATATCCCACCATCACAAAAGACAAACTAGACAAAACAATCAACAGAGAAATAAATAGCAGAGTCAAACCATACCTTCAAATAAATGAACTTAATAGACATCTACAGTGTTCTACCCAACAACAACAGAATACATATTCTTCTGAACACCACATGGAACTTTCTCCAAAACAAAATACATACTACCCATAAAACATGTTTAAATAAATACAAAAGAACTGAAAGTGTCCCATGTATACTATCAGATCACAGTGAAACAAAACTGAAAATCAATGGTAAAAGAAACCACAGAAATTTTACAAACACCTGGACAACATTAAATAATATTCTTGAATACTCAATGGGTCATAGAAGAAATCAAGAAAGAAATTAAATAATTCCTAGAATCAAACAATAATGTTATTAGCACAACACAGCAGAACCTATGGACCCAATAAAAGCAGTCCTAAGAGGAAAGTTTACAGCTGTGAATGCCCACATCAGAAAAGCACAGTGAACTCAGATAAATAACCTACTTATATACCACAAGGTCTTAGAAAACCAAAAACAATCCAAATCCAAAGCTAATACAAAGAAGGAAATTATAAAGATCAGAGTGAGAATTAATGAATTTGAGACTAAAAATCAATAGAAAGAAACTTATAAATCAAAGAACTAGTTCTTCAAAAGAATAAACAAAGTAGACAAGCCCTTAACTAAGTTTACAAAAAGGAAAGAAAAGACCCACAAAAATGCAATTAGAAATGAAAAAAAGCAAAACCCCAATGGATATTGCTGATCCAGAAGATTATTAGTAACTATTTAAAAAACCTGTACTCCAATAAATTGAAGAATCCAGAAGAAATGGATAGATTCCTAGACACACAGGAATCAAAACTGATTCAAAAAGATATTTAAAAAAATCACAGATGGTCCAATAACAAGCAATGAAATTGAGGCAGTAATAAAAATTCTACCAACTAAGAAAGCTCAGAACTTGATGGATTCACTGCTGAATTCTACAGCAACTTCAGGGAGGGTACAACAACTTCAGGGAGGGTACAACACTCAACTCTTTAATAAAACTGAAAGGAAAGGAGTGCTGACAAACTCATTTCTAGAAGCTAGCATTACCCCTATTCTAAACTAGACAAGCACTCAACTAAACAAGAAAACTACAGGCCAATCTTTTTCATGAACACAGACACAAAAATCCTCAACAAGACACTGGCAAAGAGAATGCATCAAAGCACCGAAAAGATCATACATCACAACCAAGTAGACCTCATACAAAGGATACAAGGATGGTTCAACATATACAAAGTGATAAATTTAATTCATCACATAAACAGAAGCAAGAATAAAACTACATAATCTAAGTAGTTACAGAAAAAGTCTTTGACAAAATGCAACATTTATGATAAAAATATTAAAGAAAGTAAGTATAGAAGGAGCTTCTGAGTCTGATAAAAGCCATGCATAACAAACCTATTGCCAAGATATTTAATGAAGGAAAACTGAAAGCTTTTTCTCTAAAATCGAGAACAACACAAGGATGTCCACTATCATCACTTCTGTTCTATACAGCATTTGAAACTTTAGCCAGAGCATTCAGGGAAGAGAAATATAAGGGATACACATAGGAAAGGAAGAAGTCAAGTTATCCTTATTTGCAGATGACATGATCCCTTCCATAGAAGATCCCAAAAAACTGTACGAAAAGACTCCTAAAACTAACAAACTCAGCAATGTAGCAGGATATGAAAAGACCTGAATATTAAAGCTGGACGATTAAATAAGTAAAACTGTTGAAGACAGGCATAGGTGAGGACATTCTAAATAGAACCTCAATGAACAAGAAATAACAACAATAATCAACAAATGGATTATATCAAATTAAAAAGCTTCTGCATGCAAAGTCAACAACCAGCAGAGTGAACAGACAAGTTACAAAAGGGAAAAAGAAATTTGCCATTTACTCCTCAGACACAGGACTAATGTCTAGAATATACAAAAAACCTCAAAAAACTTAGACCTCCCCCAAATAAAAGACGCAATAAAAAACTGGCACTTGAAATGAATAGCTACTTCTCAAAGTACTACAAAATGGCAAATAAATACTTGAAAAATTGTTCAAAATCTTTGGCCATTACAGAAATCAAATTAAAGCAACATGGAGATTCTATCTTACTCCAGAAAGAATGGCCATCATGAAGATGTCAAATAATAACAAATGCTGCTGAGGATGTGGAGAAAAGGGACTCATCTCCATTGTTGGAGGGAATGTAAACTAGTAGTAAAACCACTATGGAAATCAACATGGGAATGCTTCAAAAAACTAGAACTAGAAATTCCATTTGACCTTGCTATTTCCCTTCTATGCATCTTCTCAAAAGAGTTTAAGACACCCTATTACAGTGATAGGTGCACACCCTTGTTTACAGCACACAACAGCTAAATCTTGGAACATTCTATATGTCCATCAACAGATCACTTGATAAAGAAAATGTGGTATTTATATATACAGTGGCATACTATTCAGCCATAAACAAAGATTACTGTAATTTAAGTACTTTGAGATCATAACATTAAGTGAAGTAAATCAGACACAAAAATATTTTTTTTGTTTGTTTGTTTGTTTTTTGTTTTTCTCCGGTACCGGGAACCGAACTCACGACCTTACGCTTGCCAGGCAGGCGCTTTGCCGCTGAGCTAAATCCCCAGCCCCTAGACACAAAAATATTGCATAGTTTCTCTATATGAGAAATCCAAAGTATAAACAATTTAAAGAGCAAAATAAAAGACAACAAGAAATAAGGAGACAGATCTTATACAAATGGAAAGAGGACCACAAATGGAAGAAGGGGGAGAGTGGGGAAAGGGACATGAAAAGAATTTGATCTGTTATGTAAATGTACATCTCATGATGAATATACACGATCGTTACATATAACCAGCATATACTAATAAAAGTGCCTAGAAGAAAAAGAGAAAAAATATGCTTAGTATTTGTAGAATATAACAATAGATATTTACCCAAACTGATTTGTATCTGGGTAGTAAAGCAAGTCTCAACAAACTCAAATACATGAGATAATACACTGAGAACAGTGTGTATTCTCTGACCATAGAGCAACTCAGCTAGACACTGACAGAAAAAAATGTAACTTGAAAATCTCCATGTATTTAGAATCAATCTAAATAACTTCTGAGTGAGTCCAATAAGAAATTGCAAGGGCAACAAGAAGTATACCAAGCTGCATGGTGGTGCCTGCCTGTAATAACAGGACTTAAAAGGTTGAGACAGGAGGATCACCATGAGTTCAAGCCCCTATTGGGCACCATACTGAGTTCAAGACCAGCCTGAACTGCATAGCGGGACCCTGTCACAAACAAACAGCATGATATATATATCGCCATAAAATTAAATTTAAAAATGCTAAGTACAAAGTATGTACAGCCAAAGACAGAATTGAAATTTTCAAGTGCATGTATTAGAAAAGACTAAAAATTCATTAAGTAAACATCTCAGAAAAATCAGAATTTTAAAAAGTTATCTTATCGGTAGCAATCCCACAGACACTAACAAGATAACTAGCGGTTTTTGGTACCATTTGTTGAAAAAGCCATTAGGCAGCACGCTCAAGATTTTAGCGTATTGCTGTATATACATTAATCTCAATGAACAGGTAATCAAAGGATATTGCAAACAACTAAATGACACATCAGAAAAGTTATATATAACCTAATAAAAATATTGAGAGAGCAGTAAAAGATAGCCAGACACGGTGTCACATCTCTGTCATCCCAGCACTCAGGAGGAAAAGTCAGGAGGATCTGCTGTGAGTTCAACACAGCCTGAACTACACAGGAAAACTGTCTCAAAAAACCAAATCAAACCAAATGAAAAGAAATGTCAACAGTCTTATAATTAGTAAAGAGGTTGTATTCACAATTTAAACACAAAGAAAATTCCAGAATTCACTAGTGAATTCTAGCCAACATTCAAGAAATGTTAGGCAAACTAATTACAAGTAAATGATGTAATTCAGGGAATTACGTTTAACACATTACACTTTTTTTCATACTATAGTTTTGAAAAGGAGCAAACTAAGAAAGAGGAACTTCTTTAATATGAACAAGAAGTACCTATAAAAGTCTATATAGCAAACATCATATCTGGCAGAGAAATGCTGAAAATGTCCCTCAGAATCAAGGTTGTTCACTATCAACATTTCTACCCAACAATATAGTAGTATTTCTTTTTCCTTTCCTTTTCTTTCTTTTTTTGTTTCTTTTTTCCTTCCTTCCTTCCTTCCTTCCTTCCTTTTTTTGTTGAGACAGGGTCTTGCTTTGTCATGCAGGCTAGCCTTGAACTCACCATGTAGTCCAGGCTGCCTATGTGGCAATCCGCCTGCTTCAGCTTCCCGAGTGCTGGGATTACAGGTGTGGGTCACCACACCTGGCTTACAATAAGATACGTCTAACAAACCTAGAGATCAATATTTTAAAATGCAAGAGTGAAAATGAAAAAGTAAAACTGTCATCTGTTCTAATCTTGATATGATTATGAATGTACAAAATATAAAAATATATATAAATTATTAAGAGTTAGCAAGTTAATGAATAGCGTAGTTGAATATAATGGGCGAAAATTGCAATTTTAAGAAAGAAAAAATTTTAAAAATAATAAAGCTTGGCATGGTGGTGCAGCAGACAAAAGAATCACTAAGCTTGAATACAGGTCGTGTGACATTATCTACCCTGAGTTGCAGAAAATGAAAAGAATAAAGAAAAATAGATAAAAATGAACAGCACACCAGAGACCTGTGATTCTCCATCAAGTACACCAGTGTACAAATAATGGGAGTCCAGGAGGAAGGAGGGGCAGAAGGGAGGAGAAGAGAAAGACATAGAAAGAATGCTAGAAGAAAAACAATAATTCCCCAAACTTAATGAAAAACAATTAAACACATCCAAGCTCAACTTGCTCCAAGTAGGATAGACTGAAATATGCCTCAACATACTATATTTGAACTTCCAGAAGAATCTTGAAACCAGCACTAGCCATATAACCTGTCTTGTATAAAGGATCTTTCCTAAGATCATATCTAGAGGCTGAGGCAGGAGGATCTCTGAGTTTGAGGCCAGCTTGGACTATATAGTGAGTTCAAGACCAGCCTGAATTACATAGTGACACCCTGTCTAAAAAAAAAAAAAAAAAAATTGTATCTAATTTCCCATCAGAAACCACAGAGGGCAAAGATTATGGAAAAAGATATTCAAGATCTGAAAGAAAACCTGTCATACAAAAATTTATATTCAGCTAAACTATTCAACAAAACTGAAGGAGAAATTCATACATTCTCTGACATTTCATAGCTAGCAGAATCAACCTGCCAGAAATACTAAATGGAGGCCGAGCAGATGGCTATGTGCTAGAGGGCAAGGAGCTGGAGTTCTATCTGAGGAAAATCAAGGCCCAGAAAAGTAAATAAACCTTCCCTGCTGGCTTAGCTCATGTAATAAAGGTGTTTATTCTATGTTAAAAAAAAAAAAAAGAAATTAAATGGAGTCCTTCAGGTTGAAATGGAAGGCTACTGGGCACTAACTTCAATTTACATAAGAACGAAGAGTATGTGGGTAAATATGAAAGTGAGTATCAACATATTTTTTTCCTTCAAAAGCCTATTTTCCTCCTATGCAAACTTAGACAACTGCAAAAAAGCAATTATAAATCTGTATTGGTGGGCATATAAGGTGTAAAGATAAAAATTGTATGATAGTATAAAGGGTGGGGAATGGAGATAATTTTCATACACTCTGAACTTACTCTGGGATTACTTCAAACTAGATTGTCATAAATTAAGGTGTATAATCATCAGAACAAACAAAATAACTAAAAAATATATAGTAAAATAAAAAATGGAACTAAATGATACACTAAAAATATCTATACAAAGAAAGGCAGTAAAAGGAGGAATTATAGAATACAAAAGATACAAGGCATATACTGATAAGAAACAGTGAATGGCAAGTGTAAAACCTACCTCATTAACAATTACATTAAACATAAACAGATTAAACTCTCCAACTGAAAGTCACAGTAGGATGCAAGATCATATCCAATTCTTTCAGATCCTTCCTGGGTCCTGCGGATCCACCTCCCTCCTTCTTTTCTTCCCCAAGGTGTTACATTCATTCCAGTGTCTGGATTCTGAATCCCAAAGAAGCTGACTGGCTAGTGTTTATCACTCCGCCATCTTCCCAAAAGTCATATATACTAATAAATATTGGTCAAAACAGGAACTCTCACACTTCTGATGGGTGCATAAATGACATTACTTTTAAAGTAATTTGTTTGGCATTATCTAGATAAGGTAAACATACTACCTCTGATGAACCAGCAGTTCCATTTATGGTTGTATACACAATTGAAATGTGTGTATACACGTGCAAGAATGTTTACAGTAGCATCATCATAGAAGTAAAACAGGCCACAGGTGGTAATATATGCCTGGAGGATCACTTGATCCCAGGAGTTCAAGGTCAGCCTGGGCAATGCAGCAAGGCCCCATTGGAAGGAAGGAAAGAAGGGAAGAAGGAAGGAAAGGGAAAATGTAGACTAAATAAGTAACATGTGTGAATCACAACATAGTCCTAAGCCAAAGAAGTTAGACTACAAAGAGTACATCTTCTGTGATGCTGCTGAATTAGAAGAGAAACAACAGGTAAACTCAACTACATTTAAGAATACATGCTTACATAGCAAATCTCTAAAGAAAAGCAAATGGAGTGATTGCCATAAAAATCAGGATGCTAACGACTTTTGTTAGAGATGAAGGATGGTCTCTAAAATGCTAGTTCTTGTGGTTTATAGGCATTTGTTTTATAATAATTCCTTGGTGTAAACAAATACAGATATAATTATATTTCTTGGTTTGTGCATTCTTCTTTATGGATGCTATATATTACAATAAAGGTTTAAAAAAAATTTGAAGGTAGACTTAAGCGAAACAAAATGCCTAACATATGTGAAACTATACCAACTACAACCTCACCTCCAAGAAAATGCTTGGCATTAATAACCAGTGATTCAGCTGTCTTGAAACATACTATGGCTTCTAACATACTCTAGACTGTAAATCCTAAGGTATTTAGTTTTTAAAACAGAAAAACAAATGACTATAGCAGGCATAGAAACTTATCAGATGAAGTTGACTACTAAGTTAAAAAATAAGGTAATGGTTCAGAAAGGCTGCACTCTCTTTCCAGCTCTCCCCCTTCCCACACCAGGTCTCTGACATTTTCCACTACTGATATGCCTCGTCAGGAGGTCAGGTACGTCTCAGTATCTCTCAGCACATACCACTTTCCAAGAAAAAACCCAACACTGTTCTGAGTAGAGAACTGAGACACAAGTAATACTCCATTTTCTGATACAACATTGTATACACTACCACCGAAACAGTTAATCATAAAAAAATGGTTACTTACTTGATCCAGATTTGAAAGGCTGTTGGGATCCTGACTCAGACCTTGATACTGTCCCCTGAGTCTGTCTCCAGCAGCTATTTTCCTAAACTTCTTCAGATCCACAACGTACAATGCACTGAACAGAGAAGACCTATTTGTTACAACCATCCATGGATGTATGGCAGGAAAAGCCAACCCCACTGAATAATGGAACAGGATACTAGCCAAACATTCTGGCTTTCTTTGAAATTGTGAGCTGAAGCCTACCATAAAGTTAAAGGTCTATAGGTGTTACTTCAAAGGTGTTTACAGAAGTTACTGGGAAATCCATATTCTGTCATCATTAGATTATTTTGGTCCCTGTTCCTTACTTCATTGCCTTCCAAGGAAATAATCTCTAACAAAAGACCTCCAGCAAATGCAGCAGCTTTGGTAATAAAAGTACAGTTGCTGACAAATAACCCTTAGTCAGAGACATCCTAATGATGTCTTAAATATCACAGGAGAGAAAACCCCACAGTGTTGAAAGTTCTTTTGGACCAGGACTGTAGGTATGAAGCTGAAATCACCAAATCCCATCATTTATTTTTGCATGTGTTACTTCCTTCAAGTCTCTTACCCTTTACAGCTTCCAAATTATACTGCTCCCAGAGAAGACAATGGAATATTCATTAAAAATGCAGCAAATGTATATATACTGTTAGACCTAGGATGATCTACATCTAGAGATTCACCCTACAAACACATGTGAAATATGCAAAATAATACATTTAATAATCATTCATTGCAACAGTATATCATAACAAAAAGACTATAAATAACATACTGTAGTAATATGAAGCTGGAAAAATAAAATTCCTCTCTATATATTGATATGATAAAACCTAGAATTAAAATATTAAGAAAGTTACAAGACAGTGTAAAAAGGATGGTACATTTTATATAAGAAAGAATACACATTCACAACTATTATGTAAGAAATGCCAGAAGGACATAAATAAGTAGGGCAGTTATCTGTTGTGCAGGTAGGAATTGGGTCAAAAAGATTTTAATTAAAAAAAAAAAAAGATTTTATTCATGGACTTTTTTTTGGTTTTTTGACACGGAGTATTTCTATGTACTCCAAGCTGGCCTCAAACTCATAGCAATCCTCCTGTCCCAGCCTCCTGAGTGCTGGGATCACAGCCTTGTGCTACTACGCCCAGTGTCATTTACTTTTTGTAATTTTCATTCCTAAGTCATAGTAATATATTACCTAGTCACAACTTTAAATGCACAAAATTAAATTAAAAGAAGAAGAAAAACACAAATCATTAGGAGTACCCTTTCCCAGTGCCTACCTGATATGGTACTTCCGCCCAGCTAAATGACTGGCCCAGTATCCTGACTTCCAGAACCTGTAGCCATCCATTTCTCTTCGGCTGTCACAAAAGGGAGTATAACCATAAGGGGCACCTTCCAAATTGAAATCCCTTAACTCTTTCAGATCTGTCCGCACAATCTGGAGGAAAACATATCAAAAGTCTTTTTTCCATCCACCATGCAGACAGCTCTAACGTAATTTCCTTAAAATACAAAATACATCATGGAAGGCAGCTAGGAGGGCAGCCATTCCTCACTAACACTTGCTTAGTGTGTACCACACCGGATTCTAAGTTTCTACATGAGTAGAAACAAAACAAACTTCACCTGCTTAGGCTCGCTATCCCCGGCTTTACTCATCCACAAGATGGAGGTAATGATAGTACCTATTTCAGAGTTGCCGGCAGGATAAGGCCAGGTCACATGCACACAGATGTGGAACAATGCCTTGGCCACTATAAGTCCTGGTCAGAAGAAAATCAGGAAGGCATGCTTCAGGTTGAGCCACCTGAGAGATTCCAAAGAGGTGGGTGAAGCTCTGTCCAGGTGACTTTTTTTTTTTTTTTTTTTTTTTTCTCTTTTTTGAAAAAGGGGCCCAATATGCAGTTCAGGCTGGCCTTAAGCTCACTCTGTAGCCCAGGCTGGTCTTGAACTCGCAGCGATCCTCCTGCCTCAGTCTCCTGAGCGCTGGGATTACAAGCGTGCACCGCCACACCCAGCCTTTTTTTTTGAGCTGTCCAGGTGACTTCTACACACCTTACACTGCTTCCACTCAGGGAGGGTGAGGCAAAAGGCTTCTGGGTAGAAGTGCATGTACATGTTTGAGTCTGGAGTCTTTAAAGTCACAATACATTACCTGTATCATGTCAAATCCTGGCAACTAAGAGCTACCTGCAGCATTCCTGGTTGCCAAACCAAGAATCACTCCCTCTTCATCTATCACCCAATAATAACTATATTTGGGGCATATAACTGGAGAGGGTAGCAACTACTGTTAAACATTAATTTTCTAATTCTAGTCTTTCTATACAATTAAGTAATCTACCAGACTGCATAATGACGTCATCGTAACTAAATTAAAAGGACAGAAAAAATGAAAAGGAGGCATGCTAAATGTAAATTAAATTTAAAAAGCAATCCAATCTGTGTGACATCTTTCCATATTTTCTAAATAGTATAAAATGAGCAGGTACTTTCCCATACCTGGAAAAATAGCACTTAGAAAGTTTGCTGTCTTTAATATAAATTAACAAAATCTAGCCTTTAAGCTTACCTGATCAGCATCCACAAACAGGAATTTGTCAACAACTAGTGGGAAAAGTACATCCAGGAAAAGGATCTTGTATCCCCAGATGATGCGCTGTTTTTCAGTCTGCTGATGAAGCCACCGGGGCCATTTGTACTGAACAAGCTCATATTGGAAATTGTATTCATTTGCCATGTAAGGTATAAACTCCTATGTTTAGACACAGGGAGAAACAACTGTTCATTCTGATTAAGAAAACTGACTACCTAATGTAAGTCAACCGCCACGACTGTGACACAAGTAAAGCACATTCACCAAAACAGTGACATAACAAAGAATGGCCTTGACTCAGATGCCCTTTTCTTTACAACTATGGTCACATGAAATGACAAAAGTCTATAGGTGAGGGCTTTTAGATTTATAATTCTCTGTGTATATGTGCGCGTGTATGTATAAGGCACATGAACTTAAGTCTAATTATCTAAACTTGATTTCAGTAAAATACTTCTTGAGTTCGATTATAAACAATCCTTTCTCAATTTCTTAAGGTTAGGTCTAATCCAGGGAACAACAGGGCAAACCTAAAATACTCTCGACCGCTTGCTGTTGTTAATGAGTAATTCTTTCAGGTTCTAAATGAAAGTACCTTCAGGGGACCAGAAGTGAATTAGTGATGTAAGAGAGATATTACTCAACACATTAAAAGTTGCTCAGTAACTTCTGGGGGGGAGGGGAGGGACCCAAAATCAATTTAGATAACAAAACCTCACATAAATAAAGCAGAAAACTTTTCCAGTGTGTTTTTGTTTTGCACAGATAAAGCATCATTTCCACTACATCTTGGTAGTGGCTCATGAGAACTAATGATTCTCCTCACCCTGCACTATCATCACGCTTTTTGAGTTCAAGACATGCACGCTTCAGAGAGAAAAGTGTTATTTCATTAAAACATTCCTTCTTACAAAGATACTCTCTTATATTATTGACGTTTCAAAGACATCATACATAAGTGTTTAGTTTTATAAATTGTTCCCCCCAAACAGAACAATCTGGAAGAAAAAGTAACACAGAAATACATAACTAAGGGTATCTTAATAAATGGAAAAAATTTTAAAGCGTGCAGATAAAAGAAAAGCAGTAAAAAAACACACTATAAATGCCTCCTTTAATAAGAATGTTTTCTTTTTCCCTGTAAAACAAACCTTAAATGTGGGGGACAAATAATTCTTCAAGAACCAGAATTTCACAGGAGTCTTGGTATTCTTCAGCACTGACAACATCATTATACTGCCAAACAAAAACAAATAATAACGTTCCAATGCCTTTTAACCTCAGGACTATAAAAGTACTGCCAATTACGAGATAGCACAGCAGAGCTAACTCAAGACTGTTAGGCAAAGGGAGACCCCTAATAATGGCAAATGCACTTATTCCTGCCTATAAATTTACTTTGATACTTGACAGAAACAAATGTTAGTTCTGTTGCTCCTTCCAATAAATTGATTTATGAACTGATACATCAATTATGGTACAATAACGGTTGTAAGCTAACTACGTCACTCTTAGCACACCCCTGTCAAGCCACAACAGCATGTGGTGCTGAGGAAAGCACATGTATGTGGATGGCATTCCTCAACCTGGACAGGGAGCCCTGCCAGGGGAAGACCAGAGAGGGAAGGGAGGCCAAAGGGTAAGGCTTAGCCTTAAATTAAATTGATCCCATTGCCATTATTTTAGTTCTGACTCTTTCTTGGAAATAAAGGGCTAAAAATGAATAAAAGGGTATTTTAATTTTATTTTCTATATTAGGGTTGTGGCATAAAATTAAGAGTCCTAGCAATCAGGAAAGTGGCTCTCAGACATAGGTGTGTTTTCAGAGTTGAGCCCTCCAATACCTTCCCTTCTGGTGGCCACTAAATCAATTAGTCTGAGCCTACAGCCTCTCCTACCTCTGGCAGTGTGACGAGTCAAGTTCCTTTTTACCTGGGTCTCACTTTATTTATAAAGCAGAAGTATTCTTACATAAGGACTAAGATCTCTCCTGCCCCTAATAGCCTATGGATCTGTGGGAGGTGGTGAAGTGTTGCACAGTGCGGTTATTCTATTCTCTAGGTCAATCTCCTGACTTTTGGTTTAAGCAATCTTCGGTGGCCAACTAAATACACTCTCTATAAAATGTGTATGTGATATTAAAGTTCTGCAGGCGTAACATCTACAGAGGCATTCATTACCTAGCCAAATGTCAAGGAGTTAAACAGATCAAAACAGAGGATTACACAAGGCAAGTTATTCGTAGTTCTCAAAGTGCTCAAATAACACATAAATATAATGAAAAGAATCTTACAAAACCTTTTCTAAGTAAGACTACTGTGGCAAATTCATTAGCATACACCAAATAATCAACAAGACTGACCGAAGAAATCTTTCGTAGAGATGTCCAGATGCAACAGAGAAGATATTAATTATGTCATCTTTATCTTGTTTCACCTCCTCAGTCTTTTGTCCTCCTGAAAAGCCCCTATAACAACGGAGGTAAAAACAGTACCCCTTCAAGTTGTGGCCAGACACACAGTCCTTTAAGGAGAGAGGAAAATGATGGTGCCTTCCTGTTCCCATCCTACCACAGCAGGTGAGATCTGGTAGGAGCGGCACAAAGCACCCAGGGCCCTGCAAGAGGGGATACTTAACAATGCCACCCCACAAGGAAAAGGAGGATGTGCCCTCCAAGGCATCCTGTTGCTTCAGGAATAGAGGGAACACAGGCTGCTCCACAGAACACGCAGAATGAACTAGGCAGTCACCAAACACCTCTCCAAAGAGCAGGCACAGCCCAAGGAGATTCAAGAAGCAAGTTCACTAGTAGGAGACAGGAAGCTCCTTTAGGCAACTGACTGGGAAACACCACCCCCAAACATAAGTGCAAGATTTGGCTGCATAAAGAACATGAAAGATCCAGATAGGACACTATTCAAAAGAAAGAGGGTGGATGGTACAGTTTTTCCTTAAAAATGTAGCTTTTTAAAAATGCCAATTTACCATTTGAATGAGTCCCAAAATCCAGATTCATTTTCATTTGTTCCATCACTCAGCAAGTCTTCGTTCACCATGTCTGCCTTCTTCTGAACCTGCAATCACACGGGGTGGGTCTTACTCTTCCCAGTAGGTCTAACGGATAAAACTGCCTTGCACTGGGTGGACACTGTGAACACTGGTAACGATAGGAAATTATCAACCAGTTCCCCACAAGCTGATACAACTCTCCAGAGTCCATCAGCATTCAACAGAAGTATCTTTAGGGGATGGAGAAAGATTTCAGATGTGTCACGTTCATGCACCCATTCCCCACAAGGAATGTAATCATTATTACTGCCAACATGTACTAACAAAAATAACATTTGAAAAAAAAAGTCCTGAATTTCTTCATTAGGATGGTCACATCAGAATATTAAGTAAGGGGATAGTAACCTCTTTTATTTAAGCAAGGACCATTTTTAGTTTGTACAATGAGCAAAGAATCTCAAATTCAGCCACGTAGAAAATACAGCCTGAGTAAATACAGTAGCACATTTCACTAAACTTAGTGCAGGGGAGGAGCACAGCATACTAGAATGGTTGAGAAAAGGTATTTCAGATCACAACCTGTTTGCAGGACTTGCTAACACAAACACAGGTTGAATCTTGTCCATGGCACAATTTTCTGCCCATCACAGATGGATGACAGTAGGGTTTGCTGTCAATAATACATTTTACTTTAAGGCACTAAGAACTCTAAAATGGGGAGGACAGAAAGAAGAAATTAACACAGAACTATCACTTCACTGTTGGTACTTTCATTAGCATTTTCCCCACTATTCTGAAAATAAAATCATTAATACTATTATGGATGATGGTGATATAAGCAAAAGCCTCTAAGGGAACACTTTTATTTTTAATAAAGTGGGACTGGACTTGCTCACTGAGATTACCCAAAAGGTGTTAAGTTTTTTGTTGAAGCAAGACATAAATTCACACTTACAAAACTTGTGCCTTACGGAACTATTCCCATAATTGCTATGGTGAATTCTATAGAGTGTTGGGCTGGTTTATAGAGTTGTTGTCCTCCTTATCTTCAGGGGATACCTTCCAAGAGCCCCAATAGATGCCTAAAACCTTAGTACAGAATCCTGTCTACACTGTTTTTACTTACACATACATACTTACGATAAAATTTAATTCATAAACTAAGTACAGTAAGAGATTTATGACAACTAATAGTAAAACAATTACATTATATATTGTAATACAAGTGACTGTGGTTGCTCTTGTAAGAGTCAAGACAAAGAGAAGTATTTTCAGCCTGTGGCTGGCTGCTTTAGGGTAACTGAAACCTTGTAAGGAGAAACCACTGTCTACATTTTACAAGATGACTAACGAATAACAGAACACCACTACTTTGAACAACTATAAAAGAATGACTGCTTTAGTACAGCAAACTCACCTTCACTTTAATAATTTTGCTTCTGAAGTTGTTGAGGATGACAACCACCTCATCGGCCTCCGGAGGAGAATCTGTACCATCATGGCTTAGAGAGGAAAGCAAGTAAGACACTAAACATCACAATTCTCAAAGTACAATAAATCCTTGGACAAAAATCTGCCACATCTGTCCATCACTTTTGGCAGACCCAATTATTTGCTCAGAACCTATAGGAAGCCCTTTTAAGCGGCACACAAGCACTTTCCAAAATCTGTATATGGGATCAGTATCCCAACTTCCTGAGTCCTTCCCAGCTGCCCAGGGTCAAGTGAGGAGCTCCTGTGCCTGGCAAGCACATGGTAAGCACTGAGGAACTGAGGGTGCTTATGGTTTCTTCTGCTCTTTTTATTTTTTTAATTGGTTATGGGGATTAACAGGTTTCAACATACTTTGATAATTTTAACAAACCCCAGCCCCACCCCGCCCCCTCCCTTGCTCTGGCCTTCCCCCAAGTTTCACATTTTGGGAGGGGGTTCAATGTATATAACGTATTTTGGTCATATCCACTGCCCTTGTTTGTAGGTCTGAGACATACACAACACTCTGAATAAAGGGGTTGGGGGACCCGTTCTGAACCATCACTGGAGACAAATCTCATCTTTTTTTTTTTTTGGTCTCTTTGAGACAGGGTTTCACTACACAGTTCAGGTTGGTCTTGAACTCACTTTGTACTCCAGGCTGGCCTCAAACTCACAGTGATCCTCCTGCCTCAGCCTCCCAAGTGCTGGCATGTGCCATGATACCCGGCAACATCTATTCTTTTAAGTGAAACAGTTTTATGAAGAAATCTCTCTCCTCCTGTCTGGGGCACTTGACCAGCCAATTTAGTGCCTCTAGCAAGAAGAACTATAACCAGCTCTCTTTGCAGGCAGACAATTGCAGAAGAGTAAAAATTTAAAATAATATTTTCCTATTAACCAATTATAATGCCTAAAATTTCAAGGTGTAGGAAGTCACAATAACAATATGAATTTACTACATCTGCTGTCACCAGGAGAGAAAGGTGCTCTTCAAGCCAAAGCAAGGTTCTGGCAGGGAAGAAGCCTCAGGAATGAACCACTCTGGACTCAGGGGGCACAGCCAGGAAGAGGTGGCACTACAGCTTGTGGGACTGGAGGACAGGAAAGGAAGCACACGGAAGGCATAGAACTTGAAAGCAAAATTAAAATTTTGCGCTAAGTGGAAAAAAACCTAGTTACAATAAAGATGTTATAATCCAAAACTGTCCTATTTCCTGAGTCAGAAATCAACATTAATGTACACTGCTTTCATATTTGTTAAGGAAGATACTATGGAGCCAACATAATGACACACAAGAGAGCATTGCAAATAAATGCTGGTGAAAATTATTCCCTAAATAAATTCGTAAATTTTGTCATATAACTTTCTTTTTTTTCTGGTACCGGGAACCAAACTCACAATCTTGCACTTGCCAGGCAGGCGCTGTGCCGCTGAGCTAAATCCCCACCCCCTTTTCATATAACTTTAGATTATTTTATTTTTTAAATTTTTTTTTTTTTTGTCTTTTTCAGACAGGGTCACGCCAAACAGTTCAGGCTGGCCTTGAGCTCACTTTGTAGCCCAGGCTGGTTTTGAACTTGCAACGATCCTCCTGCCTCAGCCTCCCAAGTGCTGGGATTACAAGACTGTGCCATCACACCCAGCTTAGATTATTTTAAATTGACGAGGCAGAAGACAGACCAAACTTCTTTAAAGGCAGTGTGTTCCCCCTGCAACACCGGCAACTGACATCGCACATTCTAGGCAGGCACTCTAGCACTGAGCTCCATCCCCAGCCCTTTTTATTTTGAGATACTGCCCTGCTGAGTTGTCCAGATTGGCCTAGAACTTTCAATCTTTCTGCTTCAGTCTCAAGAGTTGCTGGGATTATAAGCATGGGCCACCAACCCCAGCTAACAGGAGTGTAATTTTGCCTGAGGCAAAAACCTGGTTACTGGCAAAATAATCTAGTGTGTTTCTATATCACCACAGCCCAAGAAAGGCTGGAACTGAAAAGCCTTTATGATCTAATTTTATAAGTACTATGTACATGTAAATCATTCAGGGCCAAGACACATACTCTTTGGTTTGATTATTCTTTCCTTTCTTTCTGAGACAAGGTCTCACTATGTAGTTCAGGCTGGTCTTGAACTCACAGCAATACTCCTGCTGGGGTTACAGGTACATACCACCATGCCTGGCTGTTCTTTATTTTTTTTCTCCTTTCTTCAAATGACAAAATTTCTAATCTGCCTATGGTCTGCATCACTGAAAGAACAATTTGATTCTGGGATAATGTTAGCACAAATGAATTAATGGAGAATAAAACTTGACCAAACTTTTAACATTTATACTCACATAATTCTTTTCTAACAATTCTACTAAATTTGCTTTTCTGGAAAAGTACTGTTCTATCATATATATGACTGTAACTTAAATTTATGATGCCTGGAAAAATGCCAGGTAATATCCAACTAGAGCTGATTCTCATTTCAAAATGTATGGAACAGTGCACTAGCATCAACTCATCCTACCTGTAGATTCTATAAATATCTTCAGAGCGTCCTTTCCTAAGTCTGAGAATCCAAGCTCCTGGGTTGGCTTTTAGCTGAAAGTAGCCCTAGGATAAAAAGAAAAGCCAGTTCTCTTTTATAACATAAAAATGCTATTTCTTAGAAATAGTTACATCACCTTCTGAAGTATTAGACACCTGGATAACTTAAATAAGAGAGTTAACAAATCAGGGAAATGCAGAAAGTACAACAATAAAACTACATATTAGATACGCTAGGAAAATACATGCCAAGCAAGCCATAAAGTCCACCCCACAGCTGGGCGCCAGTGAAGATGCAATGAGTGACGGCTGAGTGAGCTGCCAACTTCGTAAAGAAGACAGCGAGGCAGGCAGCTCAGGGGCAATGCATTTCCAGGGGTTAATCTGTTTAGATCAGTTTTGTTTCTTCTTTTAAGCAGATATGTACTTCCAAACTTCACATTTAACCAAGCTAATGATTTTTATATGGACCACATTCAGCCAATTATGAATTTTAATCTTGCTCTGTAGTTTAGGACACTAACTGTTCCACCATAAATTATAACTCCCAAATTAACTTGACTGCCATATCACTATTTGATGTGTTGATTATTTACCAGATTGGCCATAACAATGGTGTCCACAATGACGGGATTGGCTGAAGTTCCTAAGGTAAACTGTAGTCCTCGTGGGGGTTGGCCTGTGGTGATGTCATAGCAATGCCCTTCTAGTAACAGGTACTCCAGCTCATACTCAGCAGCCACTACACTGTCCACCTGCAAGACCAAAACAGATCACTTGAAAGCTACTCAGCAGCGAAATCTGAAAGGTATGTTGCAAAGTGAATGAGGCAAACAAGAAGACTTGTATACTGCAGGATCATACTGTAAGAAATTTCAGAAAAGGCAAAATGACAGTGACAAAGAATAGGTCAATCATTCACTGTGGCTGGGTGGGGTGTTGCCTGCAAAGAGGTATAAAAGACCTTCTTGGGATGAAGGAATGCTCTGTATCTTGATTATAATAGTGGTTAATAACCATATAATTATAAAAACTGGGTTGGAAGAAGAAAGGAGAAGAGCAAATAAGGAGGTCATTCCAAAAAAATACATGGAACACAGACAGGGCTCCAGATACTTAAAAAAAAAAATAGAGAACAAAATAAATAACCATCCTGTATTACAAACAAGATTCACAGCAACATTACTCCTAATAGCCAAAAAGTAGAAACAACCCAAATGACCAGTGGATAAAGTATAGCATAAGCATACAGAGGAAAGTCATCTTGCACGAAAAAAGAATGAAACACTGATACATATTACAGCATGTTTAGACCTTGGAAATCATTTGTTAAGCAAAAGAAGCCATTCATAAAAGACCACATGTTGTATGATTCTATTTAAACAAAATGTCAAAACAGGCAAATCTACAGAGGTAGAAGGTAGACTACAGTTGGCAGGGCCGGGAGAAGGAGCATGGTGCTAATGGAGATGAAGCTCCCTCTGGGTCATTGAAAACACTAACTTTACATAGCAGTGATGGCTGCACAGTTCTGGGAATGTACTAAGACCTCTACCCTATACATTTGGGAAGGCAGCCTTTATGGTATACAAATTACATCTGAATACAGCTGTTATATCCTTACCTCTTCTAAATAAATATTATCAAGATCATACGGTGTTCTGACAGATTCTACCATCCAACTCTCAGGTGTATTTAGATTCAAAGTGAACAATGGAGACTGCGGCATATCCAAAAACTTTGCTATTGGACCCTTAGCAAAGTTATTATCTGATGTGAAAGAAATCTCTGGTTCTAAGACGTAACGGTAAAAGCTGAAATTGAAAATAGAAGTGTTAGATTTCTTCTGTGTAACTACAGATTTTGAGTTTCTCTTAAAAGCCAAGTCCTAAAATGGTGATTGGGTTCTTACACAGCCCTGAAAACACTGTATGTAATAAATTTTGGGGGAGGGCCGAGGCATGGGATCTCACTATGTAGTGTAGTTCATACTGGCCTTGAACTATGTAGCCCAGGCTAGCCTCAAACTCATGGAGATCCTCCTGCCTCAGCCACCTAAGTGCTAAGATTATAGGCATGCACCACCACACCTGGCTTGTATGTAATAATACGTGTGCCACTACACCTGGCTTATATGTAATATAAACATTTCTTTATACAAGACCATGGCAAAACCTGCAAAAATTTTGGTCATTTATAAAAACAGTTTCAATCCATTTTGAATCAAAGCTACAGAACGTAGCGTATTTGCAAATGAGTAATTTTCTGCCACTACAACAGGTGCTATACTATAATTAACTGATTTTAATGTTACTTTTTCCATAAATGACCATTTCAAAGCTTATGACAATATAAAAAGCTAAGCCTGATCTCTTTTTTCAAAACTGTACATGCAAATAAACCTAAGCAAGGTTCCTCTAACATACATACTGCAAGTGAAATGCCTTGTCTTCTTTTAAGGTGAAACGCACAGTGCAAGTAGCCTGAGTTAATGCCACCTAAATGTTCCCATGTCCACACTCTTAGAACTTTGATTAGACAAAAATTGGCAAGTTAAACATTCAATAAATGCTTTTTTGAACCTGATGTCCACCTAAACCCAGAGAACTCTTCAGCATTCAACACTCCTTTTGGATTTCCCAGTTTCTTAAATAATATGTTTTACCTTTTTAAAGGCATGTCCGAAAGTTTAGACTGACAGTTCATAAACACCCTTAGATTCATGTTTATCAGCTGAGTCAAAACCTAAAAGAACAAACCAGAAGACAGATTAGATTTTCTCTTCAGAAGTTACTTGACACTGAGTTAAGAGAGACAACATTTTTTAATATCTTAAGGAAGATTTAGAAAAATAGTAACTGCCATAAAATCTACACTGAAAATTTCTGGAAATCATAAATTTAGTGCAGATCTAAATCATTCAATTATATCACCTGCCCTCCGAGAGACATAGATAGAAAGACAGACACACAGACACACACAGATCACTATTTCTCACATAAAGAATCTGTAACACGAAGTCAGGGGGAGCAACAGGTAGGCAATGAGCATCTACCGAACCAAAGAATATGTAAAGGCTCAGTGCTACAACTCACATAAAGTATGAAAAAACCATAAACACAAATACAAAAACTTCAGATGATTGTACTTCAATAATCTTAAATAATCCAAGTAAATGACTGTTTTTGGAAGAGCTTTTTTAAATGTACATAGGATTGTACATCTTACATATCTCAAAAATACATAAAAGACACGTTTCAGAGAAAAGGTCCACGGTGGTTATAAAAAAAGGAAAATGAAAGAAGTAGAACTATTTCACTTTTTTACTTCTTTGCCACTGGAAATTACAGCATTAATGAATTTAATTTAAAGATATTTTGCTCTAAATGAGGATATTAATCATTTTTAATTATAAGAAGTAGCCAACTTTTTCTTACATACAGCAAAATTTATTCTGAAATGTTCATTTAGTTTGTTGAGAAAATGTGTACAAATTGCTAAAGTTATAAAATTGTTTTCAGAGTCATTATCAATCTTTATGAAGGCCACTTTGCCTGAGACACCCTGTGCCATTTACCAGTGCCCTTAAAGATGACTACATGACAAAGGGTGAGCCCAGAGAATGCCATGGCACATGGCTACTTCTGACAGATGATGTGAACTGCCTCTGCATCGGTCCTTACCAACAGCAAGGGAGCAAGCCTTTGTGCTTCTCTGGTGACAGGGTCAACAACAGCCACAACATCAAAGTATGTCTCCCCTTCCTTTGGCCTCAGTTTAATTGCACTACAAAGATACAAAAGATAAAACATTAACAAGAGAACAGGAAACCAAGTTAAGTTACAGTTGTGGTTGTTGCTGTTGTTTTGCCCAGTACAATAACCAATCAACCCTCTTAGCATTTCAAAAATCTTTTTTTTTCTTGTTTTTTGAGATAGGATTGTTCTAGATAGTTCTAACTGGCCTTCAACTCACTATGTAGCCCAGGCTGGTCTTGAACTTGCAGTGACCTTCCTGCTTCAGCCTCCAGAGTGCTGTATTATATAGCACCATACCCAGCTTTTTCTATTTTATCAAAACACTTTAGGTTTAGAACAATAGGTCACAACAGTCAACTATTGGATTATCTCTAGCCAGGTGTGGTGGTATACCCCTGTAATCTCAGCACTCGGGAGGCTGAGGCAGAAGGATCCCAGTGAGTTCAAGACCATCCTAAATTACACAGGGAGACCCTGTCTCAAAAAAAAACCCAAAAGAAACCTGAATAAGAAATGACATTTTATTTATCAAGAGGATCCACCAGTTTACTCAAGCTATTCTTTGCTGCTGGACATTTAGATGACTTTTAACCTAAAAATAAGTTTTGCATCCAGCTCTGTTCATATAACAAATTTCCTCAGGGGAACAAGTGCTAGACATGAGATTATAACCACAGGATACAAACATTTCAGAGGCAAATATGTACTGTGAACTTCCTTTTCCTAAAAAACTAAAGCAATCTACATGCCAAAAAGTAAACTCCACCACATCCTTGCCACCACTAAATTTGTACATATTGTGATGGTTAATTTTTATTGTCAATCTGACTACATCGAGGAATTAGGAAATTAGTGAAGCACACATTTGGGCGGCTGTGAGCGTGTTTCCAGGGATAAATGGCATATGGGACAGCAAACTGGGGGTGGAGACCTGCCCTGAATATATGTGGTACCATCCAATGGGCTGGGGGACCAGATGGAACAAAAATAGGAGCAGGAAGCTGGCCAGACTTCCCATTCTGCTTCCTGGCCTCCATGAGGTAAGGAGCATTCCTATGCTTTGTCCCTCCACTGTGACGTCGCTGCCTTAGAAGTGAAGGCTCTGAAACTGTGAGCCAAAATAAATCTTTCATCCTTCAAGTTGTTCTCAGGTATTCTGCTACAGCAACAGATTGCTGACTAATACATATTCTTTTCTGTTTTCAGGTGCACAATGACTCTTAAGTTTTGGTTTTAACTCTAGGCCCCTTAGAAAGAAACACGTTTACCCACACAGAGCTTCCTACTACCTTCTAGCTACAGAGCTTCCCTCTGAAGTCACATTTACACAGGTGACCTAAGAGTAATCAATTTGGAAGGATTTAAAACTACTCAATGTTCCAAATCATTAACTGCTTTATTTCACCAGCTGGCCACTAACTAGTCTTTTATGCAAGAACATCTACCCAGTAGGATTTTTTTTATAAGTATAATACAAAGCAAACATAACTAACAAAACTGGGCAGCCATAGCTTAGATGCCAACTGAAGTTATTTCAAATTATAACTGCTTTAAAAATAATCATTCCTTTAGAATAGCTTTGTAACTATGGTATAGTACTGCTTACAATCTCTGATAATATTAACAACTCTAGATTCAATCACTTTCAGTGACTATTCTAATATAATAAAAGGGTTTTTTACTATAATATAGCTGTTCTCCAAGTGTGGTCAAGACCAGGAGTGCTAGCTCAACTTGGTTTATCTGTTAGAAGCAAACTTAAGCTCAGACTTACTGAATCAAAAACTCTGGGGGCAGGTCCAGCAACCTGCATTTTAAGCTCCTAGAGTAAGAGTCAAAATTTGAGTGCCACTTCCTAATATAATTTGTAGTTTTGCACTACCTTAGAATTCTAGAAGAAAAGCTCATTAGAAAACAAAAGCATTATGGAGGGTCTCTACCAGGCCTCCTGGCTGATTGAGACATGTTCTGACTAGCACAGTGGCATAGGCAGTCTTCAACAGAAACACTCTGGAACTGACCCTCTGAGTGCTTTAACCAGTCTCATATTCTGTAACAAGAAAAAGAAACCCAAGCAAAGAAAAAGATGGATGTGGATTTTGGAACAACATGAACACTATTTTTAAGAATATTTGTTCCACTGGTAAAAGTAAAGCCCAAAGTGACGAAAGAATGATTTGGAGATCATATACATTTGTCTACAGTAAAGCAAGTGTCAAAAAATATAGTATTTCCTACCACGAATGTTCACAGGAGTCCTGTGAAGATGCAGATTTACTGTAGGTCTGGGGTAGGACCAAGGACTGCACTTCTGACAAGCTCCTAGACAATGCCCTGCCACTGGCTGATCCATGGACCACACTCAGAGAGCCTGCGTGTACAGAACTGGTAATTCAGACCTTTTTATTTCTAGTATAAATGAGAAACTTCTGATTTACATATGACAAACACTCATTTAGCTAACACATTTTAATAAGAGGAATTTCTCTAATTATAATTTGGATCATAATAGAATTTGTAATTAAGGCATTTTAATTATGTAAAATTTCAGGAGGCTTGTGAAGAAAAAGGATATTCTAAAATAAGACAGATCTCTGCTCAGGACTCACCATCTTGATTATGAGGCTACAAGGTGGGAGGCTACTTAGGAAGTTTTTTTTTTCTCTCTAGTAACTAGATAGTAAGTTACTTCCTACACGTATGCAAGTGCTGGTGGCAAAATCCAACAAGGTTTATCCAGAAGTTCTCACCCACTGGTGACATGAGAAATAAGAAAACATAGCCAATGCAAGCCTGTAATTATCAAACAATCTGACCAATCTGACTCCACCAAGATTGGCTGTGAGCAGGGGGCTGGGGATTTAGCTCAGTGGCATGGTGCCTGCCTGGCAAGCACAAGGTCGTGAATTCAATTCCCAGTACCAGAAAAAAAAAAAAAAAAGATTGGCTGTGAGCAAACACAAGTCCACTAAACCATAATGCAATCCATGCTGGACCAGTCAGGTCAGAATCACAAAGCAGTAGCACAGAGGCATGTGCATTTAAAGCCACCCTAGGAATTCTGAAGCATAACTGAATTACACACTTGCCAGGCAATTGTACAGTGTTCTACCTAAAAACTACGTCTAGTCACAGGGAAACAACTAAACTGTAGGACATTCCACAAGACAACTGGCCTAGACTTTTAAAATATATCAGTGTCATAAAGGACAAAAGACCAGACAAAGAAAGGAAAAACAAAACAAAACAAGCCCAGGAACTCTTTTAAGATTAAAGGAGACTAAAGAGACACAATTAACTGCAATGTGTGTACTCAAGACCTAAACAAACATAAAAAGCACTATAGAAGGGCATTACTGGGACACACAACATGTGAATAGGGATTAAATATATTAACATTACTGAATCAAGGTTAAATTTCTAAGCTGTATGCTGGAGATTATCCACTGAAGATTTTAGACTTATTACAATGAAGCCTATGTCCTTTCAATGGTGCAGAAAAGGATGTGAGTACATGTGCTGTATATATAAACACAAAAACATTATATGCACTACACACATGGATGAAAGATAAAGCAAACATGGCATGCCAATAACTGGTGAATCTAGGTTGAAGATATCTGGGGGCTCCTTGTAAGTCTTGCAACTATTTCTATACGAGAATCTTTCAAACTAAAGAACTAAAGACCAGGCATAGTGATGCACTTCTGTAATCCTAGCACTCAGGAGACTGAGGCAGAAGGACTGCTGTGAGTTTAAAACCAGCCTGGGCTACCTAGCAAAACCCTGTCTCAAAAAAAATCCCAAAAAACAAAAACAAAGCAAAACAAAACAAAAAACCCTAAACAACGAAAAGGCAATGGCTCATAATAATTGTTTCATTTTTCTTTAACAAAAAGTTTTCAAAAGGACACATGAGACAGGTATTTGAACAATCTGTTTATTCTTAAATACCAGAAAATTAGAATTAGTCTGTTTCATACATGCTGTTTGTTCTCTAAAAGGATGAATTCAGAATTATTTAGAAATAAATGTCAACTTTCATACAACTGAGAAATATATATGAATTTTTTTAAATGAACATTAATATACAAAAACTGTACCTCAAACCAGTTTTTCTTTTTGTACAACTTTTTTTTTCTCTTTGTACAACTTATGTGCAAACCTTACATGGAAAAATAAAGGAGTACGATAAAGAAACATTTAAGTAAAAGTTTAATATTTAGGAAAACAAATTCAACATGAATTATGTACCTGTGTCTGTCTTCAAAAAATTGATATTCAATTCTTGCATCTCCTTTGGGTTGAGCTGACAGGAGCGCATCTACCTTCATTACCAAGTCACTGGCCCTGAAAGATGGGGTTATGAAATCTTTGCATCTCTTCAACTGAAGCTTTTTCAATTACTGCCAAAGGTATCAACCCAAATACTGAATACTGACAAGATGTGGTTTAGAGACTGTGGTTTAAATACTGACAAGAGTGGTTTAAAGAAAGCATAAAGTCTATATCAAAAGGCATGAGAAAAAGTACTGACTTTGTAAGTGATTTGTTGTACAATCTTGAAAACATTATTCACTTTTCTGGGCAGTGCAGACACTATCTATGTGTCAGACCCTTGTAAAAACTGTGCTGGTTTAATGTATCAGGCACCCAGCTCAGCTGACTTAAGAGTAGGAAGTTGGTATTATTTATACTCATTTTGCCATCATTTAAACAATGTTACAATTTTTGTATTTATTAGAATAATAATTGATTGGAAAACCACTGAGAAAAAATACAAAGGAAAAACTGACATTTCATATCATTATCAAGACATAAGTTAGTTCATAATTCTATATTTTTAAATAATATGTAAACAAAGATATATACTACTTTGTAAGCTGCTTTTTAAATTTATAAAAATAATGATTAATAAATATAGCATATGTCATTATTTTAGAGGCTGCAAATGTATATTTATGACTATATCATAGTCTATTAAACCAACCAGTTACTGAATATCTGAAGTTATTTTTAACTTCAACGTTACAATCAACAATACAGTGAACAAGTTAGAAAAGTATCTGTTTCCCCCAACCCTTCTAAAATTCATTTTTAACAAGTGAAGACCTTGAATTAAATCATGAACCTGAAAAAAAATATTCTTATTTGTCAAACTGAAGACAAGAGCCCTTCTGGCTATACTTCAGCAACAGCAATCAAGCTTATACATTGCTTCTTTGAACCAAAATACTATATCAAATTATCTCTTTTGACTTAACTTCTTAATGTTAATCTTGACTACAGTAATGACCATTGATTGCTGAATACGGTGTGTCAACATGATCACAAAACATGTCAAGGGCCACATGGTGATGTGGACAGGGGGGAAGCAGGCCACAAGCAACTTCCTAGAGGCTTATGAAGCGCAATGACAAGGAACACACAGCTAAGCTCTGGAAAGCCAGGGACAGCCATGTCATGGAAGTAGGCTAGGTCAAGAATGAAGCTGTGTCTGTAACACAGCAGCAACTCCAAGCTAGAACAAACAGCTCAAGTGTACCAAAACCCCTAGGCAGGCAAAGAAATTTTGTGAACCCTATGGGTTTTACATCAATCTCTTGGCAGCAGCAATACCCAACTCACTGTCACCTACTGGTAACTGAAGGAAAATAACCATGTAACCTGCCTTTACTCTCCCAAACAAAATAAAACTGAATGATAACCAAACAGATAATGAGGAAGTTTCTCTTTATGTAAGTATTCCAGGTAAAAAGGTAACTACACCTCTATTTTCGCATGTTTGAAATTTTCCAAAATCAAAAGCTAAAACAAAAACTAAGACAATTCAGTTCTTTAAATAGCAGCCCATGAAATAAATTAGTTTAAAAAAAAAAATTAAACCCTATTTATAAAGCAGGAAATAAAACTTCCTGGACTAGGTAGTTATGTGACATGATCAATGAAGAAAGTCATCAAATAATATCACCTCTATGCCATGAACTACTTTCTTCTATGGCAAAACTTACACATCTTCTTCTACCCGAAGCTGCTGAATATGAGATTTTATTTTTTGTCCTGAAGTTTTCAAGATAATATTTTCTAGGAGGTGGAAATCATCTTGATTAAAAATCTCACTATCCTCCAGTGGCCCAATGATCTGTAAGATGAGGAACAAGTGGTCAGAGCTGGAAAACTGTCCACCAGCAGCAGCTATAAGGAATGCTCTGCCAGCCTCAGGCTACTTTACACACCTAAGCACTGGAAAGATGGGAGAAAGATACACATCTAAATAAAATTAATGGATGAATAAAAAGTAAAAACCTCAATCAACTCACAGTTATCTGTTTACTTAGGAATTCTTCAGGTACAGAGTAGAGTCTAGACTTAATTTACATTATTTTCATAGTACACAAACTCTGAAGTAAATAAAATAGCAATGTAGTTTTCCATTATGTCTTCTTGAATATCAATGACAAAGCCCACTTTACATGTCAAAAGGCTATGATGCCTGTTCTGAGAGCCACCACACTCTCACTCCTTCCACAATGGCAGGACACAAATAAACAGGAAGAAATGTTTATGTCAGAAAGCACACTGCCTGGGAAATAAGGGGCAGAAATATCATTGCACTTCAGAAGCCCTAATCACCTTTGAATAGAGGGTGGCTCTGCTGGAAGAGTTTACTAGCTTCAGAGGAGCATGCTGCAAAGACTGTTCACGGACCTAATCTGAGTCAAGCTTGTGTCAGCTTGACAAGTCCTCACCCTTCCGTTGCTGATCACTGCCCTCTGTCCCTTCTTCAGCTTCAGGACATCCCTGCAGTACACGGCATGAGACAAAATGAAATCCATTTGGGAAGATTCAAACACCTCTTTAAAAAGACTGAAATCCATGCCCTAGGAAAGTAATCATTTTTAAGGAAAAATCATTGTTATTAAGCAAACCATATAAATGAATACTCATAAAATGAATAAATTAGAAAACACTTTTTCATGAAAAGTAAATACATTTCCCAACTAACATTATGATATTTCAATTCTTCCTCCCATTGTCCCTATTTCAGCAACTAACTGCTTATTTCCTTTCCTATTTTCATGGGATTTATTCCATTGGTGGTCTCTTCTCTATTTCTTTATTTTATACTTTTCAAATCTTGATGGCTTCAAATGACAGCCATTTTTCTCTAACTAAAACTTTAGGTACACTCAAGATTTTATAAAAAAATATTTTAAACTATAAACATTTTTTAAATGAGCACATTAAGCTGGGTGTGGTAGGGCACACCTATAATCCAAGCATTTGGGAGGCTAAGGCAGGAGGATCGCTGTGAGTTCAAGGGCAGCCTGGGCTACACAGTGAGTTCAAAGCCAGTCTGAACTACATAGTGAGACCTTGTCTCAAAAAAAAAAAAAAGAGCATATTAAATAAGTGAATAAATATGAGCTTTTACTGGGAACACATCAAGAACACACAAGCCTCTAACTCAAAAGTGAAAAAAATCTCAGTTTTTTACTCTACAAACAAATCAAATATTATCTATTTTTTACTGATGTATTTTTGTAGTACTGGAGCACAAACTCAGGGCCCTTGTCTTTTAAAAACTGTACAAAACAAGGAACTCACACATGCAAAGTATGTACTACCACTGACCTACACTGCCAGGACTACTTCCCCATTAATTTTTTAACCAAGACTCAATTACTATCACAATTCTTAAAACATTAAGAACAACACATAAAATAACAAGATCCATGCAAAATTTTAAAAAATAGTTAAAAAAACAGAGAAAAATAATTGGTGCTTTAAGAAACTTACAAAACAAATGGCACTGTATTTAAAACATAAAGTTGTATTACGCATGTCTTGAAACCTGGGCAAGCTTAAAAGTAAAAGGGAGTGTGACACAATGATTCCCTGGAAAGAGTCTTCCAAGTTAAAACAAAACCCTGAGATTCAAAACTAATACAATTCCTGATGAAGAACCATGAACTGGACACATCAGCTGTGACATGGAAACAGTCCCAGGACACCATAGAGTCTTACCCCGACAGAGAACTCCCCGATGTCAGCCCCTGCCGCCAGAGCCTCTGAAGTGTCCTCCTTGACCATCTTGGTGATGAAGTTCTTGGCAGAGTTGGAGGTCTGCGTCTGGAGAGCTGCCCAGATCGCTCTGGAGATCTGAGTGTGCTCATAAGTTATTTCTTCACTGGGGTTATTGATTATGCTGATTCTCACATTGTTACTGGATTTCTATTTATAAATAGAAAGAGTTATACAGTAGATATCTCGAACTTCAAAGGCAGCACTGACATCAGTCACATTCCATAAGTAGCAAAAAATCTCCCTCTGCCAAGTTTTTAGTAGTTCTCTGTGTCCAGAAGGAAATTCAGAAGCTGCAATCAGGCTTTCAAAACCCTGTATGACCTGACTCCAGCCTTCCTTTCCAACACCATGCATTTTTCTGGGGTTTTTTTTGTCTTTTTGAGACAGGGTCTCACTATACAGTTCAAGCTGGCCTTGAGTTCATTTTGTAGCCCAGGTTGGCCTCGAACTCACAACAATCCTTCTGCCTCAGCCTCTCGAGTCCTGGGATTATAGGCGTGGGCCACCACACCCAGCTTCCAACACCATCTTATGAGCTGTCATACCTCTGAAGACACAATGTCCATCAGAACATAACATCAGCACAGAAACGCCCAGGAAGACAAATGGATCCTCCAACAAGAATGGAGAATTAAGTGTAGGTACTCACTTGATGTTTAATAGCATCATACAACAACTGTCGTCCAGAAGCACTATCAAAGTCCCCAACAATCCAAAAGGTTACTGGCCTAATAAAAGAATCATCTATGGGAAAATAAAAACAAATTGAACTGAAGGAAAAAGGAACATCGTCTGTTTCAATATTGTTATTAAACTACATAATTTCTAAAAAACATGCAAAAAAAAATGACTAGTTTAAAAAGAACGCAAAGATAGAGAAACTTTAGTAAAATTAAAACAGGGTAGCCTTCCAAGTGGCTGACTTAGGAACATGCACTGAGTAGTTCTCCTGTGGCCTGAGGATCTATTAGCGTGTGAACTGAAAAGTGGGTAACACAGCACAGTATCATCATATTTTTATCTTCCTGAAATATTTTTCTTCACAAACATTTCTTATACAAAATTTATTTGCACTGATATAACCTACAGTTACCCACAGGTTCCAGAAACATCACAATAAAGGGTCAATAAATTCTGAATAACAATAGCTCCTGAAACCACATGAGATAATAAAGAAGAGAATATTCTGAAGTTTTGAGTTACCATAGATTTCCTTGGATGACATTCCTGGACAAGGTACAGGGAAGAGAGCAGAAAAAAAGAAAATGTCATTTCTGTAGCTAATGCCCCACTAAGAGTGCAAAGATTACATGATGACTAATGTGAACTGTATTTCTTTCTGCTCTACCAGTGCAATAGCACTGCTCCAGGCCTTTCACAAACAACTCTTTGAGGAACCCACGGGGGTCATTACCTATACATACATAAGCTCGGAAATTAGGAATCCTTCCAGGTAAAAGACTATAGCGGGATAAAAACAGCTGCCTTAAGTGACAGCTAGTACTTTTTGGAAGGGTCATAAGTGCAACCCTAATGAAGGGGAAAGAATCTGCACTCCATTTTTACTAAATAACTCTACATAAAAATCAGTTTAAAAAATTACACAAGGCTATCTAAAACCTAATTTATCTCATAAATCCTAAAATAAAATTAATCCTGTATCATCACTGAAGAGCAAATGAAAGCAATTTTCAATGCATTAACCCATTTTTACATAAGTATTTTTTATTTTGAACCATGACTTTTCTTAATTTTAATAGCTAATAAAACTTACAAAGACAATACTTGAATTTTTGAACATATGTAAATAATTATTTTCTAGACTCAAAGGATTATAAGAATTAAAAAAAAAACTAAAGAATTTCCTTCCTCAAAACACACTAATATTGAATTACACTTGCCAATCCTAAAAGACAGAGAGACACTGAATCCAAGATAAGCCCACATACAGATACCTTTCTTTGTCAGATAGTTCATACTATTGGCTATAGCAGCAGTCTTGCCTTGGGAATCCAAGACAGAAAATCTAGCATAATCATCCACAAAGAAGTTATCTGTGAAAAAAGAAAAAATTGAAATAGATGTATAATTAATATATCTCAGTTCAATCTACTATTAGTATTCAAGCTATAAACCTGCTTTGACCATACTATGAGATATACAAAAATTCATGAAGTTGAGAACATGAACTCTCATTAATTCCACTTTGAGACACAAGGTTAATGAGTAACACACATCTCACATAGCTGTCAGTCTAAAAGTTTAAATGCATCCTATTCCCACATCATTTCACAGCTGGGAACAGTCTGAGAAATCCCTACCTCATGTCTTGCTCTTAAGTCTATCTACTCTTGTATGTGCTGCCTCACCTACGGACCTGGAGGATAGAAGAAAACTCGATTTCTATTTTTCATGTCTGAGAAAATAACATTTCCTCAACTTTACCAGAAACAAAAGGTCATTGTCTCTACTTTCAGATATGTACCTTTTCTAGTAGGGCCCAAAGGCAGTCCTCTGTTCTTCATTTCCCCTCAACTCACTTCTAAAGCTGCAGTTACATCAAGCTAATCCCTTGTTCTAAACTATGCAGTAATTTCTTCCTAGCTATAAAATGGTCTCCAGTCCAGTATGATAAATCATCTGCCTGCAACAATCTCCCCTTGCCTCTTTTTTGTGCTGCTGGGAATGAGAACTAGGCCTCATACATGCTGGGTAAGCACTCTACTCAGTCTAGATTTTTTGCCCTACTTTGTTTTGGTTTTTTGAGACAAGTTCTCACTATGTAGGTCAGTCTGGCCTTGAACTCACTATGTAGCCCAGGCTGGCCCCGAACTCATACCAATCCTCCTGCTTCAGCCTCCCTGGATTACAAGAATGTGCCACCATGCCCAGCCCTCTACACAGTCTTAAGCACTGTTACAACCCTATAGACATGTTACTTTTCTCAACTGTCCACCAACCATACCTGCTGGCCCTCTCACCCATCTCCTGGTCTGTGTGTCGCTCACCTACCCATCCTTTCACTCAATAAAGCACGTGGACTGCCACCCATGTATCAGACTGTCCGTGACATGTATAGGCGAAAGAACACTATGGCTTTGAGAGTATCTATCTGGCTATGATTTAGACCTTCAATGTCTCCTCAAGGCCTATGCACTAAAGAAATGGGTGCTACGGGGAGACAGTGGAACCTTCAGGAGATGGGGCCTGGTGGGAGGAAGTTAGGTCACTAGGGGTGTGGTCTTAGAGGGTTATCAGACCTCTGCCTCTTTCAGCCTTTTTGCTTTCTGGAAGTGTCCAGGTGAGCAGCACTGCCCCACCACATGCTCTTCACCGTGATGATCTACCTTGCCACAGGCTCAGATATAAAGAGCCAACTGAACATGAAATAAAACTCCTGAAATCATGAACCAAAGTAATCCACCACTCCTTTTCAGTTGGTCTTCTCAGGTACTCTGTCACACTGATGAAAATCTGACTAACAGGTGTCTATAAACGTGGTGGGACAGCGAACACCAGAGCAACCTGGGTGATGGTGCTGCTGCCACCTGGTTAGGGGGTGCCAGGGCCTTCTCACTGACACCTGTATTGGGTTCCGCTGAGCTTGCATCTCCACTACTGTGGACCAGAACTGCTTCAGAGCTTATCACTGAAACACTCAGTGGAAAAGAAAATCCAAAATGTGCTACTGTGCTCTTCACTCATGGTTATTCCAGAATGTTCTTCAAGTTTAATTTAAAATGATAGAAACAAAGACTCAGGACAGTCCTAGTATGTTTAGCTTGTTCTAAGAAAGCTTCTGGCAATTGGTCATGAAAAAACCAGACTACTTATGGCAGTTTCTTCTTGAAATATAGGTAAATATTTATATTTCCCTGTGTCTGTATGCTTATGTATACATAAATATATATATATTTTAAAAGCAGATATTTATATTTTCCTCTGCCTAAAAGATATTCAGTTTCAAATGAATTATACAGTACTATAAACTAACAACCATAAACAGATCTACCATTAAATTACACTCAACTACAACAACAAATACAGTTGGTTACAACTGCACATGTCCTTCCTTCCCCACTGGGGAAAGTTCATCACAGGTAAGTGATGACAACTCCACCTTATTTCCAAGTGTCTGCTGATCTGGCCTTCAGAGTCTCAATGGGACACATACAGAGCAAACTGTATATGGGCTTACCCAGCTTTTAAGAGGTGTTCTTGTGGAAAACACCCAAATGCCATAGGAATGTGCTATAATGGATTCTGGGGGATGGCAGGTAGCTGAGAGTGAACTCAAAGCCTGTGCACTGAGCTACATCCCCAGCCCTTTTTATTTTTAGCCTAGGTCTCACTAACTTGCAGAGGCTGGGCTCAAACTCAAGATCCTCCTACCTCAGCCTTTGAGAATGCTAAAATTGTACACCAAGCTTATTAATGGGATATTTAAATCATTTTTAAAATATGAAATGCTGTTATACTAAAAGGATGAATTGGGGAAACATGCTAAATGCCAGAAGGCAGGTGCAAAATGCTTCAATGATAGGACATATCAAGGATAGGCAAATTCTTAGATTAAATAGATTAGTTGCTGCCAGACGATAGCAGAAATGGGAATGGAAGTAACTAGTCACGGATATACGGGTTCATTTTGGGGTGTATAATGTTCCAATGTTAGATAGTGGTGATGATTATACAACTCTGAAAATAAACTAAAAACCACTCAATTGTGCACTTCAAAAGGTTGAGTTTGGGGCTAGGGATACAGCTCAGTGGTAGAGCACTTGCCTAGTATGCTTGAGGTCCTGGGTTTGTTCCCAAACTACAAGGGAAAAAAGTCTGATTTTTTTTTATGGTATGTACATTATATCTCAAGGAAACTACTATTTTTCGCCCCAAAGGCATACTTAAGTTCTCAGGGTAAAATTCACTAAGATATTTGTTGACATTTTTGATAATGGATTCCAGAGTGAGAATGAAGAAAACTGCTTAAATGCTTTATGCCTATAGACATGCCAATAATACAGGCCCATTCTTATCCTCTAATGCCTGTTTAGCTGGAGTTTAAGTTGAACTGAATATTTTTCAAAGTTTACAAGGTTTAAGCAGGAAGACTTTATCTTCCATAGAAGGAAATTCATATGAACTTAGAAATTAAAATTATGAATTCAAGGTGAATTGAATTTAAACATAAAATTCTGTCACAATCTTGAATTATCTTCTTCCTGTTACAATCTAATAAATGCAAATAATCCAAAGCACAAATCAAAAACCATAAAGTTATTTCTGAAAGGTTCCTTACTACTTGCTGTTAAATCCAGGTATTCTCGCTCAGCTGTCAAAACCCTAGAATTGATTCGGGGAACAACATTTGGCTGGTTCATGATATACTCTACCACATCTTGATCGTGAGACAGTTCACCCTGCAGGAAAAAAGAAGCAGAGTCATGAGATGTCAGTATATATCATCAATAATAATTCACTAGAAACTAAAACATTAGTAGCTCTATAATAGCTTCTTATGTGCTGCTATCAGCTAAAGACTATTACCAATGGGAAGCAAATGTTATTCATTTTATTTTTAGTTTTTTTATTCCAGTACCAAGAATCGAACTCATGATCTTGCGCTTACCAGGCAGGCGCTTTGCCCCTGAGCTAAATCCCCAGCCCCCTGTTATTCATTTTAAAGATGGGAGGAAAGGGTACAGAAATATTAAATAACTTACTCAAAGTCACAGGCCTAATGGGATGTGAAAATGAAATGCAAACACACCATATAGAACCGCGTTTCCACAGACAAAAAGCAAGTTCTGCTAATTAGTTAAGATTAAGCATAAGCAGAAATGCATCTTAAGATCTACTCACTGACAGCTTCTTCCTAAAGCAGAACACCAAAGGCCTACTCACAAGCAGTTAATGTACTTAATGTAATGAAAATCACTCTGAGCTTTTTTCAGTCTTAGATATTTGAGTAACTCTACATTTCCTAAGCCATAATCACCCTGGGAAAAGGAAGGATCATGTGTCATTTAATCTTCTCTTTTGTGCACCTCATAGTATTATAGAAATAGCTGTGCTTCTTTAAGGTGATCTTAGGGGGTAAATGTTAATAACTGGAAATCTACAAATTGATCATAATTAAAATATTTAATATAAAGGCATATTTTAATGTCATTTTAAAGACAAAGCTGAGACTCAAACATACACATTCAAACCTAAAACATGCCAGTTAGACATTGTTTGTAACTATACCTCCCAGAAGACATGCAAATTCTCAACTGATAAACTAGTGATGATGTGAACCAGCTACACATCTCAAGACACACACACACACACACACACACACACACACACACAGAGTAGCTGTTTCTAGGAAGAAAACATAACTGGTGAGGATAGAAGTGAATGAGTGAAAGTTTCCCATTTGTATTTCTTTCTCCATTTTAAACTACATATCATCTAGCTAACATGTCTCTTTTTGTAGTCAAAATTTAGGTCAAAATTTAAAATGTGCATTACCCTCTGACACCATAATTCCAATTCCTAATATTTCTCCAAAAAAAATGAAGATATACTTATTAGCATACTCATTGTGTACATAAAAATACACAAACATACCTCCTCTAGATTGACAGTAAAGAACTTTTACTTTAAAAAAATACGTATATGAACATACATTATTTTTGTCAGGAACTTAAAATAAAACTTTTCTTTACCTAGCAAAAACCAAGTTTCTCACTGACCATACATGTTGAAGCAAAGGAAAACTAACATTCAGTCATAGAGGGGCTAATATTTATTTTTTTTAGTACTGGGAATCAAACTCAGCACCTTGCACTTGCCAAGCAGGCATTTATGCCACTGAGCTATATCCCCAGGACGAGGGGCTAATATTTTAAAATCATTACTCTTATAAACAACAGATATGTTAGTATCTGAAAAACAAGGAAAAAAGCTATGCTGATGGCATGGGGTGTGCTGTGGAAGGAATCCAGGACCACACAGAGTAAGCAAGTATTCTACCACTGAGTTATAATCCCAGCCCCATTTCTAAATTTTCATTTATAACATTGTTGAGGAAAATTTAAATATTTCTAAAATGGAGAACAGTAAATATTTTAACTTTTTATATTATTTAAATAAAACAAAATTAGTATTTCTCCTAGTTTGTTCCCAAGTTTAGACAACTAAGCCAAACTCATTCAAATAAAAATTTTGTTCTCATTCTGATAGTTCCACAAAGGACAAATTCCTTAATACAAGGGAACAAATTCAATCAAGGACTTTTATGTATGAATGTATTAATGCACAGCACAAAACTTCCCTTCTTGCCAGGCATGGTGGGGCACACCTGTAATCCCAGCACTTGGGAGGCTGAGGCAGGAGGATCACTTCAAGTTCGAGGCCAGCCTGGGTTACAAAATGAGTTCAAGGCCAGCCTGAACTGCACAATGGAATCTCGTCTCAGAAAGACAAACAAAACAAAACTTTCCTACTTAAAATTTTTTTCTGGCCTTTTTTCACAAATGATGTTGGAAAAACTACATCAACATGCAACAGAAGAACACTGGGCCCTAACCTTATACAAAAATTAATCCAGAATGGATTAAAGACCTAAAGAGGTAGAAGTAGAAAGCTTTTAGAAAACACTGGAGAAAACCTTCATGACAAAGGATTTAGTAACAATTTCCTAGATAAAATACCAAAAGCACAAAGAAGAAAAAATAAACTGGACTTCATTAAATTGAAACTTCTGTGCACCGAAGGATAATATCAGTGTGAAAAGACAATCCACAGAATGAAACATAACATTTGCAAATCATATTTTTAAGGGGTTAATATCCAAAATAAAAAACTCCTACAACTCACTAAAATTTATGTTTTTTTTTTTTTTTTTTTTGGTTTTTCTCTGGTACCAGGAACCGAACTCACGACCTTGCGATTGCCAGGCAGGCGCTTTGCCACTGAGCTAAATCCCCAGCCCTCACTAAAATTTAAAAAAAATTCAGTGTACCAACTCTCCATGATGAATGTAACTATTATGTACTGTAAACATGTACTAATAAAAATAAAAGATATATACTCTATATAAACTTTATGAAACTTATTAAGGTAATATAAAATACACAAACTATGCTCATAAAAAAAAAATGGGTAAAGACCTGAATAGTCATTTTGCCAAATAAGAAATGTAAGTGGCCAAGAAGCATATGAAAAGATGCTCAAGATCACTTGTCACAGAAGAATACAAATAAAGTCACAATGAGATACCATTTCACATCCATCAGAATGCCTACGGTATTAGCAAGGACACGAAGAAACCAGAACATCTGCGCATTTCTCTTGGGGCAGTAACACAGTGCAATGCTGTGGAAAACACTGTGGCAGTTCCTCCAAACAGGAAACACAGTATTACCATAAGACCCAGCAATTTCACTTAAAAGTGTCTGCCCAGGATTGAAAGCAGAATAGGAACAGACACTTGTACTGTATAAAAAGCAAGATTATTCAAAATAGTCAAAAGAGGTAAGGAATATTTTTCAACTTTAAAATAGAATGAAATTCTGTGCCAGACATTCTTCTGAGGAAGAGGTAAATTCATAGAGACAGACAGCAGAGTAGTGGGAACCAGTGTCTGGGAGAGGGACCAATGAATGGGGACTTACTGTTCAGTGGATAATAATACCTGTCTGGAATGATGAAAAAGTTCTGGAGGGGAATGAGGTGATGGTTGCACAGGCCTGTGACTATACTAAATGCCCCTGAATCATATACTTACAACAGTAAATTTTATATTGTATATTTACTACAATAAAAAATCTAAAAATATATATTTTGACTTAGGGTTATTATCAATGTCATTTGATATTTAAAACTATACTTGAGAGTGCCAAGATCTCTGAAAAGCCTCCCTTTAAAAGAAACTCTGAGAATACTAGAAATAGTTAAAATCAACTTTCCCAAAATTCAAGAAATTAACTAAAAGTTTGCAAACTTTTGAGGGACTTTTATTCACTAAAAAGTCTAAATCACAATGAAAAAATGGCCTTTGTAACATTTTGGGTTTTTTTTTTTTTGAGACAAAGTCTCACTATGTAGTTCAAACTCACTATGTAGCCCAGGCTGGACTCAAACTCTCAGCAATGTTCCTGCCTGAGCCTGCTAAATGTTGGGATTAAATGATGGGATTACAGGGATTACAGACGTCACTACACCCAGTCCAATTTTGTCCTATTTCTATTTACCTCTCCTAGCTGACAAAAGCCTTGAAAACCAACAGCTCAATAATAAAAGTTAAGACTAGCAAAGTAGGAACATTCCAGGGGCTTTTAAAATTTGCACCAAAGCAGATCTTAATGCCGATATCAAGGATTTTGTCAAAAACAATCAGGAGCAATTGTTTAGTATCTCAGTTGCCTGAGTTGGTAATAATGGATTAATATGATGCTGGAAAAACATTATATACAACATATAACATAATATGGAATATATAATATATATATTTGACATAAAAAAGAAAAGTATACACACAGAAAAGTAGCCAGTATACACTGTCAGAGAGCCCAAACACTGGACTTAATACACAAAGAATTTAAATAAGCTATTTTAAATATATTTAAAGAACTAAAAAAACATTGTCTATGAAAATAAAGTTTGAGAATAATTAAACATGTAATCATTGACAGGCTGGGGATGTAGCTTAGTGGTAGAGTGTCTGTCTAGCATGTCCAATGCCCTGGTTTCAATCCCCAGCACCACAAAATGAACTGTGTGTGTGTACCTCTAGTGAATGAAATATGCAGTAGAGGGGCACAATACCAGATTTTAGTTAACAGAAGAAAAAAACTCAGTGAATTGAAAAATAGATCAAGTAAGATTATCAATCTGAAAAACACAGATCCTCATGGGGCACAATAGAGCAGCGGTGGTAAACCTATAGCATCCATATTATTTGTTTTTCTTTTAAGACAAAAGATGTTAATGTATATACTTGTTTTTTCTAAGCTAAAACCTCAGTATCCAAGTTTAAATGCAGCGTTGGCACTTTATGATAAATAAGTTGATCTGGGGTTGCAGTTTGGGCACTTGTCTCTAAAAGGTTCACCATCACTGCAATAGAATATTAACATATGCATAGCTCATAAGTGGCATAGCTCATAAGTGTTAAAAAAAGAACCAGTATGTAGCAAATAACTGGGTGGCTTTTGTCCATGCTTCATGAGAGGTAACTTCACAATCCAGGGGGGTCTTTGCTATTCATAGTAGGCCCCTTAGATCACACCCGATAGTTTACACTATAAAGTGATGGAGGCTGGGTTTCTAATTTATGGTAACAAGATGAGTCACATTTAGCATACCATAAGGACCAACAATATGATTAGAACACTGAGGTTTCGAGCAGCATAATAAAGTAGCACATTGAAAATAATGATGGTTAAGAAATTTTATTATCTACTACAGAAACTACAAAAATGTAAACAAACTGTTGTCCTTAAAGACAGCCTTGGGGGCTGGGGATTTAGCTCAGTGGCACAGCGCCTGCCTGGCAAGCGCGAGGTTGTGAGTTCGATTCCCGGTACCAGAAAAAAAACAAAAACAAACAAACAAACAAAAAAAGTAAAGTCAGCCTTGAAATGTCACTCACCAAGTACACTGCTCTTTGGAAGAATGTAGTGGTCTCCAAGATTTTGTGCATTGTGATGGTTTCCAACTCATCAGGATCTAGCTGTTCCTTTTCAAAGGGGATTCCGTTGAACACAACAACAGGCAGCGGACCAATGCCAGTCTGCTCGTAGTATCCTCTTGCTTCCTAGAACACAAGAGACAACAAAACACATTTTTGCCCTCATAGCACAAATGGAACTAAGAATATTTTTCTTAAATGCCTATAGTAAGAACAACAACAAAAAAATCACAACACTATGGTAAATAACTAACAATATTCCTAAAAAAGTGACATCACAGTTAATAGTCTAATGGGTAAATTTAAGATTGAATTAATGAGATTTTCTTGTAAAACCACAAAAACTTTGCAAATTAAGAAGTGTGTGTACATGTGAGTACATGTATGTGTTGACCAGCCTGACAAAACCAAACTACATATACTATGGTCAGCATGTAAAAAGCATTCTCTGCAATGATGGAAAATTTCTGTCTGTGTTGTCCAACGCAGTGGTCACTAACAACAGGAGCAAGTGAGCATTTGAAATCTAGCTACTGTAACTAAGTAACTAAACCTTTACTTACAGTCAATTTTGGTTAATTTCCATTTAAATGGGCACATGGCTAGGGGCTACTACAATGAGCAACCCAGCTATCTGCTATAATAAATTAATAGTGCTCTTGGTCAGAATGCCCTGAACTGAAATTATTTACACCCAATTCTAAATAAATATGGGAACTGGATGTGATGGCACATGCCAATAAATCCCAGCACTTGGGAGGATCACCCTGAGTTCAAGGTCAGCCTGAAATACATAGCAAGATCCTGACAATAAATACATAAGTAAATGTTTACATTACTATCAAATAAATTGTACCCATACAAAACAAAATAAACTTTGTAGAAAAACAGTGCTCAGAAGTGCTTTAAGATAGACTAAACCCAATCTTTTTCCTTCTCCACGACAAAAGACGCTTTAGTAAGGAAATGACAGAGCAACAAAATGGCAAATGGATCTGAGGCAGACACTTTTCCTGACTGTCAACAAGGATACTGTATCCCGAGACTAACATTCCACAGTAAAAGACATAAAGACAGTCACTTTAAAAATTTTTATTCATCTTGTAACTGATCCTTTCTGAAAGCTGCAGAATTTAATTACTCATAACTTTTTGTAGACAGCACAAATAGAATAAGACTCCTATTGGTAACTGATGCCAGTCATCAATAACAGACTGTTTAGTTTCTCATCAGACCTAGTGACTGACTACATGACAGTATGTAATTTATGGGTTATAATATTGCAGAGCCCCCTAAAAGGCCTAGGTTGCCTTCAGCCATCTCTCTGTACCTTTAGGAATTTTAAATTTATACTCCCTAAAACTTTTTATTTACCATGTTAATTCCATTTTAAAATTTCAGCTATATCACAGAAGTCCCTAAAACTCAATTTTAATGTAATCTGAGCTTTGAAAACCACCTCCCTCACTCAATAAAAATAAAGGTTGGGCAATGTGGTGCCAGCACCTGCGAGGTTCAAGCAAGAGGACTCCTTGAGCCCAGGAGTTTGAGGCCAGCCTGGGCAACACGTGAGACCCCATTTAGAACAAAAAAACACCATTACATTATAAAGCTAAAAGAAAATAAAAATTAAGTAACATTGGTTTTCTCTGGAAATGGCTTTTGAATGAAGGTTAGATATGAGGGGAAGGTAGACTGACTAAACATTTTTTTTTTTTACCTCTTGTAAAGAGTTTACAAAAGGCTAACAACCAAATGCAACCCAATTACATATCAGAGTTAAGCTGAAAAACTGCTTATGAAATTTTCTATCAACAGATCACTGAAAATGTTAAGTAATGATAAATTGTTAAACACATTACAAGCAAAGTCTCGTAATGACTTTGTCACTTACAAATAACAAATGGGGTTAATAAGGATGCAAAATTAACATGCCAGATATAAAAAATATTTGCATGTGCAAGTAAGAACTTTTCTTTTTTTTTTTTTTTTTTTTTTTTTTTTTTGTGCCAAAGTATTTATTTCCAGGGACTCTGAAGACTTGAGCTCAAATTTAGATTAATGATGTCACCAGTTGAAGGTGAGTTTGGACAGTTTTAAAAAATGAGTAGAGGTTAAATTACTGTCCTTTGGGGCCACCACTCAATGCACTCCTTCAGTTAGACCAAGCATTGAGAGGAGAATTCAGATGGGATTAGCTCAGTCAGAGAAGTAAAGAAGCACAGGTAAGAGTCCATGTCTCTAACACAAAACTTTCTCTTGAACAAATATATTTACTCACTTCTGAGGATCCCGGAATCTCTCCTTCCCTATTCAGTTTAGTTTACTGTGCCCTGCCTTTACTTTCCTATCCTGTTAAATACCCAAATTATGTTGCACACGTAGTCTGAGACCTGCAGGCCACACAGGGAAGGAAGGGAGGGATTAAAAATCCCAATTTCTACCTGTTTACACTTTCATACAAGATTTCAGTTTAAAAATAAACTTCTACTTTTGTAACAACAAAAAAATCTTTGTATGAAGCCAGGTGTGGTGGCACATGCCTGTAATACCAGCACTCGTGAGGTAGAGGCAGGAGAATTATTGTGAATTCAAGAACAACCTGGGCTACAAAGTGAGTTTGAGGCCAACCTGAACTACATAGTGAGATCCTGCCTCAAAAAAAAAAAGTTTTGGCCTACTCACACTTCATTTAATTTCTTACTGCTCATTTACTCTATAGTATCTTGTAATTTCTCCCATCTCACCACTCAGTTGAAGCAATCTCTTAAAAATCACAGCTGGACTTAACGAATACAGACAGCTTTGTTCTTCTCAGTCCAAATACTTTTCCACCTCTCTGCATCACTTGAAACAACTGACAGTACACTCTTTTCTAAAAATCTACTTTTTACTTTGCCTTCTTGGGAAATCCAGTAACCTAGTTACCCTATTCTTGTCCTAAAAGCTATTTCTCTGAATTCTTCATTGAATTTCATTATTAGAACCTCTGCACATAAGTAAAGCAACAGCAAGAAGAAATTATGAACTTGAAATCTGAAGACTTGGGGCCAAACTTACACATTTTTGGATTTTCTACCAAATATATTCAAAATGTTGCATAGTCTTAAACACAATAGGGATTTAATGGGCAATTTTGGTAAAAAAAAAAAAAGGATAAAGTAATATAATGAATAAACTATCCTGAGGAAATATGTAGCATATGTTTTAAATGATAGACTCATTGACTTTAGAATGTTTTTTCATGATTAATGTTCCTTGAATTAAAATGTAGTTAGTTTGAAAACCTGGATAATCCAGTTTCATAATCCATGATACTTCCACACTGACACTATGTAAGAACACTGCAATAACCACCTGATCCAGTCAAAATACTATACTGAAGATAAGTGCTGAGTGAAACATGTCTTACTTTTTAGAGTATAATACAACAGTTTTGTTGACTGCTTATGGACAATTATTTGGGGCTGTATCCTTAGATTCTATATATTTCTGCATATCTTTCTCAAATAAACATTTGGTTCATGAATCCAGTTGATGGGTGAATTTTCATAATTCTCAACTGTCTTTTGAGCATATATTTATTTTTTTGTTTTGTTTTGTTTTTTTTTGTTTTTTTTGTTTTTCTCCGGTACCAGGAACCGAACTCACGACCTTGCGCTTGCCAGGCAGGCGCTTTTGCCGCTGAGCTATATCCCCAGCCCCAAGAAGTTTTCTTAATGTCTTTTAAAGATATATACTTCTAAACAGAATAAATTCTCTTCTACTTAAAGTATATTGTTTGCTTTGAAAAACAATTGATTATTTCAAAATCAGACATATAAGATGTAATTCAGATTTGTTAATAAAAGGCATAGATATAGATTTATAAATATAATGATGCATGCTAAAAGCAGTAATTTTTTCTAAAAATAACCATTTCACTTGGGCTTTATTGTGTGCGATAAACTTCTATAGCTTAAAAATTGTCAATCATCAGATTCTTAGGACCTCTGGGATCCTCTTCATATCACTGACTTGATAGTATTTCCTTGCCTAGCTAAGAAATTAAATGGTTTAAATATAAATAGTATGCTCTGTTCTTTAAGGACAGTTACTACAGAGGAAAAAAATGGCTATGTCTGGGAAACTACTGAGCAGCTCAGTCTGTGACAGTCCCAAATGGTTCTTCAGCAGAATCAAGATTTTCATAATATAAACATCACGAAAAGGGTACAAAAACCCTTTTCCCCAACTTGCACTGTATTCAACATTTTTCAAGAAAAGTGTGTGTGTGTGTGTGTGTGTGTATGTGTGTGTGACAGAGACAGAGAGAGAGAGGGAGAGGGAGAGGGAGAGGGAGAGGGAGAGGGAAAGAAGGAGAGGGAGAGGGAAAGGAGAGCAAGAGGGAGAGAGAAACTGGGGACTGAACCTACAGTCTTATATACTCTACTACTGTATACTTCCAGCCCCAAAGCAAATACATTTTAATATCCATAATATATAAAAGCTGCTTATACTTTTTCTTTAATAGAATAAGAGAAAATCTAAGTTAAACATTTCCATTAGGTTTTTCTTTGGCACAGGTGAGAGACGGAACAAAGATAAAATAAGTCTTTACTGCAGGTGCAGGAGGGCAGCAGAAGAATGCAAGGACCCTCAGAGGAGAGAGCTGGGGAATGGGTTTTTATCAGATTAGATTAGGGGTGGAGTTAATATTGGCAGGTGAAATGTTGTATCTCGAAAGGATTGTTGGCATAGGAACTTTATTTTGGACTAGATGAGGAAGAGGACGGAAGTTAGTTTTGGAGGGACAAGTTGTTATTTTGAGGCTTAACACCATGTTGGATCACTGCCATGATGAGCCTGGCAGAGTTTTATATAGGGGAAACCCATCATTCCCAAGTGTGAAATAAGAAAAATTCCATTAATTTTCTGAAATCTTTGATATTCTCAAGGTAATATTTTTCTTTTTACTTTACTTAATTTTCTACAGAGTATTATTCTTGTTGTGTTACATCAACCTGAAAAAAGAGAAATCACTGAGTGCTCATATCTATCTTATTTCATTAAAAAACAAACAGAAAACAGGCCAAGAAAGTAATTCAATGATAAAGTGCTTGCCTAGCATGCAGGAGACACTTCAGTCCATCCTCAACACGAGAGAGAGACAGAAAAAGAGAGAGGAGAGGAGAGAGAGAAAGGGAGGAAGGGAGGAAGGGAGGTAGGGAAGAAGGGAGGAAGGAAAGAAGGGAGGAAGGGAAGAAGGAAGAAAGGAAGGAAGGAAAAAAGACACCAGCCTAGCATAGTGGTGCACACCTGTAATTCCAGCACTCTGGGAGGCTAAGGCAGAAGGATCATAAGCTTGATCCCAGCCTGAGCAACTTAGTGAGATCCTGTGTCAATTTTTTTTGTTGGTTTGTTTTTGGTTTTTTGAGACAGGTTTTCACAGTGTAGCTCAGGCTGGCCTCAAATTCCCTATGTAGCCCAGGCTGGCCTTGAATTCACAGCAATAGTCCTGTCCCAGCCTCCTGAGTTTTGAGATTACACGCGCGTACCACCATGCTAGGTTCTAAATTTTTAAAAAAATTGCAAAAGGCTTGGGTGTATGCAGCTCAGTGAAAAGGCCACAAATTCAATCCCTAGGACTTCAACTGCAACAAAAAGAAAATGAAAAACTGAAAAAGTGATGTGTGACTGAATGGAAGACTGCAGTACAATGATCGTTTTTATTGGTTCTTTTATTCTCTTTAAAAATAAAAAAAGAAACATTTACGAAAAATAATGGAACCATTCTCAAGCCAGCTTTAATGCTGAGCCTGACTTGATATATCTTAAAACAAGCAGATTTAACACCACAACACAGAATCAAAAACAGCACAGAAAAAGGAAGGCAGGCAGGCCTCCTCAGAGGGGAAGTAATATAGGAAAGGAGAAGCAAAGAGAATTAAGATGCATTATGTTTCACTATCAAGTCCCCATGATGAGTGTGACTGTTATGTACTACACATATGGACTAATACAAATTTTTAAAATGTATCTTTCCAAAGGTGTTAATATAGAACTAGGATTTATTGTACTCAATATTAATGTACACAGGTGTTGGTCTAGAACCAAGATTTCCTTAGTTTTACATTCAAGATCAATATACAAATGTAATAAACCTTTGTCCCCCTAGAAACTTCAATTCATAAAGCTGGACAGTGTCACAGCCTCCAAGAAGCCTTCCACAATTACTTGCCCCCAGCCAGCAGAGCGGCCAGTCACAGCACTGTGCCCCCCTGCACAGGTGCAAACAGTGAGAACACCACCAAAGCCACAGTACAGCTCTCCTCTGTTTGTCTCCCTATCTAAGCTGTGTGAACTCACCAAGAGCAGGCATCACGTCCTGCTTGGCCTTGTAGTACCAGGGTTGGTACAGAGAAGTTACCCAGTATTACTGATAAATGTTCTAAAATTAAAACTTTACTCTTTGTTCCTAAACACTTCAGAAATTTCCCTGGTATTCTTATGTCTTATTCTTGCTAAGTCATGATTTGTTAGTCCCTCTAAAACCTGAATGAATTTGTAGTAGCAGATCTCCTAACCAATTTCAATTAAGTTAACCAATTAACAAATACTATTATAGCATGCTAACTTATTTCACTGGAAGCCTTGGATCCCTGGCAGTTTTATAAAATATTTAATGGACTTCATTTAAAGAAACATCTCAGACCATTAATGGTCAAAAATATGAATCAATTCACATTGTGTTATTCAAATCCTAGCATTTTTGGACAGCATCAAGTACCAAGTTTTTGAAGATCATAGCCTACCATCACTATGCATTCAAGATTTGAATTTGAATAACCTCATCAAAACTTAGATCTTCTCCAAAAGCTTCACATCTCATCTACATGAAAGCTTGCTATTGAACCCTCTCACCAAAGTAAAAGCTTAGAGGGACTGAAATCCACTAACACATTCCATTTTATATCTCCTCCTCTGACTTGTCTTGAATTTCCTTGGCCTTTAGGGTATTTTATATTGCTTTCTTTGAGCCACAGAAAGAATACTTTCCAAAAATTACATGATTTGTACTCATGAATTTTCACATTAGAGAAGAATAAATGACATAAATTTACAACTAGGTCTTTGGTTGTACCCTATCAAAAGTGAAACCAATAATAAGAAAATCAGGAAAAAGTAGTTAAAATACTTCAGGTTAGATTAACTTCAGAAGCTATGTTGCTTAGCGAAACAGCCCTGAACCTAAAAGTGGACATTTCTTTTTCTATCTCTGCCTCTTGTGAGTTATGTGCTAAATGAAATGTCATTTAAGCTCTCTGCAGTTTAACCTCATTATCTGTGAGGAGAATCTGATAATATTCCATGCTACTTCACAGGGTTCTTGAGCATCAAATGAAATCATGTACATAAGCAGACTTCTATGGAAAAGAGCGTTCTGTTATGTGGTTGTCATTACCTCAGCTCCTAAGCCTGGAATCTAGTTGATTAAAGCACAGTGAAGACAGACTGGACACATGTTAATAAGGCTATGCTAATTTTTCCCCCATGAGTACATAAACACTATCACGAGTAATTCTAAGGAGGAAGACACTACACATTTCCCTAATTATAAACTAGCATTGATAATCTCTAGAACAGTTAAGAGTTATAATATTAGTGGCAAAATTTGTCTACTAACTTGTGACTAGTAATTTTTTAAGTAAAAGAAAATAGAGCAGAATACTACACAGCATTCAGTATTCTACAGAATACAGTACTGAATACTATAGAATACTGTAGAGAACTACAGTTCATACTACTTCCCACATAGTAAAAGCAAATATTGTTTTACTCGCATATTTGAGACTAAAAATATATACAGTATATATAATCTATATATATATAACATATATCACATACTTAAGTATAATATTATATATATAAAATATATACACATTTGGTCATTAAAGTACTTTTTTTTCCCTGTGAGTTCTAAGAGAAGAAAGTATGATGAACACTAACCCTGGTGAGACCTCTAGAAGGCCCACTTATTTTACTCCTCTTGGTTGAACTACAAAGTTAGCAACAATTAACTGTGTCTGCTCCTAATCCTACTATTTTTGTTATCAAAGTAACACAATTTAACTTTATGTAACTTAATTAAATGTAAGTACAAAAAGAGAAGACTGTTCTGCCTACAAAAACAAACTAAATGACTGAAAACTAAACAGGGAGAGGTAAAAACCAGCTAAGGCTAAACTGGGTGTGGGTCAGACAACTATAAAACACATGCAGAGGGGCTGGAAATATAGCTCAGTGGCACAAGCACCTGCCTGGCAAACGCAAGGTCCTGAGCTAGATTCTCAGCACCAAAAACACAAAAACAAAACAAAACACATGCAGAAATCATAAAAGTGTCTGGAGCTTTCTGCACTCATAAAAAAGAGGAATTATAAACAATTCATTCTGAGTGTGGTTTGGAAAGGATGATAGCTCAGGTCACAAACAAAAGACTTTGTCCCTCATTTGAGAAAACACAAACTTGGTAAATAACTTTCATATATCTTAAAATGCTCTAGAAAGTTTTTGTCATTTTTTGCTTTTATGGGATCTTGTGTTGTTGTTACTTTGTTTTACAGTGGTAACAACACTGACCTATAGCCTTGGCCCAGCTACTCCACCTTTTAAAATTTTGAGGTGGGTTTTTGCTAAATTGTCTACACTAGCCTTGAACTCATGACCTTCCTGCCACAGTCTCCAAAGTAGCTGCGATTATAGGCAACCACCGAGCCCAGCCAGAAATGTCTTCCTCCCTCCCTTCCTTTTTTTTTTTTTTTTTTAAGACAGGGGCTCACTGTGTAGCTCAGGCTGGTCTTGAACTCACTACACAGCCAGGCTAATCTCGAACTCTCAGTGATACTCCTGCCTCAGCCTCTTAAATGCTGGGATTATAGGTGTACACTACCATGCTGAGCATGATTCCTTGCTTTAATATAAATTTTCAATGAACTTGGAACTCCATGACTTTTCTTTTCTTTTTTTGCCTTTTTTGAGACAGGGTCTCACTATGCAGTTCAGACTGGCCTTGAGCTTACTTTGTAGCCCAGGCTGGTCTCAAACTTTAAGCAATCCTTCTGCCTCAGTCCCCTGAGTGCTAGGATTACAGGCATGTACCACCATGCCTGGCTGATGATTTTTCAAAGAACTTGTTTACAATAGATAAATAGATATATACTATACATATGTATGTATTTTTTTTTGAGACAAGATCTCACTATGTAGCCCAGATAGACCTTGAACTCGCTATGTAGCCCAGATTGGCCTCAAATTTTCTGTGATCCTCCTGCCTCAGCTGGATTCCATGAATTACATGCCACTACACTTGGCTTCTTTTACTGTATTTAATATCTTACAAGAAAAAATTATCTTTAAGTAAAAAATTTTTAAATTTCCCTTATTATTTACTACACTTTGCTACTTCATTTATTCCATTTCTTAATATATGTCCATCCTTAATGTAAATAACTAAATAAAGCCAATATGATATATATTAAGCTGTACATCATCTCTTGGAACCATGTTTCCTACAAATTTATCTAGAATACATTTTATATTACTACTACATTATGAAAAAGGAAGTTTCCCAATTTTACAGCTAATAAGCAAGTTAAAAATGAGTGATATCTTCACAAAACTGAAATATAAACCACTTTTTCAAACACTAAAAAGTGATCTGATTTATTTTACATGCTAGCTGGATCCAGTGGCATCTGCCTATACTCTCAGTTACTCAGGAGCCAAAAGCAGGAAAATCTCAAGTTTGAGGCCAGCTTGGGCAACAAAGAGGTCTCTTCTGCATTAAGAAAAAAAAAAAGCTACATATTTACAAATGTTAAGTACTGAACATTTTAACCACCCACCCACCACCATTACTGTACTAACAAAAGAGACCAAAGAGGAAGGACAGCGTAATGCTACAATCAAACATAAGTCTCAAAGCATGTTTTACCTTTCGATTCTGATCGTAAACAGAATCAATCCCCAAAATGCTATTCACTTCTACATAGGGGTATTTCTTCTGCAGGACACTGACCACATGTTCAACTTTCACCTTGTCTCCAGTCCTCACCTTGTTATAGACCTGAAGAAAGAAAATCAGTAACCAATTACATGATAAAAACCAAATTCTGAATATCCATTATGAAAAATCTCTGAATGGAGAAAAAAGTGACAGTATGTCATATCAACATTAGTCCTTTTTCCAAATCTCATTCAGATGCCTTCTTAAGTTAGAAACTAAATATTCTTAAAATGATCCTAGAAAAAGAATTAAAATATGTTATGTACATGTACCAACTCCTCACAAGGAATGTAAAAGTTATGCATTGCAAGCATGCACTAATAAAAAATTAAAAATTGAAATGATCCAAGAAATTAAAATGACCCAAGCAGTTCACAATCATGGTTAAATCACAAATACAAAATGCATTAAGAAATCTCTAAATACTGAAAAGTAATCATTGAAGAATGCAGGTCAGAAAAAAAACTACAGTGGAATCTATAAAAGCTCAATAAGAGCCTCTAACATCATTCTCTCCATCTTCTTACAGCTAAACTAGAAGGACTTATAACAAAAATATCAGACTTACAGATAACCTCCATCAGTAGAGGGGCCTAAGAGCCAATCGGGTACAATCATTATTCCAGTCCCTTAAGAGTAGTTTCTGGATGTGGCTCTTTCCTCAACCTGTCTTTCCACTTTAGCGCTCATGGTTTGATTATATATGCTTTAATTTCTTGGAAATTTTGTTTATTCTTGCCTAGAGGTTGCCAAACTCCAAGATCACGGAGATGGAACCAACGACAGATGTGCCAGACTCCTTCTAATGGGATACACCAGACTGACCTTGCAAAGAGTTCATAACTGCTAAACTACAACATGACTTCTATCTGAGGCCCATTAGGTTAGCTCTCTGGAGAAGGCCTTCCACTGCAGTTTCCCCTATACCAACCCTTCTCAGTTTGAAGCAGCTAGATGGAAACTATGCCTCTTCTCCCCTAACCAAAGTTAGGGGTACCTCTTCAGAGGGGTAATATTATAGACAGCTAGGTTAGGTAGAAATATAGTAGGCAGTCAGTGCAGAAGATGAGAACCCATCAGGACTGTGGCTGAAGGTGCATCTGAAGAGTAAAGTCACAATGGCAAGTTTTATATACTTCCCTAAGGGATGAACAGAGGCTTGGGATAATTGGTATCATCCTTTTGAAATCCATCCTCTCCTGCCTACTGAGATTAAATCTAAGACCAATAAGACTAAGACTGCTAAGACTAAGGGCCAAAACTATTGATTATCCATCAAGGTTAACAATGTCACTCATGCACCCTTGCTACCATTAGATCAATATTACCTAAGCAACTCAACTTGCAATCTTATTGGTTGATCATAATTTTAACCCATGTTGTACCTGCCTCATGATTTTGTTCTATAAAACTTCCTTTGAGAGGTGGGCTCATTAGCAATTCCTCACTCCCCTATTCCTATTCCCCATTCCTTTTCTCTAATAAATTTTCCTACCCTTAAAAAAAAAATACATGTTCATGATGTTTAGGGTAAAGAAAAGTTGAAAAATATAGTGTGGAGGACCACCAGGACAGCTCTCCTTGAAAGAAGACCATTTGTCTCCATGCTGGCTAAACCTGGCCCTAATTCTGTGTATTGATATATACAGAGCTGGTTAGGATAATACTTTACCCCCTCAACTGGCTTTAACCAATGTAAATGGATCTAACTGAGGCACTGATGTGTAGCATTTGAAGCAATGTGACAGGGCAGTGATGCCCTACCTGTAGCTCCTTACTACTAAGCATGAGCCAGGCATTGAGACCTGTACTGTCACTGTCGGCTGAGACTGAGGCTCAAGAAAGAGGCCCTGATCTCTCAGGGCATGAAGACCAGACATCAAAGCTGAAGCATCAACCAGAAACAAAATACTTCCTCAAACTGTGTTATGTAGATTCCTCCAAATTTAGAGGCTACCTGTTACCAGAATCTGGTACTCTTTCTGTATACAGAGGTGCTACTGTGCCTCCTACCTAGCCCAGTTCACAGTACTTACATATTTCTTGCCATTCTCACAATCACTCAATCCCAGGAGGTCAGCCACTCCCATTTTCACAAATAAAATCCCTGTTAGGCCCTAGGTCAAGGCCTTTGTTCCAATTAGCCATTGTTCCAAATGGACTTAGGATCCCCCTGGCTCCCCACAACTAGAGATATGTGTTTGTCTCTATTCTCGCTGTGGGTTGCACTGGAAGTGATAGACTGGAATTTACTTGCTAGAATTCCGATAACTTTTCCCTGGGATTACAAGTGTAGGCTCCTCTGGACCACGATGAGGCTGGAGCAGGCTCTCTATAATATAGTATATAGCAAAATCCCTGTTTATACCAAATCAAAAACAAATAACAAAACTGCCCACACATGTACCGCTCAACCTCTAGAAGCATGCAAGGCAACCTGTTCATGATGCCCAACTTTAGGGAGAATCAGGGACTGGAGAGAAGTGAGGCAGAGAAATCTGAACGTTATTTGAATTTTTTACAGTGAGCACTTTTGCAACAAAAGGAAGCAAATATCTGTGTCATCCTTTCCTTATACACATATTGAGGACAGAGAAAAAGCTGTGAAGAGCAGCTTTCTTTATTTATGATGTTGAGTAACTTCTTTTGAACCTACTTCATTCTCCACAGTCCTGCTAACTTTCTCATTATTTTTCGTGGAGGTGACTGCAGCAGTTCATTAACTAGAATCGCAGCCCACTTTCCATCAGATCCACCTTCATGCACTGCACAGAATGAGCCCTGCACACCAGCTGCCCTGCCTCCTGTGGCCTCCAGGACTAGCTTCCCTCCCACTCTGCTCTCCCCATCTCCTGCTTACACCATAAGAGCAACTTGCCAATCTAACTGGCACCCTGCAAAAGTGACTTCCCTTTCCTCGTGGACTACACTGAGACAACTGAGCACTCCACAGAAAGGCCCACAGCCATGTGCAGGTGAAGTGAGCGCCTTGTGCCACAAGGCCAGATGCAGTTTTCCACACTGCATGACATCTGTCTCAACACGTGCCCTGCAAGGCTGCAAGGTCTTAGAGGACAGGGGTGAACCCTAATTATTCCTTGCATCCCCCACAGCTAAGATCAGGCATGGCACCAAGTAGGCCTTTTTTGATAAATGTTTACCAGACAAATAGACATTCTTAGTACCAAAAGATGCCCCAAACAAATCTCTAAACAATAAATATAACGTAAATGATCAACCACAGACCAACATCATCTTATGGGTAAAGTGGTAAAATCAATTATTTAAACTTTTTTTTTTTTAGTACCAGGAATTGAACCCAGGACCTTGTGCTTGCCAGGCAGGCACTGTGCCGCTGAGCTGTATCTCCAGCTTAAACATGCTTTTTTAAGTTACCATTAATCTGAAAACAAAAGAACTGATACATGTAAAGTTGTCTAGACTTAAACAGCAAAAAGAAAAAGAAAACAAGGAAAACTCTGAACATGAGCAAGTAAATGCCTTAAATATACACACAAGTCAAGCATTTCAGAGTTTCCAGTAAAAACAAAGAAACCAGAATATTAGTCACTAAAGAACTTTATGATGTACATTAAACTATATCCTAATTCCTAAGGAACCTTATCTTAACTAAAATTACAACAATTTATTGTTAATGTCAGTGAATCGATAAAGTGGAGACAATCTGTAAAATCCAAAATATAAAGGATTTACATGAATACTTTTCTCTACAGATACAGAATCCTCTTACCACACATTTTGTTTTACAATCAGTTAAATTTTTTTTTTTAAATTGCCATTTTGAATACAAACATACATGTGTCAGAGTCTGGAAAGCATGATACTCATCCACTTCGTGGGCCACATAGTTATACGCTCTGAGAACAGCCACTCCAGCGTCCTGCATCCCATCCACATCTTCAGAGTCATTAACCACAAAGATAAAACCAACTCTGGAGAGAGAGCAGAAAGAAGAAAAAGAAACATCTCAAAGCATGCAGCCAGTGAAGAGAATGGCATTCCTATATAGCCCTTATGACTGTAGCTAAAAGAATAGTGCCCCTAAATGCAAAGTGCATGTCACATCCCACTCGAACATGGTTGTAAAACTGTACATGTGTCACTTATAAAACGAAAGCAGGTTGTCAAAGTGGCTAGGTTTTCCTACTGTTCAAGTAATCTATTTCCTCGCCATGAAAAGACTCCTTTTCTGACATGAAAAATATTCCTATAATTTTAGGTGGAAATTTTGCTCTGCTTTTAAACAAATATTAAGGGAAATTAAAATATTCAGACTATAAAAGTAAACAGAAAAGAAGGAATTGTGAGACTTAACATCAGCAACAGGAATTATAGGTAACAGAAAAGCAGAAAAAAAATTTGGCCTACAGCAAAAAGCCATAACCAAGGGTAAAGTTCACTAAATTTTAAAATTTAAAATAAAGGAATAAAACACAAAAAGATACCATTACATATCTAGAAATGGATTGGCAAAAGGACTTGCACTGGGCAATTCGGAGGACCCTAGTCCCTGGTCTCCTATTGAAGCAAGACAACCCAGCAGAAACAGGATGGCCTTTCCAACAATTGGTGTCAGAGCAACTTGACATCCACATGCAAAATAATGAATCTACAAACAGACAATCTATACCTTCTGCAAAAACTAACTCAAATGGGTCATAAACTGCAAAACACAAAACTATGAATCTCCTAGGATACAACAAAGAAGATGGTAATCTTGGGTTTTGCAATGACATATTAAATTCAAAACCAGGATCCATAAAAGAACTAATTTCTAAGTTGGACTTCATTAATATTAAAAATTTCTACTTTGCAAAAACACTATTCAGAGAACAAAAGGAGTCTCTGCCCACCGTGCACCCATAGCAGACAGGAGGACCTCACTCAGAAGCCTCAGGGACTGCTCTCACTGGGGTGCACGTGTGGGCCCTCCCTGCACACACCCTGCGCCCAGTGAGGAAGTGCTCCAAGAGCTGCTGGTTCTGTGGTTCAAGCCCATGCTTTACTCCCACTGCCACAGTCCCCAGCTGAAACTCCCGGAGAGAGCCAGGTATTTCCCATCTGCTTCCTGGGGGCAGAGCAGGAGACCCAGGACCCTGCTGCTATTACAATCTGAGACTCTGCCCTCCGTGCACCCGCAGCAGACAGGAGGTCCTCACTAGAAGCCCCGGGACTGCTCTCACTGGGGTGCGCATGTGGGCCCTCCCTGCACATGCCCTGAGCCGAGTGATCGAGTACTCCAAGAGCTGCTAGTCCCGCGGATCGAGTCCGTGCTTTACTTCCACTGCCACCGTTCCCAGCTGAAGCTCGAGGAGAGAATCAGCAGACAGGAATTCCTCACTCAGAAGCCCCAGGGACTGCTCTTATGGGGTTCGTGAGTAGGCCCTCCCTGCACATGCCCTGTGCCAAGTGAGCGAGTGCTCCAAGAGCTGCTGGTCCTGCGGATCGAGTCTGAGCTTTACTCCCACCGACACGGTTCCCAGCAGAAATTCACAGAGAGAGCCAGGTATTTCCCATCTACTTCCTGGGGGCAGAGCAGGTGACCCAGGACCCCGCCACCATTATAGTCTGAGTCTCTGCCCTCCCTGCACCCGTAGCAGACAAGAGGTCCTCACTCAGAAGCCCCAGGGACTTCTCTGGCTGGAGGCAGCACATGTGGCCTCTCCCTGCACACGCCCTGCGCTGAGTGAGCGAGTGCTGCAAGAGCTGCTGGTCCAGCTGTTTGAGTCCATGCTTTACTTTTGCCTGGACCCCCTAGGGAGTCGCAGGCACGGGCAGTCTGTGATTGCTGCCCATCCGGCCTGCATCTGGTTCCTGTATGTGTCCTGAACTGACTGGAGACATAGAATCAGGTGGTTCACAAACTGTCGACCCTGCAGTTTGTGCCTGGGTTTTGCCTGTACCCTGAACTGCCTGGGGACATAGGTACACTGGACCAGGATTGTCACACCAGTGAAACCCGAGTCTGGGCCGCGCACGTGCCCTGAACTGCATGGGGACAATGGATCAGACAGTCTGCCATCAGCTGACACCAATGCCCACATCTGAGACCAAGGATAACTAGATACAAATCAACAACTGAGGAAAACCCGAGACTAAGCAGACCTTCTCAGGGGTCACTGAGGGGCAAACTTGACCAACAGGAAAACTAGGGACACTAGTTGCCTTTGCTGTGCAGCTACTGAAGAGGGAAACAGTTTTCTGCATCTGGTAGCAAACATAACAAAATGAAAGACTAAAACACAACCCCAGAACTCCACCCCACTGAGAACAAGTCCAGGAGACATCGACATAGGAGAACCTGGTAAACACATCCCTGAAATAGCTGAAATGATTGCAATGGAAGTAAAGAAACAACTCCATAAGGCCATAGAAGAGATGAGATCAGAAATAATCTCTCAGGCAAAAAATGAAATGACAATAATAATGAAGGAACTGTTCAAAAAGTCTGAAGAACAAACATATAAGAAAACAGAAGAACAATGACAATGGACAGAAGTGTTAAATGAAAAATATAGAAATGACTTAGAACACATGAACCAGATTCAAAGAGACTTCCAGGAAAACAAAGCTGCCATTGAAAGCTGCCAAAACCGCTTGAATGAAGCTGAAGATAGGATCTCACACTTTGAACACAGCATGGCAGCTAGCAACAGTGAAAGAAAGGATCTTGTAAAATCAACAAGGATCCAGGAAAAGTCAATTCAACAGCTGCAAGATGAGGCAAAGAGGAATAATGTACGACTTATAGGAGTCAATGAAACAGCAGGAGGCAACACAACTGACATAAAGAGTATTTGCAGAAATAATAGCAGAAAATTTCCCAAGCATGGAAACAGAACCTGATTTACAGAACAGTAAATGAGGCATATAGAACTCCAAACAACCACAACTGAAATAAAACTACACCCAGACATAT
>NW_004955459.1:2416980-2447681 GCF_000276665.1 Chinchilla lanigera
TATAAAGAAAGATAAACTCGAGGCTTTTATAGGGAAATGGTCACAACTAGAGATCTTACCGTAAGTGAAATAAATCATACCTGTATGTGCAAGCACTGCATTGTCTCACTAGTGTAAAACCTGAAAGAGTTAATATAAACTCAGAGGTATGATAGACATTGTGAAATGATAGGAAAATGCTCAAGGGTAAAGGGCAACTGGAATGTGGGACAAGAGAATGGAAAGAAGGTGAAATTTTGTATGTATGTATGTTCAGGATAGTTAACATAGTTGATCTACTGTCTTCTATTTCTTTGCTGAAAGAAACTTTTAATGAGTCCTTGATTGATCAATATTACATGTCTCTATTTGTTTTCATGAGAAATCACTTTGAATATATCAATATGTAATACAACAAGCATTGTTAATTTCCTACCACTTTGTTTGTAATTCTGTATTATTTGTACTATTCTTTTGCTATTTTGTAAAGGGTTGTCTGTCTGTTAATGTTTTCCTCCTTTTATTTTTAAAATAAAATAAAAAAAAGAGAGAACAAAAGGAAAAGCTACAGACTGGCAGAAATTCTTTGCAAAATACCCAAAAGTACTGGTAGCCAAAACATAAACATAATATTAAGAAAACAAGCAAACTTTTTTTTTTTTTTTTTTGTTTTTGTTTTTCTCCAGTACCGGGAACCGAACTCACGACCTTGCACATGCCAGGCAGGCGCTTTTGCCGCTGAGCTAAATCCCCAGCCCCAAAACAAGCAAACTTTAACATAGGCTGAAGATCCAATCAGGCACTTCACCAAGTAAAACATACACATGTTAAATAAGCATATAAAAAGAAGCTCAACATCCTATACTATTATGGAATTGTAAATGAAAACAACAATGACATATTGGTACTATCTATTAAAATGGCAAGATACCAGAACACTACTGGTGTTCTGCTGCACATCAAAAGCTGATGAGGATGTGGAAATTATAGGAACTCTCTTGTATTGGTAGTGGAAAAGCAAAATAGCCTGGTCCCTTTAAAAGACAGTATGATTTTCTGATAAAACTAAGCATCAGTTATCACACAATCCAGCAGTCTGGCTCCTTGGTATATACCCAATAGAACTGAAAAGCTTACATCCACATAAAAACCTGCACACATATGTTTAAGAAGCTTTATTCATAACTGCCCAAATTTGAAAGCAACCAGATGTCTTTCAACAGGTAAAAGGATAAACTGTGGTATATCCCTATAATGGAATATTATTCAGTAATAAAAAGAAAGTTAGGTTATCAAGCCACAAAAAGACATGGAAAAACCTTAAATCTACATTGGTAAGTGAAAAAATTCGGTCTGAAAAAGTTACATACTATATCACTGCATCTGTGATATTCTGGAAAAGGCAGACCTATAAAGACAGTTTTTAAAAAAATCACTTGTTGGGCTGGGGATTTAGCTCAGCGGCAAAGCGCCTGCCTGGCAAGCGCAAGGTCGTGAGTTCGGTTCCCGGTACCAGAGAAAAACCAAAAAAAAAAAAAAATCACTTGTTGCCAAGGGATTAGGGCTAATGGAGGAAGGCAGAACAGACAGGTATGGCACAGGGGACTCCTGAGGGCAGTGAATTTAATCTGCACGATTCTGTAATATGGACATACTTGACCTTATACATCTGTCAAAACCCACAGCATGTGCACCACCATCAATGCACCCTAATGTACACTATGGAACTTAGTTAATAATCATGTATCAATCTAAGTGAATCAAACGGCTCTAAAAATATAGTCTACTAATTTAAACAAAGAAAATATAAACACATATATCAAACATCACATTGTTAATATTGGATGGTTCTGGTGAGGTGTGCATGTATGTGGATGGAGGTGAAGTGAGGATTTATATTTGAATTAAAATTGTCTTTATTTTTTAAAACCCCATTTCAAACAATAATTATTAGAAAAAGAAGTCTAAATATTCTTATGTAAACAAACATGGGTTAACACCTAATTAAATCATTGGAACAATATTACCTTCTCACAAACTAATTCCTCCGCCCTAAGTTTCTAATTTTTGGAAAGAGCATCAGAGTCTTCTCTTAAGAGTTTTGTTCTGCCTTTAAATATATATTAAGGGAAATTAAAATATTCAGACTGTAAAAATAAACAGAAAACAAGGAATTGTGTCTTAACATCTACATTAAGAATTATAGGTCATAGGAAAGCAAAAAAAAAAAAAAAAAAAAATACTTGGCCTACAGCAAAAAGCCATAGCCAAGGCTAAGCCAGAACTTTCAGGCATCTGTCTCCCAGGGTCTCTCTGCCAGGTGCCACTGGGGAGTCCCTCCCTGCTGACAGCTAGTGCAACACAGCTGCGCAGCTGCTCACAGCAAGCTTCTCTGTGGCCTAGGGCTCCAGTGCAGCCTAAAATCACAGGCACTCTTCTTGTCCCTCAGTATCAGTAAATCCAAATTTCATTCTTACTCACTCTCTAATGTGTGCTGATTTTTGTGCTCATAGATACCTCCTTTAATGAAAACACAGTTCTAAACATAGCTCAGTAATTTACTTTTCTACCTGGTTAGGTGACATTCATGCTTTACATGAAAAAAATTTCACTGAACTCAAAATTTCTGCTTTTCCAGCATCAAAACCTTCTATTTTATTCAAAGCCTCTCTGAAATCCAACTTCACGGAAGCTGTGCTTCTAGACTATCTCAGTATATAATTACAGGGTTTGGTTTCTTTTTTTGTTGTTTGTTTTTTGAGACACGGGTATCAACATGTAGTTCAGGCTGACCTTAAACTATGTATCCCACGCTGGCCTCAAACTCATACCAATCCTCCTATCCTCCTGCTTTAGCCTCCACGTGCTCAGATAACAGGTGTGCACTGCCACGCCCAGTCCTCTCGGTTTATACTTTATCTCCCTGAATTCTAAAGCACTTACAGTTAGCTGGACATAATCAATACTTGGTCAAACATCTCTTTTTCTTCCAGTATTAGAGACTGAACCTAGGGACCTCTCACTGAGCTACACCTCTAATCCTTTTTATTTCTTTTATTTTGAGACACTAGCTAAATTGCAAAGTGGCTCAAGCTAGGCTCAAACTTCTGACCCACCTGCCTCAGCCTCCTGATCAAACATCTTCTTAAATTGTTTAAAAGCAAGCATAAGACTCCTCCCAACAAGGTAGGAACATAGCTTATATAACATCCATAGCCTTTAGCTCAGTATGGACATGGAACACACAGTAACATTTGTTGGCCAAAGAATTTTTTTCTAATTTCTAAAAATTCCAAATTCATCAATGTAAAATTACTAGAATTACTTGAGAATGTAAGCAAAATTATCTTAACACTTACAGAAATACCTTAAGAAAACTGTTATTGAAAGAATAGTAGAAACCCAGTGAATTATGTTCTCTTAGTAGATTTGACAAGAGAACTAAAGCATAAACTATGTAAATCTAGTTCTTGACATCTAACTACAGTTACTGACAAAGCTATGTATCACTGCTGAAAGTGGAAACGGGCTTTGTAATGTGAACATTCATCTACGAAAATTCTCTTCCACTGAGAAGAAAACTGAGACCACAAACTACTTTTACGCAATTTTTATTAATAATTCAATGGTGGTATGCCTCTACCCATTGAGAATAAACTCTCAGTCTCAAAAGACACTGGCTTTATACCACGCAGAAAATAAAACTTCCATTAATGGTCTGTACTATTAATTATACTGCAATTCTGGAGCCCCAACCTTATACTTCAGAATAACAAACAAAACCTCAGCTAAATTAGCTGTATCATCAAATCAATACCAGTGTTACCTTAGAGGTATATGATTACTGAGGAACATCTCAGCTGTGTTAATCAACTCTGCTGTATTCTCATGTGTAGGATCAACTATGAATACCTATGGGGAGAAAGAGAAATGAACCCATGAAATGACATTTATTCAAATGTCCCTAGGCCAACAGAAATTGCCATTAAGCACTGTACATGAAGCCAACTTTTTCTGTCTTGAAACACGTAAAAGAGGAACTATACAAACGGCAGCTATCTCCCTCTGTGTTCACAGAATGTGTTAGTAGAAGGCAAGGTGATTTTTCTCATGGATTTAGGTGGTAACATGGAAACAGCATTCCAGATTCCTGACACCCATCCTTCTACTATACCAAACAAAAAAAGTTTCATCAACTCACTCACCTTGGAAAATGAAGACTGCCTTATTGTCTTTTTCTATTTTCATTTCTCAGGTACCCCTGGGCCAACAGGGAACACTTTGTGGGTAGCAGTGAGCAGGGGAAGCAGCTAATAAAGGGGAGAACTGAACACTGCACATACAACACAGGTTGGGAGAGAGCAAGGGAGAGCAAGGTTCCTGGGTGGCCATGGAGGCGCTCACTCACCATGTTGTGCAAGTTCTTTCTGATCTGCCTGATGACGCCAGGGAAGGTGGGGCGAAGCAGGTCCTGTAGACTGGAAGGCCACGAGTTGTACCTGCTGTCAACTTCCAGGTTGTTGACCCACTGAAAAGAAAGAACACATTGTGATGCACATACCTGGGTCACACTCACTGAAATCTGTGGTAAAAGCTGCAACAGTAAATTATCTTATGAAGATGCATAAGACACAAGACCATTTCCAAAAGTACAGTGACTGATTAGGAAACTAAATGACTACAACACACACCAGAGAACAGGTGAAGCAAACGCTAGCAAACAAAACCAATGCAAAGTTACTGTCAGAAAATGTCAAGAAATCTGAGATAAAACAGTATTTAGAAAGTATGGTGATGGGTCACATGGTTTTTAATCAATTTACACTAACTAATGTCGTATTTATGCTGTTGTCTTTACTCTTTAAAGCAAAACCATTTTTAATAGAAAAACAAATGACTTAATAGTGTTCATCAAAATACACAAAGTGAGAACTCCAGTAATGATCACCTATATTCTACATTATATATCCCTCCATAAAGTCATGGGTACTTAAGGTTTGCTAGCCCCATCAGCTCTATCCTGTTCTCATTTTACCATGACCATCCACAATGACACTGTAACCACATTCTATTTTACAGATAAACAAGGTTCAAAAAGAATCATGTAGAACACTTAGAACTCTTCCCAAAAGGGGTGCGGGGCTCAGAGAGCTCATATAGCAGCTAATAACTAAAGTCTTATTTAAAAATGTTATTATCTAAAAACTCCTGGGCTGGGGATTTAGCTCAGCGGCAAAAGCGCTTGCCTGGCAAGCGCAAGGTCGTGAGTTTGGTTCCTGGTACCGGAGAAAAACCAAAAAAATAAATAAAAATAAAAACTCCTATTTTTAATAGCAAGCTTAAATAAAAAATGTCACAAAATCATCCAAGACCTGTATGTAACTGGGAAAACACTAAACACTCCTTCCTAAGAGGCCCTCAGCTGAATCTTATGGCAGAGGAAAAACTACTGTCTTAACCACAGTAGCCAAACAACTTTTGGGAGCATTTCAGAGACTACTTTATTAAATACAGTCCCACACAAGCAGTTAGCAATCTTTGATGGCAACAAAAGAGATGGAGGAAATAACTCTCATAAAAGACAAATTAGAGAGCTATAATAAAGATGTCTGGCAAGAATGCCCTGTGAACAACCCTCCAAAATACTCACTGAAATAGCTGGACTCCTGATGTCAATGGCATAGTCAGCCTCAGAGGGCTGGATGTTCAGCTTCAAAATATTATGTAGAGAAAGGCCTTCTATTCCCAGTCTATAAAGGCCCTCCATGACCCGGGCTTCATTCCTCAATACATCGAACAGACTGGGAATAAAAAACAGTAACAGGTAGACACTAGAAAAAAACTTTAAAAAAATTCTTCCCGTGAAAAACACTGTTTGTTCAAACTCAATGCCAAGTTAGACTAACCAAGAAAGCAAAATAGGAAATGTTGTTTCATCTTATCAAGGTACACAACACAAAAGGCATGCTGCGGATCCCTATTTGTTTATACTTTTCAGTTATAGATAGGGAAGAGGAGGAGGAAGAAGGGGAAAGGAGATGGGGAGGGAGGAAATAAAAAGATTAACTGTGATGTTTTTAAAAGCATAAATTTATGGACTCTTTTTCTTTCTCTCTGCAGTATGGACTGAATTCAGGACCTTCACACTGAGCTACATCTTTGGCCCTTTCTATTTTTGCAGTGTCTAAGTTGCTAAATTCACCAGGCTGGGCCAAATTTAAGATTTTCCTGTGTCGGCCTTCCAGAATGATGAGATTATGAGACTACAGGCAAGTTCTATCACTGTAGCATTTCTTACAACTGCAAGTGAATCTATAATTATCTCAAACTAAAGTTTAAAAACACATAAAAAAGAAATACTTTTTTAGCCAGGCATGGTGGCACACGCCTGTAATCCTAGCACTTGGGGGGCTGAGGCAGGAGGATTGTTTCGAGTTCAAGACCAGCCTTGGCTACAAAGTGAGCTCAAGGCCAGTCTGAACTGCATAGTGAGACCCTGTCTCAAAAAAAAAAAATACGTTTTTATGTTTAATGTATGTTTCAATATCAGCATCAACTGACTAGGTACACAGATAGTTCCACGGAGAAAAGTATGGGAAAATGGCTGAGGAAACAAGAAAGACAAGAAGGAGGATGGCCTACTTATAATCCAATAAATGAGCACAAAACTGTAACAAAAATAAGGTGAAAGTATATTAGTGGCAACTACGTCTGAAGTATTAGCAAGAGTATTAGCAAGAGTATTATTCTTACTACTGTGAAATCTCAGTGTCAATCATATTGATTTTAAATCCAAGGATAAAATCTGAATTCTAAACTGGGCATAGTGGTTCACACTGTAACCCCAGCACTTGGGAGGCTGAGGCAGGAGGATTACCCTGAGTTCAAGGCCAGGCTGGGCTACATAGCAAGACTCTCAAAACCTCAAAAAAAAAAAATCTGAAATTCTGTCTGCCCATTTATCCCCCAATCATAAAGACAATTCAGTGCTAGTCTTGAACTACATTTAAAGAACAAAAAATAGGTATTCAAATAATAATGCCTGCTGAAACATCAGGGACAGCTTTCTGAATAAACCTCCTTCATACTCCAAAAGCAGAAGAACCTGCTCTTTTCTGTTTCTCCAGTTAACAGGAACACTACAGCTGTAAAAGGGCACACCCTTGAAAAGCTCTCTGGCTTTGAGAACACACTGCAATACAAAATGGCTATGGATGATTCCACCCACTCACTGAGGCACGGCATGGGTCCATTTCCACACACAGAGTGAGGCCTGGGAAGCCATCAGCCTTCACCTCATGTGTCATGTGCTATTATAAAAACTTACAAACAGAGTAAAAACCCATACCTGAATATATCCTGTGTATCTAAATCAATATGAAGTCCATTGATGAAGAGAGCTGAATCTCCAGGTTGTAATCCTAAAGTTCCCTTGAAATACTGAAAAAATTTTTAGAAATTAGAAATTATTAGGAAGCACTAAGAGAACATCCAACAAAACTTAGTGTTTCTGGGCTTTATCATCCATACAAATCTTGACTTTCTACAGCTGGGTGAAGATGTTTTTCTACATACTCCCCAGACCCTTCTTAGCATTTACTACACTGTATCAATCTGCCAATTTATAGGATATGTACCTCTTTTCCCACCTCTCCTTCCCTCCTGCACACTTGTTTCCTGTAATATCAGAGGTGGGTGGATAAGCCAAGGGCCAAGGGTCACTTTTCAAAAAAGGAAATGTGAATAAAATAGAACTTTTGTTTCTATTTAATTTAAAAATATACCAAGTTTCTTCCTGCCACAATATACATTAAGTTACTGTACTCTTTCAGTTTCCTTTATCAATAATCCTTCTCAGAACTACCTGAAAAGAACTAGCATTTTTACCTTAAACCAGACATTAATGGAACAGACATTTATTTTTTGATTTAGGAACAAAGAAAATCCCTCACCACCAAAGAAACTGGTTCACCTCCTTAATACAGTATTGAAGACAGAAAGAAGTCAGCTATCTATTAGAAGGGATCCACAGTAGGTTTCTCTCATCTACTAGCTACAGAGTTGCAGAGGCTCTGGAACTCCCCTTGCCTTTGCATGCCAGTGGCAGGGAACAGGGCATACACCCTGGGCTTTTTACACTCTGGTTGCTTCCTCTGTTTGTGATGGTTATGGTAGTAGTCAATAAAAGCTGGAGCCCTTGATGAAGTCCAGGAATACAAAACAAAAAAGGGTTCAAACTAAGGCACACCGAGAAACTTCTGAGCTGCTACACTGAGGACAGTACCCAGTGCTAACTAGCCCTGTAAGACCTGGCCTCTATGGAAGTCTTCACCTGTTGCCCCCCAAGGTGATGGCAGTCCCGTACAGAGGTGACCATGCAGCGCGAGATCTGCCTAAGCCAACAGAAACATCGTAATGACTCCATATTGATGCTCTATTAAATAATTGCCTTTCTCCTAGATTCTATCTTCAAAAGAAACAGCAACTGTTATTTACATATTTGAGAAGAGATGAAATTAATCAGATACCAGGAACAGACCATAATCCCTTAAGAATCCAGGTATGAGAAAAGGAAAATTGGGCCTGCTGAGCTCCTTTACTCTCCAGGAGTCATGGACTAAGAAAAAAAAGCAAGATCTAGTATTGCACAAGAAAAACAAGTGAGGAAGCCATGGTTCTGCTTCAACAGCAAGCAAGGTTACAGGATAACACCAAAATATTTATATATTTCAAAACATCACACTATATACCACAAATATTGATTTATCAACTTAAAACAAGAAGATAATCAAGAGCAGCATGAATTAAGAACTGGATTTTCTTCCATGGCAGGGAAGAATTCCACATTCACTCAGACTGTTCTGATCTGGTAAATGTATACAATCACATCATTCCTGGATCTGGATGCTGGCTATGTAGGTAGGCTCATTTTGAGAAAAATCTATCACAGTAAGGATATAGGAATTATCCAGGAATAGTAGTGCATGCCTGCAATCCCAGTATTCAGGAGTCTGAGACAGAAGCATTGAGTTTAATGCTGGCCTGGATTACATAGCAAAGCAAGAACCTGTCTCAAAGAAAACAGTGTTCTGTTTTCCTCGGCAGAGAAGCTCTAAAATTAAAATAATGTTTGATATTTTCTGAAAATTAAAAATATAAATTATCAATAAAGTTTTATTCAATTTAGTAAAAATTGGAGAAATATATGTTTATTTCTAAGGTGTATTTAACTAATATCTTACACTTAAACATTAAGGACATTTGGGATAAAGATAATGAATTGAACATGAGCATTTTTGCCCTCCTGAAATTCTACTGATATATCAAGAAAAGGACTCTCTTTATTACTATCCACAGCAAAGAGAACAGAAGAGAAAGGATAACAAATTTCAGCAGCCAGAGGAAGAGCAGTGAGTGCTAACTGTCCTAGCAGGCCTGAGGGCAGAACTGGAAGGAAAAATCTCAGTCACTTTGTGGAATCAGCACTCTAGAGAAGTGGAGGCTCATGGCCTGGCAAGTGAGGAAACATGGGAGCAGGGACCACCACTGAAACTGGAGGAAGGGCGTCACCATGTTCGTCCCCATAGGGCTTCTATAATCCCAGCAGCAAGATTACACTCTTCAGGAAAAATAGCAGATCCTACAGGAGACTGACCAGCCTCTTTGCTAAGAGTTTTCTCCTAGCTGTCAAATTCTTTTATTTCTATTTATTTATTTAATTACTATTTGTTTATTTGTTTATTTATTTAATACAGGGTCTCACTATATTGTTCAGGCTAACCTCAAATTCTTGGGCCCAAGTGATCCTCTTGCCTCAGCTCCAAAACAGCTGGGAATACAGATGTAAACCAGCAGGTCCAAGCTAGCTGTCAGTGTTCTCCTTTCAAGAGATTTGTTGCTCTTGGATTTCACAGTGCTGCCCCACCTCTCTGAAGGTATCAGTGGTATTTGTGCTTTTTTCACTTTGCAGTGTCTTTTTCCTCTGAGGCACCCTTTTGGGTTTAGTTCCATGTCTTCAGTGTCAGCGGCTTTCCTCAGGTATGGTCTGGTCATCTGCATCTGGCTGCTCATTATCATTATCAGGTAAGGGGCACCAAGAAACTGCCCAGGCAGGAAAACCTGCACCACTCAAGGTTCCCCAGGAAGTGGCCACCTTCAACGCCTTGCCATCAGAAGGCCTCGTCCATATGCCTTTTCAAACAAGGAGAGTCAATGAAAGTGTCTAGATGGTTCCACACAGGAGAAACAGATCTCATATAAAGGCTTCAGATTTCCCCAAAGCTATAAGGCAATCAAATTTCCAAGGACCAGTGCCTTCACATCTCCTAGATGATTCTCAACCTAGGGCTGCATACCCAGCCAAGCCATCAATGGAACACACATAGAAATTGCTGTCACAGTTGCAAATCTACCTCCCAAGCAACTTTCCTCACAAAGCATGATGTGATGCATCAAAATAAGGGAGCAAACTGAAAACAAAGAAGACACAGAATCCAAGAAAGGAGGTTAAACTGGGCCTACATGGGAATCCCAACACTTTGGGAGGCTGAGGCAGGAAGATCACAAGTTAAGCCCAGTCTAGGCAACTAATGACTTAGTGAGACCCTGTCTCAAATAAATTTAAGAAGGGCTGGGATATAGCTCAGCACCTAGACCCCAGGTTTAATCCCTAGTACTGGAGAAACAAAACAAAATGAAAGGAGGTTAAAGCCAGGCATGGTGGTACATGCCTGTAATCCCAGCACTCAGGAGGCAGAGGCAGGAGGATCACTGTGAGTTCGAGACCAGCCTGGGCTACATAGTGAGTTTAAGAACAGTCTGAACTATATAGCGAGATCCTGACTCAAAAAAAAGAAGAAAACAAAACAAAAAGCAAAATGAAAAGAGGTTAAAGGAATGCTGTGGAATCGCTCGTATACACTAAAGTAACCAGTCAAAATTAGAGAGGATCAAAACTGGGTAAAAACACAAAATACAAGAAAGATGGAAAGATGGGACAAGGGCCAATATGAGGCAGTGGTGAGCCACTAAAAGGTCAGCAAGAGAAAAGATAAACCTCATCCTCAAAGTAGAACGCCAAGATGTAAAGTTTAAAATTGAGCAATAAAATATCAACATAAGCACATCAGAACATTATCAGAAAAGTATCAAACTAAGACTTGAAAGTAGGTACCTTTAGGATGGGGGACACAAGGTGAGACATGTCAGGGGGCTGCTTTTCTAAACGATGTGAAAGCACCATGTGGAGCTTTTAATTATGTTCATATTTAACTTTGATTAAAAACTAAAAGTACAAAGATTACAGAAATGAGCAAAATAATATCATCTTTGATAAAAATTAATACTACTAAACATCACATATTAAACACAGATTTCTTCATCTTTAAAAATACAGTCATAAAAAAATAAAAATACAGTAAAAGCAGAAAAAGTGATTATTTTCCATTGGTTAATACCTTCTGATTCTCTTCCACTTCAGTTCTAAGTTCTGAATTCACAGCTGTTTTCGTTATTGCTCTATGGGATAAAAATATTATCAGAATATAGCCTAACATTTGATATTGTTTTCAATGTTCCTATGTTTAAAAGTATGAAACATGTTGTTCAATAAACGACAGAAAACTAGAATGGGGGGCTGGGGATTTAGCTCAGCGGCAAAGCGCCTGCCTGGCAAGTGCAAGATCGTGAGTTCGGTTCCCGGTACCGGAGAAAAACAAAAAAAAAAAAACAAAAAAAACTAGAATGGACAAAACCTCAAACCTTTGCAATTGATGTTCATATTTTTCCTTATTACAAGATATAACACCAAAGAAAAGGAGGAGTATTTTAAAGTATAGTTGATTCTAAGCTCTTAGTTGAATATACTACCCTACCACTGTGTTTGATCTCTAATGCTCAAAGACAAAAGGATAATGTTAAATAAACTAAGGCTGCAAACTTTTCATCCCCTGTAAGCACTCATGGCAGAAGAGGAATCCTCCTTGTATATCTTTAGGTAATACATGAGAAGGGCTGGGCATTTAGCTTAGTGGCACAGTGCCTGCCTGGCAAGCATGAGGTCCTGAGTTTGATTCCCGTTACAAAAAAAAAAAAAAAAAAAGTAATATATTAGAAAAACAACTCTTAGATAGGACTTATAAACCATAGGGTTAAAAAATTTATTCACAAAGCACCCCACATCAAAAGTCAAAACACTTCATTCAGTGACTCCAGAAAAAGATTGGCAGTGATTTACATCAGCAATCTGGCTTCTAAAACAATTATGCCTTGCATGTATGAGATGTAAATGCAAAATTATAAAATGGAGAGCAATGTTAAAAAATTCAAAATCCTACTCCATTACTATGAATAAGTCACTTAGCCTGCCTGGCTTTGTTTCTTCAGCAGAATTAGTAACATGACACACACACAGCCCTTTAGGAAGCAACAGCCTGTGCCAAATCTTGATTAGCTATAGCAGCATACACTGGAATTCATAACTCATCCAATCCTGAAAGGCAGATATTGCTATTCCACTGCTGAGGGAAGAGGTAGAGCAATGATTTATTTGCAGGTTACACAACTAACAAGAGGCACTGCCACAAGCATCACCTGGCTCTATCTCTTCAACTACCCAATGCAGTCTTGTCCACTTCTCAGAAACAGGACACCATGCACATGAGTAGCAGTGAAAAAACTTTCATTTTCTAAGTATTTTCTATTTTAATTATATCATTTAGCAAGTAAATATAAAGATAACCGGGTATGTTAAGCAAAAGAATGTATCAAAGTCTTTATGTATCAACTTTATATTACCTGGCTTTGGTGGGAAAATTCTGACTAAGATCCTTCATAACCACCAAAGCTAGCTCAGCAGGAGCAGCCAAGATTCGGGCAGCAGTCTGGAAACTGAGGTCTGTAACAATGCCAAGTGGAGGTTGAAGGGTATTACTACAATGCAGTGAAAAGCAGAAAATATTCAGGCTTACTTCCCACTATGCTTTTGGTAATAAAAAGGGCCTTAGCATGCAACCATTCCCATAAAGAGTTCATGGTTTAGTTTCAGGTTCATTCACCTCATGGCTCCACAGTATTCACTGAGCCATTCCTGATCTACTCAGACAAACTAACACATTTAGCAAAAGCTAAATTGAGCCCAAACCTTTTTTTCTTCTTCTCTATTTAAAACACATCACAGCCAGGTATGGTGGCATTTGCGAGCGAGGAGGATCGCTGTTGAGTTCAAGGACAGCCTGGGCTACATAGTGAGTTCAAGGCTGGTCTGAACTACATAGCAAGATCCTGTCTCAAAAAATAAATATCACAAAACATAGCTTAAGGCATTTAGCAATTATGGTGGAAGAATTTTGATAAATCATTCTTTGGAAAAGAAAGGTATACATAATTCTACCTCTTATCTCCCTTGAACGTCCTACAGATACACCATTTAAGAAATGTATGCATACAGAAGACTAGATATGTGTTTCTAGTATTCCATGCTTATGTACTCGGTCACAGAGAGAAGATTCTGGTACTGATGTATTTGTATTACTTCAGCCCAACATTATTTGTCTTCTAAAGTACTTGTTTCTTTTCTTCTTGGATTAACCACTAGCATTGTATCTTTAAAATCTGTGGTACTCATAATCATGTGAATTATCTGGTTAAATTTGAATTCTCCATATTTTAATACCAAAACTTTATCAAAAAAGTAGGCCAATGATCTCTCTACACTTTCATTACCTTGTAATTGCCAAACTTTCAAAGGTGCCATTTCATTGGTGCTCTCTACAAGATGCTTTCTGAGTTCTTTCAACTGTCCGGTTAGCTCAGGGTGCAGGTCTCTGAAAGAAATAAAATCAGTCCTTTTCATTGTCTCTTTCTCACAGCATACTTAGAAGAGGGTTGAAACTTTATCTTCATGATTTTCTCTCTCAATCCCAAGAAAAAGTCTTTAACATAGGCAAAAAAAAAAAAATTCAGTGTAGTTAATTTTCCTCTAAAAATAAATACAGACATTGCAAGTTAGCTCAACAACATAAAATTTATATATTGAAACATAAATCACATAATAAAAATTCAGAGAAATGATAAAAAGTATTGATTTCTCTGCTTCTACATGAAAGATTGAAACTATCAGTGAATATTATAGTACATGAGTATTTATTTATAGCAACCAATTCAACTGCATCAGAAATAGGCTAAATAAATCTTGTGAATTAATAATAGAACAGCTTTATTTATTGGTTTGAGGATCATTTTATTGATAATAAAGACCCAAAATGTTGAACTTGAACCAGACTTATTCATTTTAATGCAAATGGGGATTGAAGGAATTTACAATTTCTGTTATTTCTAGAAGTCCCTAAAATACACATACCAAAGTGTTTCGAGAACTTCATCTGAACCCACTTTAAATCATTATGTGCAGTTCAGTTGTTATGACATAATTATAGTACATAACTGTTGGGTCCGTTTTCTTGATCTTACAAAGTACCTAGAAAATAAACCTTTTTGAAAAAAAAGTTCATATTGATTAATGGAGGACTATATATGCAAGGGCAATGGTGTTTTAAAGAGATAACTCAAAACTCCAAGAAATACTTGATGTTTTAATATGCTTATAGAAAACTGATGTTCTAACTGTAGTTTTATAGGAAGAATTAATGCTTTTATTATTTCAGAACTTTCATAATTAGCGGAAATTATTTTAAATGTGTAATTATCTGAGTTTAGGGAAGCATGTATATACTGTGCAACTCTTGCTTTAAATTTTTTTCTTCAAAAAAAAAAAGACATATCACTAGAATAGTGATTCTTTATTGGAGGACTAAAAGTGGGTATAGGTGGGACTTCAACTTCACCTGTAGTGTTCTACTGACCTATCCTGTTTTTAAGTAAAAAGAAGCCTTGGCCAGGTGTGGTAATGCATGCCTATAATCCCAGCACTCAGGAGGCTAAGGCAAGAGGATCACTGCAAGTTCGAGGCCAGCCTGGGCTACCCCGTGAGTTCAAGGCTAGCCTGAACTGCATAGCGAAACCCTGTCTCAAAAAGACAAAAAAAAAAAAAAAAAAAAAAGAGAAGAAACCTTATGTTAGGGAAAAAAAGAAAACTTGATAAATAATTCTTTGGGATAGCAAATAACAAATAGACCAATAGTCTATTATGGGTAGTAAGCACATAGGTATACATTATTCTCTATATTTTTCATGAGTATTTTTTAAATCTAAAAATAAAACTGCAAAAAGCAACCGCTACCAGTCCCAAGATGAATTTGTCAGCCTACATGCTCACTAATTCTTTAGTTACATGAGCATAATTTAAGTTAACCATAGTTGTGAGGTTTTATCTTGAAATAGAATACAACCCATTTGAAAGTAGTAAAATAGTTACCAGAGAAAGAGATTTGTAACATTTAGGTCTACCAGACAGATGGCTGGGAGATGAGCTCTGTGTAACCCACAGCTAATGCAAATATTTACTCTGGTCCCTCACTTTCCAAACAACTCAGTTACCAAAATGGCTTCCATAATAAAACACCCAAAATGATCCAATTATTTTGGATAGCTAAATAAATGAACTATTTTGAATGTCCTAAAGCAAAATGTCCTCAATATTATACATCATGTATTTATATTGAAATGCATAAAATCAACTATCAAAAAACTCTACAAACATGAATATAGAAAGGGGTTCTAAAAATGTGGATCGATAAAAGTGGTACCTGGTCACACAGTAATGAGGTCAAGGCTGATGCGGAGCTGTGTGGTGGTGACCTCAGCACTCTGAGAGGCTGAGCCACAAGGATGGCAAGTTTGAGCCTCATCAGGCAATTCAGTGATTTACCAAGACCTGCTCTCAAAATTTTAAAAATAAAAATAAAGGGCTGGAGATGTAGCTCACTGGGAAGGCCCTTGGTTCAATCCCCAGTACTGCAAATATATAAATACATGAAATAGAATCTGCTAATAAATAAGAAACGTACATATGCACAGAACTAATTCAACATGTCAAGAGCAATGCAACTTGAACTAAAACATCACTTAAGTATTAATCTGGTTAAATGATCTCATTCAGCCAAATGTCAGGGATGAAATGTATAAAACTGAGCCAAGCATATACTCTTTACATACAAATGTATTCTATTCAAAATAAATAATAAAAGCATACCACAGATGTCCTAGATGAAATTTCCAGATAAAAAAGAATCCAGGGCTCTGATAATTATCAAGACATGACTGCAATAACTACACCATTTAAAATAACAGCTAAGATTTTTTTTACCTACAAAATACTGTAATACTTTTATACAATGGTTATAGAACTATGAAACTTTAAAATTTCCACCATTAAAAATATTTTCAATTCCCTGCCAGATACAATGGTGCACATCTGTAATCCCAGCTACTTGGGAGAATGAGGCAGGAGGACCATAAGTTTGACACCAGTCTGGGCAACTTGGGGTTAGAAAATTAAAGAAAAACAAAGGGGGACTGGTGATGAAGGTTGGCAGAGCCAAGTGTAAGGCTCTGGGGTCAATGTCCAGGACCAGAAAAAATACAGTTTAATAAAAAATTAAAATAATAAAAAATAATAAAATAATAAAACATTTAATTGAGCTGTGCTGTAAGATATCTACTACATATTTTGCATTCTTTTCAGATGTTTAGACTAAATAAATGGGGCTGGGGATACAGCTCAGTGCCACAGCGCCTGCCTGGCAAGTGCAAGGTCCTGAGTTCAATTCCCTGTACCAAAAAAAAAAGAAAGAAAAAGAAAAACTCATAGACTAAACAAATAACCAGGACTACTCAATTTAAAATCTATTCTTTCTCCTGAGAAAAAAATTAAATGAAACAAGTTGACTTATCCTATTATTCAATAAAAAAAAACCAGCATCCAACTTTATGCCATTAATTGAGAGAAAAATGTAATCAGTTTAGGCCACAGGCAGGACACAAGGTCATGTGCTCAGGGCTGGGGATGCAACTCATTGATAGCACGCCTGCCTAGCACACACGAGGCCCTGAGTTGCCTCCCCAGCACTACAAAAACAACACAAGCAAAGCAAGCATGAGGAAGAAAAGAACATCTTTTTAGAATAACTGAAAATACAAACCTTATAATAAAAAGTGGTATTTCTCCATGTTAGATTTACATATATAAATGCCGTTAGATGGGCGTGGTAGCACACACCTGTAATCCCAGCACTCGGGGGGCTGAGGTAGGAGGATCGTTGCAAGTTCAAAACCAGCCTGGGCTACAAAGTGAGCTCAAGGCCAGTGTGAACTGCATAGAGAAACCCTGCCTCAAAAAAGACAAAAAAAAAAAAAAAAAAAAATAGATCCGTAACAGTAATGGGGAACATAATGCTAGGAATGCAAGGAGGCCTGGAGATTAAAGGGCATCTTCCAAAATAAATAGAATATATCATTACCTTAACCTTCCAAAGAGGAATCCCTGAACTTCATCGATGGGATCATTTTCACCAATGACTGTAGTATTTACCTCAGTTCCTATAAAAACATAGTAAAAATACATGTCTAATGGATCAGATTAGAAATGAACATGTTTTAACCTCGTAACATTTGAATAATATTTTAAAAAATCAGAAACACCTGAAATTTTAATGCCATTTAATTAACATTTTGCAGTAGGTCTTTAAAATAAAAGTGTTTTAACATTGCCTGTGTTTCTGTACAAGAGAAGAACGGATTTCATTGTTTTTGTTTGTTTATTTTAATGGTAGTAGGTACGGAACGCAGAGACTTAATGTTGATCTAAGATCCCTGGCCCTTTTTATTTTTTATTTTGAAAGAAGGCCTCCTTAAACTACTAAATTGTCCAGGCTGGGTTCAAACTTGCAATCCTACATCCTCAAACTCCCAGAGTGCTGCGATTATAGTATGCTCAGCAAGAATGTATTTTTCTCTTAAACTTCAGAAAATTTTACAAGCTAAACATTTCTAAATTAATAGTTTTTAACATGCAAAAAGGGTTTTTCAAAAACAAAATTCTAAACACTATGCAGTTAGGTAACTTAATCCTAAGTATAACTATTGGGGGAAAAAAAGATGATGGGGTACTACTAGCTTATTATCCATTTGTTTCATTACCCAAACTGATCATTTTTATGTTTAAAATGAGTTTAAAAGGAAGAAATATAAAAGCATATAAAGATGAATATAATGAATTAAAAACTTTATGGTAATTGGACACACATGTAAATACCGTATAGTTTCTCTGGTGTGAGAAACAGAAAGTGTAAATAAGGACCAAAACGTAAAATAGGTACTGTGAAATAGGAAGCAAATGTTCAAATGGGGAGGGCAACAAGGGAAAGCAGAGGGGAAAAGGAAAGAAGAGAAAAATAAAAAATTAAAAACATGAGAAAAGGAAGAAAACATGGAAACAAAGTTTTGTAAATGGGGAAGGGAAGAGAGGAGAGGTTAAAGGAGGTAGAGGAATGGGAAAAAAAAGACATCATGTACAGGTACGAATTCTCTATGATGAATATGATCATTATCTATATCTAAAATGTACCAACAAAATCTGATTAAAAAATAAATTAAATAAAAAATATAAATAAAATAAGTGGAAAAGAAAACAAATTACAAAACAAAACAAAAAAAACTCTACAGTGTTAGAACCCATAATAAACTGTTTCAAGTTCAGAAAACAAAACAGAATAGATTCAGGCACAGGCTCATCATTCTCCTAAATCTGTTTTTTTTCATTATGGAAACAAATTCCCCTTTAACTCATTGGTCTTATTTTTACAAATTCACCTTTCACCTGAGTATCGTCCTTGGCCTTGTACTCAGTGCTCTTAATGGCCAATTCCACACCGTAGCCAGAGAGGTGAACTGGCTCCTTCCTGGGATTCTGCAAGTAGAGCAATTATTCTGTCATCATCGCCTAACTTCTTACAGGTCAGAAAGTACTCAACACAGCTTGTCAACACTGCATCTAACAGACATCATCTGGGGTTGTGCAATCAAAATATCATGTTTTACAGATACTATGTATGCAACAGAATTTACTAAACACCAACAATAATAACAGCACTCACCTGCTATTAAAATATTCAATCTATTTTTTAAAATATTAATTCAAAATTTGTTTATCTCTCAGAAGAAATTCTAGTTTTGTTTACATTTTGTATCATGTCCTAACTGTGGAAATGAGAATTCCCAGGTAGAAGCTAAATTAACATTTTTCAGAATGGATGGCTGAAAGGTAACAGTTCCAAACCATATGAAGACATACAGAATGACAAAAAGAAGGTGCAGATCATACAGAGCAAATCTGAAAACTGAATTGCTTTGTTGGGATGAGGCTGTCCATGTATCATAGTCTCACCACCATCCTAAATGATGATGGCCCTTAAATTTTAACCTTTAATACTAGCTATGGGCCTGGAGGGCTGAGGGAAAAGAGGCATTTTCAAAAACTAGACTTTGAAAAATCTGTTTCTGCTCATTCAAACTGCCATGTAAATTTTTTGACTTGTACAGTCTAAGCACCTATTTACTGAACTTACTATGGTACATAAACTTTAAAGGCTAATAATCTTTATATAATATTCTAAATGCTAAGTGTGACAAGTTTAATTCTAAATCAATTCTGCCTGATTTTACGTCTTTTTAGAAATGGCACCAAATGAATGGGTGCCAAAAACAAAAAAGGGAAAAACAAAAAGGTTTGAAAAGAAACTGAATTCAAGCATCAATTCCATATTATCATTAAATTTAGAAGACACTATATATATATATAGTTCATTTTGAAATAAAATTTTAAAAAAAGGATGTAGGGACAAGCTGGGCATGGTGGTGCACACCTGTAATCCCCGCACTTGGGAAGCTGAGGCAGGAGGATCACTGCAACTTCAAGACCAGCCTGGGCTACAAAGTGAGCTCAAGGCCAGCCCAAACTGCATAGTGAGACCCTGTCTCAAAAAGACCAAAAAAAAAAGAAATAAAATTAGGCCTTGCGGGGAGGGGGACAGCATCTAACTGTGTAGTTCAGATTCGCCTTGCACTCACTAGGTAGTCCAGGCAAACCTCAAACTCGAGGTGCTGGGATTACAGGTGTGTACCACCAGCCCCAGGAAAATTAGGCCACTTCTCAAGTATAATTCACATTTCTTCAGAAAGGCAAGCATTTTAGATCTAATGAAAAGTACTGAACTTCTCTAAAATGTAGTTCAAATAACTAAATTATTTCAAACAGAGGGAAATTATTAGCTGATATTCTAAGGTCATGCTGGGCAAGTTAATATTCAAAACAGTTGTAAAGTAAGTCAATACTTACAGATATATAATGTCTGAATATATAGTTGATTTTGCCTGCATTGCTTTTCGATACAAGTTGGTGGTGGAAACTAGAAAATTCTTGAAGGCCTATCTCAGAGTAGAAAATCACCACTGGGCTTTCAGGATTAGATGAGGGATATCTGTGATCTCCTTTGAACAATAAAGGTTTGGGTCTGGAAATAAATATTACAAATATTGTAATTTTTCAACATAAGAAAATTTAAATACTAAAAAACAAATCAGACAAAATGTTGAGTATAGCTATGATAATTTAAGATTACAAGTATCTTAATATAAAGTGTATCACAGCCTTAAAATAGTTTTCACTCACATTGCCATGTGAGTCTTATTCATGGCTATAAAAACTAAAAGTACACTACGTAAATATTGACTATAGGGGGCTGGGGATTTAGCTCAGCGGCAAAAGCGCCTGCCTGGCAAGCGCAAGGTCGTGAGTTCAGTTCCTGGTACCGGAGAAAAACAAAACAAAACAAAACAAAAAAAAAAATATATTGACTATAAAATGGAGACTTGTATCAAAAATTGTTCACAATTCCTAGTAAAAGAAAAACCAAGGCAGAATAAGAATACATATCCAAATCTCACAGTACTAAACCTACAGCATTTTTTAACCATGTAAAATATGATTATCCTCTTATCTGAAACATAAGTACAAATAATGCAGAGCACAGGATGACTTTCAGTATATAAATTACTAATTGCAGTAGGTCTCTCTTCTACCATTTTTACTATTTTTTAATTTTTTTTTGTCTCTTTTGAGACAGGGTCTCACTATGCAGTTTAAGCTGGCCTTGAACGCACTTTGTAGCCTCAGCAGAAATGCTCCTGCCTCAGCCTCCTGTGTGCTGGGATTACAGGCATGTACCACCATGCCCAGCTTTATCTTTTTACTATTATGATGTGCTCACTAGCTGTTGTAACATTTCAGCTTTTCTCATAATTTTTAAATTTTTCAAAAAACAAACAAAAAAAAACTTTCTCTGGGTGACATCAAGATTTTAATGGATCGGGCCACACATATAGCTCAGTGGCACAGTGCCTGCCTGGCAAGCGCAAGGTCCTGAGTTCAATTCCTGGTACCAAAAAAAAAAAAAAAGATTTTAATGGATCTTGATGTGTGACCTACCAACATCTACTATGATAAACAATTTGACAGATGGCAAAGATGTCCATTATAGCCTTATAATAGCAAAAAATAAAAAGCAAAAGGGTTGAAAGGATCTAAAAAGCCACCAGTACTTTATTCTTACATAGGTTACTATGTATGTATTAAAAATACTGAGGTGCAGCTACATGTGCTAAATGAAATGTTGCCTCTTGCAAAAATAAACCTACCTACCTGTGAATTTAAAACCAAGAACAAACTCTAACAGGATAAATGCCAACATATTAAAAAGGAGTAGCTATCTCCCAGAAAGATGGTATCAGTGCTCTTTTCTTTATCAAGATCCAGGTGGTTGTTGTTGTAGTAAAGTTTTAAAGAATTACAAAGTCATCACTTTTGCTCCCCCGAAAAAAGCATGATTCAACCATAGCACTACTCTCAAGTGTTCACTGCTGGCTGGCACATAAGCTGTATTTATCAGTTGTCAGCCTGAGGAAGGGACACTAATGCCATTTGAGGAGCAGAGGACACATATTAGGCAGCTACTATCCCTAAAGAAGATTTATACCAAGAAAATTCCATTAGCATTTCTCCTATCTATGGCACATTATATACATAGTAGCTTTAGAGGGGATACAAAGGAGCTGCTGCTATAGCCAAACAGCAAAGCAGACACCTATTACAGCTATCCACCACAGGAAATATACAGCTCTTCAGGCAAAAAGCACCTAACTCATAAAATACCAATTTTATATTTGAATCAGCTTACAATTACTATTCAAATTGGCTTCTTTGAATCTATTAACACTCTGACAGAACATTATCATTAAGATCATTACTTCAGGCATTGGCTTTCATACACACAGTATTCCTTGCTAAATTAATAACAAAGCTGACTTAATCTCACAGATAAAGTCATTACTAAATTAATAGAACATCAAATACTCTTACTATCTCCATTTGAGAGAAAAGGAAAGAAAGTAATTTGTTCCATTTCACAAAACTATTTTAAGTGATGGAGGTCAGATGCACATCTATTCACTCTGAATCCAGAATCCATACTCTACACTACTGCAGCTAAGACTACAAAAGAGATAAGAAAAATCAGATGGTAGACTTACTACCGAAAAAGGGCAAGGAGACACTTGGCATTTTTTTTAGTGGGGGGGGGTGTCTTTTTGAGACAGGGTTTCACTACGCATTTCAGGTTGGCCTTGAGCTGACTTTGTAGCCCAGGCTGGTCTCAAACTCACAGCAATCCTCCTGCCTCAGCCTCTGAGTGCTGAGATTACAGGCATGTACCACCACATCTGGCCATGACATTTAAATGAAGAAACACACAACCTACCTTCCAGGTGCTGTTATTAGAAGAGTCTCCAGGACATCAAAATTACAAGTCTTCTCTCCATGCACTGAGAAAAATGAATTACATCCTTCTGGAGGAGGTTCATCAGCTGCTATCTGTCAGGCAAAACACAGTATATATACGTTGTATATTTATATTACATATAAATATTATATTTATATTATATTACATAATATAATATATAGCATATATTATAATAAATGTATTTTCTTATTTCTACTCAAAACTGAGACAGAATCATGTATGTTCTAAATATATGATTAAATTATAATAATCTACTACCATTAAAGGCAAAAATTAACATCTACTGAACATTAGGCCAGTCAGTAGTCTTCATTGTTACTGAGTTCCTTCTATATCATCAAGAGGTAGTTGCTAGCATCACTGCCAAAAAAAAGTTAAAATTCTATCTTGGAAGATTATCCAACCTTGGAAAATATATCCAGGGAATACAGGGTATACAAAGTAAAGGGACAGCCGGGGATTCAGGTCAGCGGCACAAGTGCTTGCCTGACAAGCAGAAGGTCCTGAGTTCGATTCTTGGTACAAAAAAAAAAAAAATACAAAAAAAAGGGACAAACAGATTTTGTTTATGAAACACTCTCTGGGTTCAACTGCCACTTCACACACACACACACACACACACACACACACAAATTAATAATAAATGAACGAATGAATAATATGCAAATTGACATGAAGCCCTTCATTAAAACAGGAAGAATTACACAGAATCTAAAAGAATAGAAATTGGTCCCAATTTCTTGGTCCCTTGCTGAGCCAGGAGGACCCAGGAACCATGTGACCTGCCCCCAGCCAACACCAGTGCCTGTCTGGCCCTGGTCCAAAACAGGAAGACCAGAACCATGTGCCCTGCCTCCAGTCTCTGGACTCTCCATAGCACAGGTCAACACAGATAACAACCAACCTACAGATCTCAACAACACCCAGGAGGACAGTTTTGCTTCAGGACTGAAGTAGTATCTTCCCTGCTCCAGAGACTGAGAAAGAAATAGCCTTGAGAGAGAGGCTTAGAAAGGATGAGAGCTAAATAGGGATCTGCTGGGATCCACTGGGAGGCCCAGGCTCAGACCAGGAAGATCAGCAGGCCTGAACTGTGTCATGGGAGGCCAAGTTCAGTGAGAGTAATAATCTGAAGGGCAGTCCGGAAGAAGAGGGCATTTAGTCTAGTATATTTACACTCTGGTACTGCCGCTTACATACAGTCAAAATTAGTGGTCTGAACTACTGTAGGCCAATATAAGGGTAGCCTCACTGTCTTCACATAAATCACAGTCCTCTTTGTTCTGGTTGTGGGCTGTTCATGAATGGTTCCTAGGATTTGTCAACAACCAGTTGAAATGTGATGCCACTGTTTCCTACTATAGCCAAGGTAACATCATAGTGGCTGGCAATTGGTTTTCTCTCTATGCCAGTATCTGGATTGCCTAGGGGTCAGAAACACACTGTGGCTCACTCCTGAAGAATTCAGCACTGGGTCAAAGAATTTGTACAAAAACCAGAAATATGAAAAGACAAGGCCTCCAAAAACTCCCAACTCCCTAAAACTGGTTCAGGGGGCATGGATGTGGAGGAAATTATAAGCTACATAGCAGACAGGTCTGAAAGGGTACCAATTGAGGTAAAACGCATCAATAAGGTACTTGGCAAATTTTAAAAGGATATAACCAGGCCAGGCATGGCAGTGCATGCCTGTAATCCCAGCCCTTGGGAGGCTGAGGCAGAGGATTGCTGTGAGTTTGAGGTCAGACTGGGCTACAAACTGAGTTCAAGGCCCGCCTGAACTGCATAGTGAGACCCTGTTTCAAAAAGACAAAAAAAAAAAAGAAATATATATATATATCATACATAAAATATATATATATATATATATATATACACAAAAAGTCCCTGATTTACAAACATTTGAGTTGTAAACTTTCATAGACACAAATGGACCTCATATTTGGTTTTTTTATGCTTCACATTGTGTATTTGCGTCAAAGGTGTGTAAGACTCACTTTGTTAAGACTTACAAATGAATCCGTATTACAAATGTTCAGGAAGAGAATTTGTTTGTAAGTCAGGTACTTGGTATACAGTGTTTTACCCAACACCAACAGAATTCACATTCCTTTGGGCTGCACATGATATTTTCTTCAAAATATACCATGTGCTAGCTAATAAAGCATGCCTAAGTGAATGCTAAAGAACAGAAATTTTGCTATGCACATTATCAGATCACAATGCAATGAAACTAGAAATCAAGAGCATAAGAAAGTAACTATGCGAAGATGGAAATTAAACAACATACTCTATTCAAATCAATGGGTCACAGAAGAAATTAAGGAAGAAATATGATAGTTCCCAGGATTAAATGATAGTCAGTACAACACACCAGAACTTATGGATACAATGAACACACTCTGAGCCAGGCATGGTGGCACATGCCTGTAAACCCAGCATGCAGGAAGCCAGGACAGGAGAATCACTGAGTCTGAGGCCAGCCTGGGCTATAGTGTGTTCAGGGCGAGCCTGAACTGCATAGTGAGACCATCCTACAAAAGACATTTGCAGCAGTGAATGTCCACATCAGGAAAATAGAACAATCCAAACCCAAAACTTGCACAAGGAAGTAAATGATAAAGATCAGAGCAAAATTTAATGAAATGGAAACCAAAAAGAAATAAAAAGAATCAATGAATCAAAGAACTGGTTCTTTGAAAGAATAAACAAAACAGACCTTTAGCTAATCTTACTAAAAAAAGGAAAAGATGCAAATCAATGCAACTGGAAATAAGATGAAATCACAATGGACACTGCTGAAATCCAGAAAATTATTAGCAACTACTTCACAAATATACATGCCAAACAATTGGGAAATCAGAATAAATGGAGAGATTCCTACGATACATATGACTTGATACATATTCATATGACTTGATACATATTCATATACATATTCCTATGATACATACGTATTCCTAGATACATATGACTTGCCAAAACTGAACGAAGATTTAAAAATCTTGAACAATCTAATAATAGGCAGTGAATTAAAGCAGAAACAAAACAAACAAAAAACTACCAACTAAGAAAAGTCCAGAATCTGAAAGATTCACAGCCAATTTCTACAAGAATTTCAAGGAAACTAACATCAATACTCGTCTAACATTTTAATGAAATTGGGAGAGGGAGTACTTCCAAAAGTACTTTCACTCTTGAAAGCTAACATTATCCTGACCACAAAACAGACAAAGATCCAACCAAAAAAAGAGAACTATAGGCCAACTTCTCCAACAAACAAAGATATAAAAATCTTTAACAAAATACTGGCAAACAGAATGAATCAAAGATCATATACCATGACCAAACAGGCCTCATCCCAGGGAAGCAAGGATGGTTCAACACATAAATCAATATATGTAATTCATCATATAAACAGAAGCGAGGACAAAAATCACATGCTTATTTCAATATATGCATGTTATGGTTTGTGTCTGGATGTCCCCCCAAAGTTTCATGCATTCCGGGGGTGGGCTTTTAGAGTTTATGATTGATCCATGATCCAATGATGGGCTTATGGGTGTGAGCGCTGCACCTCCCTGGGGTGGGTGGTTTGCATACAATATAAGGAAGGGAAAGTAATTTGCTCTCTCTGCCCACTCCTCCCTTTTGCTCCTGTTGCTTTCGCTGTCTTCCGCTGCCACCATAAACTGTTGCCCTCTGCCATATGCCACTCTGCCTTGGAGCCAGCTGAGTATGGACTGAAACCTCCTTAAACTGTGAGCTAAATAAACCTTTCCTTCCTTAATACTGGGTGTCAGGTATTCTGTCTCTGCAACAAAAGTAACCAAGACAATACAGAAAAAGCCTTTGACAATGTCTGACATCATGATTTAAAATAAAAGAGACCCATAAACTAAAGAAAATGGGTACAAAAGGTCTTTATCACAACATGATAAAAGCCATTTGTAATCAACCTACTGATAACATCATATTAAAATTGTGAAAAACTGAAAAACCTTCCCTCTTACAATCAGAAGCAAGACAAGTATGTCCATTATCACCTCTCCTGTTCAACACAGTCCTGAAAATATTAGCCAGAGTAATCAAGTAAGAGAAATAAAAGGGATGTGTGTAGCAAAGGATGAAGTTAAAGTATCATTATTTGCAGATGACAGGACCCTTTACATAGAAGACCCAAAAAACTCCACCAAAAGACTCCTAGAATGAATAACCAAACTCAGTACTCCTATACACTAATAATGATCTTGTTGTAAAAGCAATTATGAAAGTAATGCCACTCACAATAGCATCCAAAAAATTTAAATACTTAGGTATTTACCTAACTAATGAAATGAAATACTTATAAAACAAAAATTACATCATTCTGAAAAAGGAAATCGAGGAAGGCATCAGAAAATGGAAAGATATCCCCTGGATAGGCAAAAACAATATAATCAACTGACTATACTTCTAAAACTGATATACAGATTTAATGCAATCCCAATCAAAATACCAATGGCATTTCACACAAAGTTAGAGAAAACAATCCAACAATTTGTATGGAATCTTAAGAGACCCAGAATAGCAAAAGTAATTCTAGGCAACAAAAGTAAAGTTGGTGGCATCACAGTCACAGACTTGAAATTATATTATAAAGCTACAGTGACTAAAATATTATGGTACCAACACAAAAACAGGCATGTGGATCAAGGGAGCAAAATACAAGAAGCACAAATAACCCCAGGCACATAGAGCTATTTGATCTTTGACAAAGGAGCCAAAAACATAAACTGGTTGAAAGACAGCATCTTTAATACATGTGCTGGGAAAACTGGATATCCACATGCAGAAAATTAAGTCTAAACCTATATATCTCACCATGTACTAAACTAAAATAAAAATGGATCAGTATCTAAATGTGAAAACAGAATCACTTAATCTTCTGGAAGATAAAATATGTACAACTGTTGAAGACATAGATGTAGGCAAGGATTTTCTGAACAGAACCTCAATGGCATAACAAATAATACCAACAATCAATAAATGGGAGGATATCAAATTTAAAAACATCTGCACAGAAAAGGAAACAATCAACAGAGTGAAAAGACAATCCACACAATGGGAAAAAATTTGTCAGCTATTCCACAGACAGATGACTAACAACAAGAATATATAAAGAAGCACTCAGAAGGCTGAGGCAGGATTGCCAAAAATCCAAAAGGGGGTGTATTTCATTGGATGAAAGGATGAATTTGGTGGGGAGGAAGAATGTGAAAGAAAAGAGAGGTTCTTGAGTGCGTAAGAGATGTATTCATTCCTAGGCCCAAGTCATCAGTGTTCTGTGGATTCCAACTAAACACCAGCAAAGGTCACGCACTACCAAGAGCAGTAAACTGCAACATGCATAATGCTGCTGGCTGCTACAACACAGAGATTAAGAAGTGGCAGGTGTTTTTGTTGTTTTCTTTTCTGATTTATTTTTAAGAAGTCAAAAAGTAAGTACAAACCCAGGGAAGATTTCTGGCAGCTAGCAGACCACCAATGGTATCGGGGAAGTCAGTTCACCAGGGGTCATACAGTGCTTCCATAATTCATCTCACCTCAGCCTCCCTGCTCCGTGGGCATTGAGAGTTGCAAACTCAAATGCCTTCAGGCTAAGGCAAGTAAAGAAAGGAAAGCGGGTTGGGAGAGAACCATACTGAATTGGGAGAACTATCTCAAATTCCAACTGATTACTGCCTTTGGGAAACATGAGATAATGTTTCCATACTTGCAAGTTGTTTCTGAGAAGCTGGCAAATACATCACACCACTTCAATTTAAAAACACTGACAACTAATTTCAGTATCAAGAGAAAATACTGTAAAGGCCAGTGGAGCGAAAAGATGGTAGCCTTTGCAAACTAATGGTGAAAACTGAGACTACAGATGAAAGGAACTATAGATAAGCACTTGCTTGGTAGTTTTTTAAGGTGGTACAGATCAACATTTTTTTTTTTTTTGAGTCAGGGTTTCGCTCTGTAGTGCAGCCTGTCCTTGAACTTCTCTATACTCTCTTATGTAGCCCTAGCTGGTCTTGAACTCACAGGAATTCTCCTGCTACAGCCTCCTGAGTGCTGGGATTTTACACATGCACCACCATACCTGGCTAGATTAACCATTCTAAAAACTACTACATGTACACATAGAAAAGCAGGGGAGGGTAACTTTGTAATGGAAGAATGAACTTAGCCAAGTGGTCAAGGTCAATATCAACAGTCTAAATCCTGTTGACAGAATGTACTCTCTACCACTGTGTCCCATCCCCAGTCCATGCACTCCTGATTATGATAATGACTCTCTACTTCTGTGATCTTCCTTACAAAAACTATGAAGAACACATCAGAAAAATTCAAATTCAGTGATGCTCTGATTAACGCCTACCATTACTGAAACCCATCAATAACCTCAAAAACAAGAAAGTCAGAAATTATCACAGACCAGAGCAGGTGAAGATATGATGACCAAATAGAGCATCTTGGATGGGATTCTGAAGCCAAAAAAGAAGAAAAATTGATGAAATTGGGAAAAAGCATGAAGTTTAATTAATAATAATAATGAAGAATATATAAAGAACTCAAAATAGACTTTTCAAAATAAAAGACCCAATCAAAATATAGGCAATCAAAATGAATAAACACTTCTTAGAAGAAGTACAAATGACCAATAAATACATGAAAAACTGTACATCATTGTTTGCCATTACAAAAAGGCAAATTAAAACTATACTGTGATGTCATCTTACCCCAGAAAGAATGGCATCATCAAAAAATCTAATAATAACAAATGTTACTAAAGTATGGAAAAAGGAACTCTACTACATTACTGGTGGAAATGCAAACTAGTACAACCACGATGGAAATCAGTGTGGCGATTCCTCAAAAAACTAAAACTAAAAATTCCACTTGACCTAGCTATCTTCCCAAAAGAGTTAAAATCATCCTATTACAAAGATACATGCATGCCCATCTTTATAGCAATACAATTTATAATAGCCAGATCTTGGAAACAGCCTGTATGTCCATCGACAGAACAATGGATATGGAAAATGTGATAAGCAAGTGGTACTATGCTGCATGAGAAAGATAAACTTGAGGCAAATATTATGTAACTCAGATACATAACAAATGTTATGTATCTCAGTTACAACTGAATGTACAACTTCAAGGAGAGGCATTTTTACAAGAGTAAGTACAAAGGAGGAAAAGAAAAAGAATCTAATGACAAACACTGTTACATATATCAGCACTATTTATGTAACATATCAATATTAAGATGTCTTTTTCTATGTGTGGCATACGAATAATTACAAAAAAGATGGAAACAAATGGAAAGCTTACTAAAGAACATTAAAATTTTTCATTATGTCCAATTTTGGTAAGTTATTACTAACAGTACAAAAAAATAATATATAATAATATAATAAATAGTATAATAAACATGTTGCCATCATCCAAATTCAGTAATTATCAACTTATAATCAATCTCATCCATCTTTCCACCACACTCAATGGGTCATTTTGACACAGATCCCAAAGAACTTAGTTCATTTGTAATGTTTTAGTACGTACTAGTATTAAAAAGATAATATTTTTAAAAACTTACCATTATAGCTAGATCTGGTGGCACACACCTGTAATCCGAGCACTTGGGAGACTGAGGCAGGAGGATTGCCATGATTTCGAGGCCAGCCTGGTGAGTTCAAGGCCAGCCTGAAATACGTAGTGAGACCCTATCTCAACCCTCTGCCTCAATATATATCATCTATTCCTAGCTGAGCATGGTGGTACATGCCTGTAATCTCAGGACTTGGGAAGCTAAGGCAGGAGGATCACAGCAAGTTCCAGGCCAGCCTGAATGAACTACACAATGAGACCATATCTCAAAAA
>NW_004955459.1:2447781-2525672 GCF_000276665.1 Chinchilla lanigera
TATATATATAAAATCTACTATTCCAAACAAGTCTAAATGCATGAAGAACATGATACAAGGCATTTAAAAATAACAAAAAGGAAAAAAAAAAGAGAAAGTTGAGGGACTAGGACAATGCAGATACACAAAGAAAAATATGTGAAGATAATATGAATCACAGGAGATGAAAAAAGGGAAAATAATAAATTGTAGTGTAAGAAAATTACGTTGAAAAAAAAATTATTTGGAACTCTGCATTAAAAGGAAATACTGCCCTATGATAAATGTTATCATTATTTATATTTAAAATGGAACAATAAAAAAAAACTTTCAAAAAAGGACTACTGTACACCTGAAAATATTAACCCAGAACAAGACTACCATGCTACAGGGTAGAAAATTATTACTCTACAAAAAAAAAAAAAAAAAATTCTGTAGGTTTCTAGACAAAAAAGACAATAAAGCTAGGGATATAACGTCAGAGATGGAGGATTTGCCTACATTGGTATAAGGCCCTTGGTTGAATCCCTAGCCCTGTGCAAAAAAAGTACACCAAACATGCAAGGGAGTAAAATGAGATTACTATCACTTACATTATCTGCAGGAAGACTTTATGCTGAAAGAAGTTTAAATATGTTTAAGATAGTCAAGGAAAGAAAGATGAACCAAGGTTTTATATGCAGAATTTGAGTTCAAAGGGCACACAGAAACTAGTACCTAAATACACAAAAGCTGAGGAAATACTGTTTCCATGAATCCTTTCTGAGGAATCTACCAGTAAGCAACATCAGAAAAGCCAAATGAGCTGGATGTAGTAGTGCACGCCTATAATTCCAGCACTCTAGGAGGCTGAGGCAGGAGAATTGCAAGTTCAAACCTAGCCCAAACAACTCACTGACTAGCAAGACCCTGTCTAAAAATTAAAATGGACTTTAGGTATAGCTCAGTGTGAAGGTCCTGGGCTCAACCCCTAGCACCAAAGACAGGACAAAAGGGAAGGAGGAAGGAAGGGTGGGGAGAAAGCATAGAGAGAGAGATAGGAAGAGGGAAATAGAAGAGGGACAGAAAGGGGGAGAGCAGATGCACATAAGAAAGAGAAAGGAGGGCCAAATGACTAGAGACATGAGTGTAAAACTGTTGATCAAAAAGGGTATACATTATTTCTAGAACTAGGATGGAATTAGGTTGATAAGGTAAGACAGTATAATGTGAAACATACACGCTCTGTAGGTAGGAGCTACACTACTCCATAGTGCATTAGGTAGAAAACACTCATTTTTTAAAGAGGCGAAGAAAGAATAGGGATCACCAAGCTGAAAGAAAATTAGTATAGTACTGTATCTATACTGTGAACAAAGCAAATGAGCATGGTGAGATAATCTAATTATATCTTAACTGAGATCCTTGAGAACAAGGGTTCTCCACACAGAAGAGAGATACAGACATTAAGCAATAGGCCTGAATTTGAACTGGAAATATCAGTATGAGCTCACAAGTCTATCACCTTTACACAGTACTATATATATCCTGCCCTAAGATACAGACATAGTTATTTTCTCTCTACACACTTAAAAGGCCTAAAAACAATGACCAACTCATTAGCAATAAATATCTCTATACTTTTAAAAATCATTCCCAAGGAGTTGGCAGTATGGTTCAGTGGTAAAGCACATGTACAAGTACTTGGGTGCCATTTCCAGTACCAAAAAAAAAAAAAAAAAAAAAAACTATTTCCTAACACCCAACACACACACACACACACACACACACACACACACACACACAGTTTAATGAACCTTTTAGAGAAATAGCTGATTGTAAATCTATACAGCCAAAGATTATACAAAATGATCCTAAAGCTTCTTAACATACTAAATACAGCAATCAATGTGGTACTACAAATACAGACAAACATAGAACAATGGAATAGGAGTTCAAAAATAAACATCTGTATATGAGATACAATGATTTTTGACAAAGGTGCCAACTCCATTCAATGGGGAAAAGGCTGCCTTTTCAACAAACTGAACTCGGAAAAACAGATATTCATATGCAAGTGTGAAGTTGGATCCTTATTTTATACCATATGCAATAACTAATTCAAAGTGGATCAGTGACATAAGCTATTGCTAAAACTACATACTTTCAGAAGAAAATACAGGATGAAATTTTAGTAACCCTGGATTTGACAGTTTCTTGGATGTGACACCAAAAGGCAATAAAAGAATAAAACTGGTCTTTAAAATTAAAAATTTCCACACCAATGGATACTATCATGTCAACAGAGTAAAATGGCAACCCACTCATGGAATGGGAAAAAAATATTTGCAAATCATGTATCTGAAAAAGTTGATTAGGACTAATACCCAAAATATATAAAGAATTTAACAAAAACCAACCACTCAAATTTAAAAATGTACATAGGCACTGAACAGACATTCTCCAAAGAAGATGTACAAGTGGCCACTAAGTGTATAAAAAGATTCTCTACATCAATAATCATTAGGGAGAATCTGGTCTTGGTGGCACACACCTGTAATCCCAGCACTCGGGAGGCTGAGGCAGGAGGATCGCCATGAGTTCAAGGCCAGCATGGGCTCCATAGTGAGTTCAAAGCCAGCCCAAACTACATAGCGAGATCCTGTCTCAAAAACAAAAACAAAACTAAACACTTAACATCAGTTCTACTTCTCATTTTAAAATAAATTATAAATCCCAGAAAAAAAGTGACAATTCTGTGATTCAATTCCATGACAACTGCAATCTATCCCATCATTGCATCAGACATCTTACAAAATGCTACTGTTGGGCTGGGGATATAGCTCAGTGGCATAAGCACATGCCTGGCAAGCGCAAGGTCCTGGGTTCGATTCCCAGTAACAAAAGAAAAAGTGCTGTCCAGAAGCACTGGACTTACCTGCTGGAAGGCTTGAATTGTAGCTGAGTAGGAATGAAGAGACAGGCAAAATTTCAACAAATTCTGTTGTAGAGGTGATAGAAATGGAAACGCAGCTTCCAATATTGCATGATAATAGGAATAATTAGTACCTGTCAAGAAAGAACATGAATCTAAACAACTCAATATAACTAGTGACAGCCAAATAAAATAGTTCATAAAGCTATAGGTTGCAAAGGTATGTGACTACAAAATTTTACCAGTATATTGTCTAGAACTTTTGCTGAATGTTCAAAATATCCTGGATACAGAATGCAGTTGAACATTTCCTTTCTTCTTCCCTTTTCCCAAACTATTCCCTTTCTCTGAACTGCTATTTTCCCACTTACCTGGATAACCACCTACCTATTCCCAAAGAATTCAGCTGTGAAATCACTTACTCCAGGAAGTCACCCCGATTCCTATTCCATGCTACAATGGACTAGTGACAGCTCTTCTTGAATCCCAGACTATTTCTCTGCTCAGCTCTTTCACTTATCATATCCTTTATAAAGTCTTTTGTACCTTAGAGTACTGTTCTGTGATAGTGCATATGCTTAATCTGCATGAGGCCCTACAGTCTAAAATAATTATAGTATTTGGCTCTTCCTGGCTAGCACTGTAGCTCTAGTCATTAAAGACTAAAAAAATGCTTTCTATTAACTGCCACATCATACATACTATAAAAGATAACATTTTTTTCTAATATTTTCCCAGACACCACAGTGAAAGAAGTATTTGCTTCAATTTTACCGTGATGATCTGATGATCCAATATTTTGACTGGCTTCTACAAAATTCCAAAATTTCTCTTGATTGTCTTCTGCTAAAAACTCACTGGGAGAAAAGGAGGAAATGTTAGAAATAAAACTTAATAAAAATCTCCTAACATAAACTACATTACTACAGAGAATAAAAAGTTTAAAAATTTCCAAATGTCCATAGTTTGGCTTTTAATTTATGTCTTTCTTAATAATAAATCTTACTAGCTTACTAGCTATTAATAACATATAGCTTAATAACATTTACTTCACTGTATTTAAGAACCCTGAAATAATAAAAATGTTGTAACAGGGAAATTCTGATATTAACAAAGCTTATGAGATCCCCCTAACAAAAATACTATCAGTAGTGGAAGCAGAGTTAGAAACTAATAATTCTACTACTAGTTCTGCTCACTTATTTTCTGAAGACCTTACAAAGAACAAAAACCATGTTTTGCCTAAAGATTCTCCTACAGTAAATATAAACCCTAGAAAATTGCAAAGAAGCAAAAGACAACACATTACAATTTTTTAATACCCATAAATCTAAATTTTCAAGATCATCATATTTATGTTAACATTAACACTGATCTAACAAAATCAGATCTAAAATGTCAATATCACCTTAATCTTTTTCTACTTTCTACTATTAACCTAAAATAACATCTGCTGTGAACTGCTCTTCATCTAAGCATCTAAAATTCCTAAAATAAAACATCTGTAGTAACTGAGTGAATGATTCATATACACTGGTTATCTTCACTCCCAGCCCAGAGAACTAATGTAGTGGTGATCTTTCACTGTCTTAAAGCAAACTACAGATCTGGATCTCAGCTTACCTAGCCAAAGGAAGACTTTCCCATTACTTGTCAACACTGGGGTGTACAACTCTCACTCTACTCCACAGCTAGACACAGAAATATGGGAAAAATAAGAAACATTTCCTGGTAATGCAAAGCTTCTCTAAAAATAGGTTTCTGAAAATACCCATTATCATAATGTATTTAACTATTTAATGCCTCTGTATTTCTCTAGGCTTTCTAGAGTAACAGAAGAATAGTTTACAGTCTAAGAAAACAGTTTCTGAGTCATGATGTGCAAATACACACCAAACTGGTAAATTAAGCCGCATTTATAAGTTAGCAGAAGGGGATGACACATTCTTTCGCTGTGCTGAGAACAAGGACTCATCCAGGTTAAATACATGAAAATTTTTTGAAATATTATTCTTTTTCATCCCAGTACATAAATAAGTCTTACAGGTCTAAGCTGAGAATAGTATTAAGAAAATTAAGTACTAGATCCATAGAAATAATCCAGGGGACAGGAAACTAATGGTAGACATTATGAAAAAGGAACACTGTCATTTCTTTTGGAGTATAATTCATTTTGCATTTTCATTTTGTTTTTTAGCTTCTTATACCTGTGCCTCTAAGTAAAACTCTAGTTTTACAAATAAAATTACATGATATAGGTATTTCTTTTAAAATATTCCAGTGAGATGGGAAGAAGGTAATAGTGGTTACCATACTGATAACTGCTCAAAATGACTGATGGGCTGGGTGTGGTGACACATATCTGTGATCCCAGCTTTCTAGGAGGCTGAAAAGAGCAATCACAAGCTCAAGTGACTTAGTGAGATCCTGTCTCCAAAACGATAAATAAATAAAAAGGGCTGGGGCTGTAGTTTAATGCAAAGGCTCTGGGTTCAATCTCCAATATCAAAAAGGAAGGAAGGAAGGAAAGGGGAAGGCGTGGAGGAAGGAAAGAAGGGAGGGAGGGAAGGGGAAAGGAAGGAAGGAAGAGACTGATAGGTATGTGGAGAGCATATACCACTGTCTCCATTTATAAGCATTTCAAAAAGTCATAATAAAGTTTGCCATCTATGACTCCACTGCTGCCCCACAGCAAAAAAAAACCCTACAAACAACCTGAATGTCCACCAGGTAGCACAAATCTGGTGGTAAACTTTCCAAAGCTACTGTGAGATAAGAACAGATATTCTTCTAAACAGGGCTCGAAGAGGAAGGGAAAGAAATGTCTAAGGGAAGTCTTCAATGCAACAGTCACCAGGTTCAGCACATTCACCTGTATCCACAAATCCACAAAACCACCCTGTTATAAATATTTTCAAAAAGAAGCTGCCACTCAGAGACACTGTGAACTTGCTCAGGGGCACAGAAACAGTAAATAAAAGCACAATCTAAAAATGTACACAGGAATAGTTTTAGTCCCTATGGGATAGTCATGAGGCTGGCACAAGGTCTATGATAACTACATGCCTTGATGTGTAGAGAAAGATTTTGCCCCTTCATCTTTACCCAGGAGGACAGGGAGCCACAAGCCATCATCAGACACAGATGAAGAGTGGCAGCCTCTGAAAGCTCTGGAAGGAAACACAGAGTACTTTCAAAGAAGCAGAGCTCCTTCCTGAGTTGCCTACAAGCCTCACGACCTTGGCCACAGGTTTGCAAATAGCCACAGGACAGAAGAGGCCTAAAAACAATGACCAGGGACATCATGAAAAGGGATGTTTATGGTACAGAATTTAGAGAAGGAATTTTTAGCCTACTCCACAATGATTGAAGCAACTGAAAAAACCTGAGGAACTGAGGATGACAATTTGGCCTGCTTTCTTAAAAGCCCATAGGTATATGCCCTAAGGCTCTTTCAGGACAAAGGGCAAATTCCAAAAAACTAGTTGGTATCAATACAAGTGAGAGAAGTCAATGTAACTCAGCTAAGAATGTTTCAAGCAAAATATCATGAAACATCTGTTATGGTTAACTGTTCAAAATTATTCCAAAAGTGCTAATAAATCTCAGTGCATGAGATTTATATCAAATCATCCAAAATACAATTACAAATAGGAAAAGCGAAGTAAAACAAAACTTGAGTTACCAGGGTCCTGACTCAAGCAGTCTAGGATCTCCAACAACCCTCAGCTACTTCACTTGCACAACCAGCCATAATCCAATGAAGAAGCACCAGAGGAGCTCAACCCATCTATCACTTTAGTTACTGTAAAACCACTATGCAATGCACACAGTGGTGCTGGGACTTGTTCTGGTGGGGGTTCTGGTTTTTTCTTGTTTTGTTTTGGTTTTTTTGCCATTTCATTGCTGAGCGAAGGGAGGCACGAGGTATATGGAAGGAGTCTGCTCAGCAGAAGTCCATTCAGCCCTGTGTGTCCAGATCAGCTCCCACTGACCCCTCCCCATGAGTTCTCTTCCCCACACCAGACAAGGTTCTCCTTGGCAGGGTAACTATCCACATAACCAACGTAACACACTGCTTCATTCAAATGTTTTAAGGAATTAAAGAAGAAAAGTTAAAGAACAAAATTCTAAGCTGAAGACAACACAGACAGACCACAAAGTTAACTGAAGTGACCTGATAATTCCAATTCCTAGTATCAAACATTGAGAATTGCAAGTGCTTGCTATATGATCTACCACATTTATCCTTTGGAAAGATTTCCTTCAATCCCAACTATATATTATTTGTGATATAATAAATAAGTTTCTGTGCATAAGCATGTAAAAACTGGCTATAAAAAGCGGTATCTCAGCCACGTATGATAGCCAATCTATGTAATCCCAGCACTCTGAGAGGCTGAGGCAGGAAGATCCTGAGTTTCAGCCCAGCTTAGGCAACTTAGTGAGACCCTATCTCAATAGAAAAAAGAAAAAAGGACTGCAGATGTAGCTCAATTTTTGTGAAACCCCTAGGTTCAATCCCCAATATTGCAAAGAAAAAAAGGTATTTTATGGTATGTATATTATAAACACTAGCTAAAAAGCACCCTTGGAATTGAAAATGTCCCAAGAAATCATTGACTATATTGTATTTTATCAATTTTAAAACATGTAATTGTTTTATGAAAAATGCTACCAATTTTAATTGCTAAGATAATTTCTTGATTTGATTTTGTAGAGGTTACAATATAGAACACAGACACCTTGGGACAGATAAACCTGTCCTCCTCCTCCACCACCCAACTCAGTCCCTACACTCTCCAACCCTGGCGTCTTCACTCGGTTTTCAGGAGACCATGTGCTCTCCCCGCAACCCCTGCCTTGCCCAGCTCTCTTCTCTTGCACTTAGTAAGAACCCCTTAAAACTGTCCTCGCCAAGAAGAAAATTTCTTTTAAATATAACTCGCTCTTTCCTTGTAATCACACTTAAACTTTTTCGGAAGACAAAATAATAATTTAACCAATTCTACATATTTGTCTAACAAAGTTCCGGAGCTTCTCTGGATCAATACAGCCTTGTCCCTACTGAAAGATTCTGTGTCCTAACAGCCTTTATACAGTACAGAGCACATTAATAAATGTATCTGAGGATCATAATCTCATTCCTGAAAGCTGCTGAATATTCATTCATTTCCTGGAAGAGCCTACATTTATATTCAAATATGTGAAAGAAAAGATCTTTTTACCTGGCTTCTAGCAACAGTGGGTAGGAAAACCACTTTGCTGTGAGAGAGGTTGTAATGGCTTTTGAATCTGCTTTTACTGAGGAGAAGAGCCATAATGCAGTGAGTACAATTAGAAGTCTCATTTTACAACAAAGCCCTAGAAAGAAAAAAAAAGGTAATGTTTAAATCTTAATACTTAGAGACACAAAATAACAATCTTAATACCTAGAGATACAACAGAACGTTGAAGTTGCAAAAATAGGACCATCTTAAACAATAATACTTGTGGAGTGATTGATACATAGTTAAAGGTTGGTAGTTCATTACATTCTTCCCTATAGAGGCTCTACTTCATTTCCTGGGGAATCTATACAATATAGAAGTAGAAAAGTCAGTTGGTGGTGCACCAAGTTTTACCCACAAATGTTTTATAAAGCATGAGGTAAATTAAGCTGAAATAGATGAAAACATAAATAATAGATGAGTGTTGTGGGTTGCATTTTATCCTCTGTGAAAATAAGCTTAACTCCCAAATTCCAGTCCCTCAGAATGTGAAATTATTTGGAGACAGGGTCTTCACAGAGGTAAGCAAGTTAAGATGAGGTCATTAAGATGCACTAATTCAATGTAACTAGCATAATGGAAAAGGAAATGTGGGACACAGAAAGAGACTCTGGGGAGCACACAATATGAAGAGACACAGGGAGAACTCCAGGTGAAGAAAGACAGACACTGAAATCATACTGCACCTCAAGGAATGCCTGGGACTACCTTGGAAGAGGCAAGGAAAGATGACCTAGAGCTTCAGAGAATCATGGAACATGATTTAGGAATAAATTTCCATTGTTCTAAGCCATCAAGTTTGTAGTATATTGTTATGGCAGCCTTAGGAAACTAATATGACTCTCTAAAGTAACTAACTCAAAGACAGGTTCTGGAATGAACAAATATAAGAATTCAATGGGTTTCAAGGGCACTCATCCTCATCTACACAACAGGGAAACCAAGTGACTAGCAAGCAGCACAGTCACAGCATGCAGCTTCTAGCTCCTGTCAACAGCCTCGCTCAGAGCCTCACAGAGAGTGACCAGGCCATTTCAGAAACAGTCTCCAGTTGATGATTTTCTCATCCCAGAACCTGCCTAACAGAACTTTAATCAGCTGTCCCGCAGAGATATATAAAAGTTAGCATCCAGAGGGAGGGGACAGAGCTCAGCGGCAGAGCACTTGCCTAGCATTTGGGAGACACGAGGTTCAAACCCTCAGCCCCACAAATAAAACATAAATAAATATAAGATTGTTGGGTGTGCATAGTGGCCCTACTACTCAGAAGGGTGAGGCAGGGGGGATGAGAACTGCCTGAGCCCAGGATTTCAAGGCTAACCTGGCTAAGACCTCATGTAAGGGAAGGAGGGAAAGGAAAGGGAAATGTTAGCATTCAGGCCCCAAGAGGATGAGACTCTGTGGGAAGACTAGCATCTGATATGGCTTACCCAGTTTCACCCCAGTTCCTCTATATTGGTCATATATCTGACAGGAAGAGACAATAATATTGGGGAAACCAATCAATACCTTCTTTCTACAAGAATTATAAAGCCAGGCATGGCGGCACATGCCTGAAATCCTGGCACACGGTAGGCTAAGACAGGAGGATCGCCCTAAGTTCAAGGCCAGCCTGGGCTACACAATGACTTCAAAGCCAGCCTTAACTATATAATGAGCCCTTGTCACCTCCCCCAAAAAATCACAGTTTGTGCTAACATCCTGTTTTCTATAATATACAGTCCCTGAAAAATAATGGTCAAAAGCAAAATCAACTATAGCAAAAAGAAAAATGGCTTTTAAAAGAGTTTTAAATTCAGGGACTACCAGCTCTTCTGTGGGAAAAAAAAAGTATGAACATCACATTTATAAATAAAGATGCTCAGAAGTATTTTTTTTTAAATCAATATTTATAAAGACCACTGTGGAGACTGGAGAAACAAAAGAATCTATGCACAAAAATAAAATCTGAAAACAGGCCTAACCAAACTAAACCTTTGACAATGAAACCTGCTAGCAATGACTCCAGGCTGAAGCAGGGGAAAGATGCAGGCTCCTGTCAGAACCTTCTAGTGTTATAGAATTTATACAAGTATAATTCCACAGAGTGGTGATTCATGATGAATGACAGTTGAACACTATTTACCACACGGTAACCCCAGACAGACAGCAGGTAGAGTGATAAGAGAATTGGGATCAGGACAAAAGACTCCTCAGGAAATCCTACCCTTTACTGAGCAATGGGCTAGCTTTACATACCCCATGTTACCTAACATTCACAAACAATAACTGGGGACTGAATTTCCCTAAGGGTTGTAATCATGTCTACAAGTTCCACAGTACTACGCTACAAGGACTGATCAAAATATTCACAGAATATTTTTTTCTTAAAAGTTATTATAGTAAAAGACACATTGCCATTAATCCCCTTCAAAATATGCCCCCTTCAAACACTTATCCTCTCGATCTTGCTACTTTCTGAAGCAGTTCTGAAAGTCCTCATTTATGTCTTTACGAGAAGTAATCAAAAATTATGGTGAATGCTGTTGTCAAGTACCATCCAATGGAAAGGCAAGGTCATGAAAACATCATGGTGTGTCTTCATTCATTTTATACACCAGATCTGGCACCATGCAAATTCTGGCTCTTCCCCAAAGTTAAAATGACCAAGAATGGTAAATGTTTATAACAGATTCTGGATATCAAGGCAGCCAGGACAGCAAAACTAAAGACACTCGTGAAGCAGCCTTCCAAAACTGTTTCAGTGTGAAGGCCGTTGGCTCAATCCCCATACCACCAAAAAACAAAGAAAAACGAAAATCCTATGTGCCTGGGACTTACCCAGAGAACCCCTTGGATTGTTTTAGACAGAAAGTATATATCTGTAAGGTGGGGTATAGCACCATTCCAAAAAAGAACAAGTAGACAGCTACATATTAGAGCTTCTGGTGGCACACTCCTGTCATTTCAGCACTCATGTATGAGCCTAGCCCAGGCTACATAGTGACCTAGTGAGCTACTGTCTCAAACCTTAAAAATTTAATAAGGGCACAGGATGTAGCTCAGTTGGAAGGCCCTAGGTCTAATGTCCAATACTGAGGAGTGGGCATGGTAGAAAAAGGAAGAGGAGGAGGAGTAAGAACTTTGCCACCTTGACCCCACATACTTGATATCACAGGTGTTAACAGAAAAAAGGGTTGTCCAGAGAAACTGCTAAGAACCTCACTGAAGGGGTCTTGTTTGAGGATACAGTACTTCCATTTTATGGGGTCCCTTACCATTCTGACACTAATGGTCCTAAATGAATAGCCTCAGTGATAACAGCTGTCACACTGCACCATGTAGCACTCCAAGATTATAGGCACAACGCCTGTGACATAACACATTAACATAAAACATTCTCTAACAACTGTCTCAACTATTGGTAAACTGGCCAAAACCATACCTGTAAGTTTCTAGTATATTTAAATTAAAATATTAGTCCTTGCTTATTTATCTAAAGTAAAATACAGAAAAGATAAACGGAAATTATGCATGGTAAATTCTTTTCACTTCTGGGGAAACAACAGACACAATGGTTCTAAAATTTAACTCATCCACCTTTTCTTCCTTCATTTTTAAACTGAAGAGCTAACAACCTCTTTAAAAACAACATGCAATCTGCAAGTTTATCAATGTGCACCTGAGTTTCAACATATAGTAGTGAGAAAACATTAGGAAGTACCCTTTCTGAGAAATAAACTCACTTCTCAAGTAACCCTAATATACAATTATCCATATTAGCTAAACCATTTGCTGTGAACCACATACACCTGACTTCAGCTAGTCACTACATACCTGATACAAAAATGATCAGATAACTGCATAAATGTTCCAAATGAATTTTCTTCATAGCCCCGTGTATTCCCGTTTGCTGAAATTACTGTTTACTTCCTTAAATAAAGTGGATTTCAGCTAAGTATATGAAAAGCTAGTCAAGGGGGAAAAGGCTATCATCATCTCCAGTTCTGTGGCATTACCTATCTATTTAAAATGTGTTCAAGCCGGGGATAATGGCATACGCATGTAATCTCAGCACTTAGAGGAGGCTGAGGCAGGAGGACTGCCCCAAGTGCAAGGCTAGCCTGGGCTGCATACTGACATCAAGACCAGCCTGATCTACATAGAGAGATCCCGTCTTAATAAAATAAAACAAAGTGAGTGCTCAAACGCCTGCCAGTGTAAAAGATATTTCAAGAAAAGAGGGCCTTTATATAAAATTGGCCAGGAAGTGCACCAGTGAATGATTCCAAAAAGCATAAGATCCCAGGTCCTGGAATGAACAAAATATGTTCCTTCTCAAATCAGGCAGCAAATACTAAAGAAGCTACAGCTTTCAACCAAGAAACACGGCCAGCTCACATCCATAACTTTTGGCGATGTACGTGATCATATGCTTCTGGCAAGTGCCACACACTAAAACTGAAACCCCGATCTTCCAATTCCCAGCCAACACGTCCCCCAGCATTAAATGAAAAGTACGACCAATATGCATCACCCGAATTCATTTAAGGAAAACAGAAACCTATAAAAGGACCAGGCAGTTCTTCAATCACTCCTGCTAAGTGCTGGTTCTTAATCTACTCGGGGTTAGGTTCGGTCCAAATTCACGTTAGGGCACTTCCTCCTTCCGCACTTGGGCACCTGGGTCTCAAAGCTCCTCAGAGACGACTCCAGACCGCTGAGGGCTGCCCACGGCCAGCCCGAGGACTCGCCACCTTGCGGGGGAGACCACTAGGGACAACTTAGGGCGCTCGCGAAGAGCTGCGACTCGCGCAGGGAGACTGAGGGTAGAGGCGGAAGCTCAAGGTGACCTGGGCACAGGGTCGTCTGACGCGCCGGACCCTCTCCCTATGCACGAGGCCTCCCACTCCCACCCTCGGGTACCTGTCACCGGCCGCGCAGCCGCGGCACACGCTCCGCTCGCGTCCCCCTCGCTGCCCATGCCCGGGCCGCACACCGTCCACCACAGCGCCTGCGACAACGCCGGGGCGGGGCGGGGCGGCGGCGGCGGCGGCGGAGGCTGCGCCAGTGAGAGGCCGACACGCGCCTTTCCCGCGGCTTCACTTGCGAGCCGGTCTCAGGGAAACACCAGCTGCCAATCGCCCCTTTACTTCCGCTTCCTAAAAGCGACGGCCGGAGGACTTCCTTGTACAGAGTAGCGGCCCAGGCAGCCCAGAGCGTCGCGTGGCCGCCATCTTACCCCCGGCAGGCCCCGCCCCTTACTCGCTCTTGCAGTTTGAACCGGGCGAAGGTGACTCCGCGTCACCCAGGTCTCGGAAAGGTGTCTAGGGCAGATGACTTGACCAAATGGGGGTTTCAACTCCCCTCGCACTCCAAGTTGGACTCTGAAACTTATTCCCTTAAGCTTCTGTTAAAAGCACTGCGGCATAATAAAGGACTAGTTGTTTAAGTGTTTCTGACTATCTCGGACTTTATCCTAAACCCTAAAATGTGACAGCTTATGTCGCAGGCAGTACGGTGTGGAGGGGTGGGGGTGTGGGGAGGAGTATTAAATTATATGAGTAGATTCTTTTATGCGGGCAATCACCGTTTAGTCTACAGGGATTACCTTGTCCTTTGGATTTTTTTTTTCAAATATAGATCAATATAAATTTATTTTGGCATATGAGACACTGGGCAAATCATTCTACCAACCCAAAAATGAATACTTCTTTGGAGGGTATGTTTTAACTATTAAGTCAAAATGAGCTGAAAATCAAAATACGTTCAGAAAAAAATACATTAAAAGAATACAATATTACTGACATTTAATTTTTTTTGTTATTTGACTCTAAAAAGTACATGTTTACAGTACACGCAGTTCACAATCATCTTGGGGAGTGGATACATATACATACTACAGTTTCTCTTTTTTAATCCCTTTCTTCCCGTTCTGTCCCCCCGCCCACCCATTCCCCAAACCTTATTTTTATTTTTAGTGATAGTATTAACCTCAGTTCATGAGGTTTTGGTTTTTTTGAGACAGGGTCTCGCTATGCAGTTCAGGCTGGCCTTGAACTTGTTAACTGACTTTTAATTATGTAATACAAAGAATCCTTTCCCTAAGAATGCTAGACTAAAAACTTAGCTTAATATAATAGCTGAATATTTCTGCTGTGCTGCTACGGCTCACGACTGGGTTTTCTGTTCCTTGATATAAAAAAAAATTTTTTTTGTTTAAGGACTGGCAATGAGAATTTTAAAATTAATTTCTTGAGGGTGCTTTTGTGTAAGTAGCTATCCATAGGGTATTTCCTAACCCTTTTTTTTTTTTTTTTTTTAAGATCAGGCCAGATGATGCTTCCCTTACAAAGGAATTGTTGGTGGGGGTGTAACTCAGCGTCAGACCAAATGCTTAGCATGTTCTGAAGTAACAGGTTCAATCCCTAGCAGAAAAAGAAATTTCTTTTTAATTCAATACATTATAATGCTGGTTGTTTACTTCTTTCTTTCTTGTTTCTTTGGTTAACTTGTTCTTCTGCTCTGTAATACATTTAAAAAAGTCTTAGTTTTAACATAAAGCTGATGATGGAGAGCTTTAAAGAAAGTTGGATTTTAGTTTTGTAAGCTTTTCTATGAGAAGTGCTATCTTATTTGAACAAAACAGCTTTTTATATTTTTAACCTTTTATTTTGAAACAATTACAAGTGCATAAGAAGCCTGTTTATTATGGGTAACATCTAGAATATCTCTAAAAAGTTTCAGGTCTTCTGATGTGGGCTTTTGGGAAAGCAATTGGATCATGAGGGTTCTAGATGATCGATCGTCCACTAGTGAATGCATGGCTGTACCATTTTACATTCCCACCACAACAATGGAGACATCCAGTTTCTTTGCATTATTACCACCATTTGGTATTGTCACTATTTTTTGTTTCAACTATTTTGATAGTCTGTATATTTTGATAGTTATAGTCTTAATATTCATTTCCCTAATGGCTAGTAATGTTGATCATATTTTCATGTGTTCATTTAGCATCTATTATATTTCCTATCAAGATGTCCCCCTAAAGTCTCATGCAATCATAGCATTATGGTCTGGTCCCAAGAGGCAGGTCACAGTTGGCATGACCCAGGTTAGACAGAATCACCCTTCCCAGCGTTTCCCTTCACTCTCTCCTTGTAGGCTATGATGAGGTAGGCAGCTGCTTCCTTTGCCATGCCCCTCTGCAATGCTGTTTTGTCTCTGGAGCCTGCTGACCGTGGACTGATATGTGGGCCAAAATAAATCTCTTATTTATTTATTTATTTATTTATTTATTTATTTAGAGAGAGGGTCTCACCATGTAGTTTAGGCTGGTCTTAAACTCACTGCATACCCAAGGCTGTCCTCTTCAATCTCCCAAGTTTATGTATCCAAGTGCTGGTATTACAAGCATGCACTACAACATCCAGTTCACTCCTCTTTAAGTTGTAGGGGTTGGGTTCTGAGTCCCAGGGATGAGTTAAATGCCTAAGACACCACTTCGATATGCTTTGATAAAATGCCTGTTCAATACCTAAAATAGCAAAAGCAATCCTGAGTAACAACAGCAAATCAGGAGGCAGGCACTGCAATCCCAGATTTAAAGTTATATTACAAAGCTACAATGATAAAAACAGCGTAGTAATGCCACAAAAACAGACATGTGGATCAATGGAACAGAATAGAGGATGCAGAAACAACTCCAGGCACATTCAGCTATTTGATCTTTGACAAAGGAGCCAAAGACATATGCTAGAGGAAAGATAACCTCTTTAACAAGTAGTTCTGGGAAAACTGGCTATACACATGCCCATATCTCTCACCATCTACTAAACTAAAAAATAACAAAATGAACCAAAGACATAAATATTAAAACAGAAAAGCTTAATCTGCTGAAATATAAAATAGGTAAGCTTTTGAAGGCACAGGAATAGGCAAGGACTTTCTGAACCAAACCCCAATTGCACAAGAAATAATGTCCAGAGTGAATAAATGGGATCATATCAAATTAAAAAGCTTCTGCACATCAAAGGAAACAACAAATAAAGTGAAGAGATAACCTATAAAATGGGGAAAAAATTGTCAGCTACTCCTCAGAGAAAGAACTAACATCTAGAATACATAAAGAATTCATTAGACCCTCCCCCAAATAAAAGGCCCAATCAAAAACTGGGCAACCAAAATGGACAGAAACTTAGAAGAAGAAGTACAAGTGGCTGATAGGGACATGAAAAATATTTAACATTGCTGACCATTAGAGAAAAGCAAGTTAAAACAACACTGAGATACAATCTTATTCCAGAAAGAATGGCCATCATCAGGAAGTCAAATAATAACAAATGCTGGTGAGGCTGTGGAGAAACAGGAATCCTTATACATTTTTGGTGGGAATGTGAGCTAATACAACCATTATGGAAATCAGTGTGGAGATTCCTCAAAAAAAAAAAAAAAGCTAGAAATTCTAGTTGACCCAGCTATTCCCCTTCTATATATCTTCCTAAAAGAGTTGAAGACAATGTATTACAGTAATACATGCATATCCATGTTTATAGCAACACAATTTATAATAGCTATATGTTGAAAACAGCCATCAACAATGAAGCCATCACCACTGTGTGAATCCATCAACCCTGGGTGAAGTCATCAACAGGTGTAGTATTTATACACAATGGAGTACCACTCTGCCATAAAGAAAGATAAACTTGAGTTATCTGTAGGTAAATGGATGCACCTTGAGACCATAATATTAAGTGAATAAGTCAAACACAGGAGATTATGTATTTCATGGTGTCTCTTATATGAGAAACTCAAAAAATATAAATAAAGAGCAAAATAAAAGATAGATAAGTAAGTAGGGAGGTCTTTTTCAAACTGATGGGGAAACACAAGATGAAAAGATGGGGAGGAAAGGGAGGAAAAGGGGATAGGAAAAAAAGAATTGAGAAAAAAAGAAACAGAGCATTTGCAAATGGGATGGGGATCAATTGTTGGAAGGAGCAGGGAGGAATGGGAGGGTTAAGAGATGTAAAAAAGAATTAAAATGTGTTCTGTGCCCGTACCAACTCCCTATTATGAATGTAATCATCGTGCTCTGCAAACACGGACTAATAAAAATGTTCATTTTGAGGGGTTTTTGCTTTGTTTTGTTTGATTGTTGGTTTGTTTTGATGTGATTTAGTTTGACTTGGTGTGGTCCTTTGAAACAGCTGACTATGTAGTCCAGGATGTTGGAAGGAACTCACAATCCTCGTACCTCAGTCTCCTGAGTGCTGGGATTAAGCCAGCACACCTGGATACCACACCAGGATACCACACCTGGTTTACATTGTTGTTGAAGCAACTGCCAAATTATTATCTTTAACAATTGTACCATTATACATTTCCAACACCAATATGTGTGTTTTTGCATGCATATTTTATAAAAAGAAGTCCAATATAATTCTTATTCTTCTTTCCCCATAAGTAAGGTAGAATTTTTTTCTCTGAGTTCTTTCAAGATTTTTCTCTTCATTTTTGGTTTCTATAGGTTGGATCTGATATGTCTACATGTACATTTTTGTTGTATATCCTATGTGGTGTTTTCTGAGCTTCCTAGATTTGTGGCTGAACTTCTGCATTAAATTTGTTATTTCAAATGTGTCTTCTGCAGCCTTTTCTTCTCCTTATGGTATTCCCATTGAGTATAGGTTATATTTTTTTGTAATTATCTCACAGATCTTGAGTATTCTGCTTTGGTTTTATTCTCCTTTTTCTCTTTGTACTTCAGTTTGGGCTGTTTCTGTTTTCATTGATTCTTTCCTTAAGCCATATCCATCAGTCAGCCTAATGATCAGCCCATCAAAGACCTTCCTTTAGCTTCTTTGCTTTCCTTTCTTTCTTTGTGGTTTGTCGGTTGGTTGGATGGTTGGTTGGTTTGCTTGTTTTGCAGTACTGGAGGCTGAATCCAAGGCCTTCCCACTGAATTACATTCTTTCATTTCATTTTATGATAAGTTCTCGCTAAGTTTCCCAGGCTGGCCTTGACTGTGCTATCCTCCTGCCTCAGACTCCCAAGTAGCTGAGATTATAACCATGTACCCTTGAGCCTGCCCATTCTTTTAATTTTTGTTACAGTGTTTTGATTTTCTTTCTTTTTTATGATAGGGTCTCACTTTGTAATTCAGGCTGACCTTGAACTCACTATGAAGCCCAGGCTGGCCTTAAACTCACAGCAATTCTCCTGCCTCTGCCTCCCGAGTACCAGGATTACAGGTGTACCACCACACCTGGCTCCCATCTATTCTTGCCTGTCACCCACTTTGTCCATTAGAGCACTTAGACTGTCAAAGTTATTTTAAATTAGTCTGTGACCCCTATGATCTTTATTTATCTGGGTATGGTTCCCATGCTTGCTTTGTCTCTTCAGCTGAAATTTCTCCTTGCCCTTCAGCTTGCCTGTAATTGTTTTGTTAAAAGTTGAACATCATGCATTAGTAAAAGAAACTAAAGCAAATAAGTCTTTGTGTGAGGTCTTAGGCCTTTGTTATAGAGCATGCTCAGGGTTTATTGGTTACTTATCCCCACCCTTTGGCCAAACATGAGGGAATTTTCCTAGGCTTTTGACTGTAAGAACCCAGAGAGGCTTCTGGAGGTAAACTCCACAAAAGTAGGGGACCCCCTTATTCTTAGTGCTCAGGAGCTTTTAATTCTCAAGCTAGTCTACACTCAGCTTCCAGAAATATGCCAGAATTACTACTTAAGCCTTCCTGCTCCTTACTGAACTCAGGGGGCTGCTTGGAGTAAGCTAGTCTTTCTATGCAACTGCTTCCTTGTTTGTGGAGTCTCTGTCCTGACTTCAATTCCCTTTTCATTTTCAGATTGAATAGATTTTTCTTGTGTGGACAGGATAAACAATGTCCAGGCTCCCTAAGACAGAGCAGAAACTGGAAGTCAAAGGCCCAGAACATTTGACGATGTATCTGTAGCAAACCCAGGTCTCCAGGCCAATGCTGTTTAACAGAAATAAAACATGGGCCACAAGTGCACACTAGGCATATGCTTTACCATCGAGCTATACCCCCAGCCCCATATCTGTAATTTCAAATTTTCTAGTGACCACATTAAGAAAGTACATGTAGGGGCTGGGGATTTAGCTCAGCGGCAAAAGCGCCTTCCTGGCAAGCGCAAGGTCGTGAGTTCGGTTCCCGGTACCGGAGAAAAACCAAAAAAAAAAAAAAAAAAAGTACATGTAATTATAAAATATTATTAAGATAGTTTACACTTTTGCATGTGCTAAGTCTTTGAAATCTAGTATGCATTGTACTATGGACAGCGTGTATCGAGTCCATCATCAAGAACTCAGTACTCAATAACCACAGGCTCTGCTACCTGCATCACTGCTCATCACACCCTGAACTCACTCATCAGTCCCAGCCCTTGAACTCGGGGCTCACCCTGTGATTTTCCCCACTGCCCCAACCACAGTTCCTCATTTACCCACAAGCTTCCTCAGTCTCCTTGTCCCTCCTTCTGCCCACATTTTCGCTTCATAGACACCACAATGGAAGCCCACCCCTCAAACCATTTCCCTCTCTCCTTCACCTCCTCTCCTTTTTTCAAATTTTATGTTTGAGTAGAGTCTGCATTCCCCCATCAGGCACCATGTGTGAGGCAGCCCCAGGACAGCACTTCACCATACTGGATTCTGCAGAAGTAGCTCCTCTCTGCAGTTCCTGCTCTGTCCTTGGAGCCCACTCAGCTGAGGTGTCTGGCTATTGCTACTGTCCTCATGCTCTCAGCTTGTGGGGCAAAGGATGCGCCCTGATACCAGTTAGTGGCCCCTGAGCTGCTGGACAGACAGAGCATTAAATCGTCCAGATTTGGAAACTCTGTTTCTCATGTAGAAAGTTAAGATTTTACATGACTTTGTGCACCTTTTCCTTTAAGAATGGGCTGAGGAGTGGACAGATCCATTAGGAGAATAAGGTCCTACAGGGCTGCTGCCCAACAGTCAGACCTAGGCCACTCACTCCTCTTATGCCAACCAAGGCCTTGCTGGAGTTCCCCATGAAGAAACTTTTGGCAAAAGAAATTGTCTAGCCAGGTGGTGGTGCACATACCTATAGTCCCAGCATTTAGGAGCCTGAGGCAGGAAGATCACTGAGAGTTTGAGGCCAGCGTGGGCCACATAGTAAGATTGAGGCCAGCCTGAACTACATAGTAAGATCCTGTCTCAAAAAATAATTTCATAAAGATACTAAAGATAGAGTTTCTAAAAATAGCTATCTGCATTAACTACAAATACCTAGTTATAAGTGTAATTATGGACCCTGTCTTATCTATGGACTGTCTTGTTTATGGAAACGTATATAACTTCCCTCCTAGCCATTTAGCTATGGACTTTTCTATCAAGTCAATTCTTATATTTTTGGCCTTCTCTCATCTTTGTTAACTGGCCCCATAATGGCCTGTAGGCTTGTGTGTGTGTGTGTGTGTGTGTGTGTGTGTGTGTGTGTGTTTTAACTGTGGCGCTGGGAATGAGCTCAGGGCCTGGGGCATGCTAGGCAAATGCTATACAACTGAGCAACATTCACAGCCCGCAAATGTGAACTTTTTTGGAGGCTTTTCAGTTGATCATTTCCCACTTTAGGTAATGTGCTGGGCAGCATCTGAATCTGCACAGCTGGCCCTATCTGCTGCATGATAACTTCTGCCCACCCTGTGCTCCTTGACTAACTTGTGGTTCTCCAAGCTGAGCGCACACATCTACCAGTGTCCGCATGCTCCCACACAGATGCCTACTTGTTCCTGTGGTGACCTCCAAACCTTCCGCATTCACTGTCTCTCCCACTTATGTAATCACCACTAGATCGTGCTGTGCAGCGCCTTAATCTTACTAAATTGTTGGAGGAGGATGTAAGATTGGTCCAAAAGAAAGAAGGAATTAAACATTTGAACTGCCAGTCATAAAAACAAAATGGGTGGGACATACTCAGCGGAAGAGAGGGAAGCAATGTTGAGACAGATCTTAAGGCCAGAAACACAGTTCTAAAAGGAGCTAGAGGTAGGAGTCCCAGTTTACATCAGTGAGAAGTTCTTATTAGCTTGGGGGTTGGGCATCCACAGAAACTGCAGAGCAAGTGGTAGGACTGGCTCTGGTCTGAGCGTGTTCTCCGAAGTTGTGTGTGCTGGAAGCTTGGTCCTCAGTCTGTGGGTGTTGAGCTGGTGAACTGTCCCTGGGGTACCACCTGCAGAAAGGATTATTTCTGATTGAATAGAGTAAATTAGTTCTCCTAAGAATGAGCTGTTGTTATAAAAAGAGTGAGCCTGACCCCTGAATCTCTGTGACTTCCTGTCTCACTTCCATCTCTTCTGTGCACGCTTCTTCTACTGTGTCACCATCTACCAAAGGGGCCAACCAGAAGCCGAACAGATGGGGCACCTAGCCTCCAGCAGCATGGCAAAAAAGGCCACCTTTCTTTATAAAGTATGCAGCCTCGGATATTTTATATCATCCTGTTGAACCACTGAAAATGGACCAACAGAAGTCTGAAGAAAACTGGATTCACTGCTCAGAAAACTCTGTATGCTTGAACATAAACTTGAAGGAACTATCAGTACAGGAGATCACCAAAGATTCTGGTGGTAGAAGGTGAAAAATTTATACAATCTGAAGAGAAACCAGCAGTACAGGAGCTGATGGTAGAGAGGAAAGTTGGATTTTAATGCTTGCTGTCCAAATGGGGAAGGAGTTCAGGTCAACAGATATTTACCCTTATGCTTTAAGTTTGTGAGATAGAATATGGACTTAAAAGGGAATGTGATTACTGAGTTACTGGTCTCCACAGACTGCACACCTCAGGGACAGCCATGAAAAGCAGAAGCTACTCCAGAGGAGAAAGATGAGATCACCAAGGATGTATAGAGGGGAGATCACTGAGGTCAGAACTTGAGGGTTGTTTTCCTTCCCACACTGTTTGGAAAGAAGGAAAAAACTTCAGAGGACAGGCTATTATATCAAAATGGGCTCCAATTTTCACTCACCTGCCCCAAAGCTCCCTCAAATGTGTTGTCTGGAACACTGTGTGTTTTGTCTTTGGGCTCAGAATTGGCAACAGAGACACTTAGCGCACTCATCTCCCTGGTGCTGAGTGATTCTGCGGCTCCTGCCATTAGAGGGGGAGTCTGTCTTCCCACCCCGGAATCTGGGCTGGCCTTAGGACTGGCTTTCACCAAAACCATATTGTGAATATGCCATTCTCAAACTTCCAGCCCTAAAACCCAAGGGACCTGACAGCTTCTGCTTTTGTTTTCCAGACTCAATCTCTGTGTGAAGAAGCTCTTACCTATGCTGCTAGAGAAAGGGACTCCTGTATGTTTGTTTTTTGTTTTGTTTTGTTTTACATTGTTTGTTTTTGGCAGGGCTTCATGCATGCTAAGTAGGCATTCTATAATTTAACTACATCTCCTTGCCCAGCATGAGTGTGGGGAAAAAAAAAAAAACCTTCCTTTTTATATTTAGGCTTATGTGTACATTTTATTGATTAAAAAAAGAGTAGGATTATTGAACTGCTTTTTGGGGAGTGGGACAGCACTGGAAACTAAACCCAGAGCCTTTGAGCTGAGCCACATCTCCAGCCCCTTTTTTTATTTTTGCTTTAAAACAAGGTCTCCCTAAATTGCTCAAATGCTTGGGTTGGGCTCAAACTTGTGATCCTCCTGCCTCAGCCTCTCAGAGTGCTGGGATTACTGGTGTGTACCACCACGCCTGACCGGGATTTTTTCTTCAACATACTTAAGGAAAAGACACAGGACTTTTAGGAAAAAGCCTTATAAAAATACCCATCTGGCACTTTCTCTATAGACTTCAAATAGTCATTTGCTCTTCCAGATGGTGTTTGAATGTCTATACATAAATCTGGGTATACATAATAGCACATAGGACTTGTGTTTAGGTGCAAACACAGAAGAATACCACAGATACAAAGGCAACAAACCCAGTCAATCTTTACTGGTAATTTGTTAGCTATGACAAGGAAAACCTGAAAGTGGCAGACAGAAGATGTGTAGTATTGGTTAGGACATGGATGCAGGCTCTCCCTAGGTCACTGTGTGGATGAGATGCAGCTCCTGGGTCTTTTGTGATGGAGTAAAGACATGATCACGCGGAATTAAAATCACACAGCAGTTCCAGCCAGAGCACCATTGTTACGGTTTCAATCCTGAATGTCCCTCAAAGTCTGTGTTGAAATCGTGTTCCCCAGCCCACTGCACTACTGGGAATGGGACAGCTTTTAGAAACTGGGGCCTGGCAGGTGTGCCCTTAAAGAAAGATTAGGGTCCTGGCCCATTTCTCCCTCTCTGTCTCTGCCTCCCCCCACTTCTCAGTTGTCCTAAGGTGAGCAGGCTCAGGCACCTCTCCCATGCATATCCACCTTGATGCATTGACTTGCCACAGGCCCAAAGCAACAGGCCCAAGCAAACATAGACTGTAACCTCTGAAACCATGAACACATCTTTGTAGGGAGCGGCTGAGGCTGGAAAATGATCACACATCTGAGAGGTGAGGCAAGGCTGGTCCGAGAATAAAGAGTACTTGAGTCAAGCCATGTGATCGAGCTGCTTCAGCCCAAAATAATCCAAGCAACCAGTTGCTAGGCAAAGCTGTGTCATGTGACACCAACTTTATCAAATGCATAAATAAACCCTCCTATGGTAGTTGAGCAGTCTGCTTTCCTCCCATCAAGAGAGATACCTCTCTCACCACCGGACCTCAGCTTTTGTCTCTTATCTTTATTTTTCCCATCCTCTTTATGTCTCTCCTCCTCCACCACAAGAGCCTTGCAGGACAGGGTTTTGTTTTTTTTTCCTGTGCTGGGAATCAAACTCACAATTTTGTGCTTGCCAAGCAGGCACTGTGCCACTGAGCTACATCCCAGGCCCTGAAACCATAAGATGAAGTAAAACTTTCCTCCTTTTAAAATGTTTAACTCAGGTATTTTGTCACAACAGAAAGTTTTGTAGCACAGCTATGGGAGGATTTCCTACCCATTGAGTTCTTCTGCACTGCAGGCCAGCTCCACTCTAGCTACAAATCTGTCTACAAATCTTTCTTGCTTTTGGTCCCAGATTACAGCATCAGTCTGGGCTGAATGTCCTCTCTGCTCCTGCCCAGGCCTCCCAAGTAGCAGGATTTTTGGTTAGTTATAAATTTTGGCAGATTTATAACTTACTTGGATGATCAGAGTTACTTCACAGACCTATGGTCCATAGATTTTTGAAAGTGGCAGCTGGTATGTTGGTTACCAAAGCATAGAATTGGTTCAATGAATCTTCATCCCCATTACATTTCTGGATATCTGGACAACCGTGAACGACACAGTATTAAATGTGCCTTAGTCTGTTGGCCCAAACATCCTCATTAAGCCAGCTGTTGATGCACATGAATATCTATCTATTCTTTCCTGGCAAAGTTTTGTGTCTCTTTGAGTACGTGAGGGGCACACTTTTGAAGCCCAACTGCACATATATGCTTGTGAATGCTGGTGGTGTCCACTGAGCACCTCCTCATGGCAGAATGTCCCTCTTCTTGAGATCGCTCCTTGGGGCCACCAGACTACCTCATATCAGCTGCACAGGGAGCTGCTACACATGCTGTATCACTGGTGCCTCAAGCCCCCAGGGCATGGTGGCCTTTGGAGAAAGACAGGAGGGCTTTGAAGGACAAAACACTTGTGTCAAAAGCCACTATGCAGGTCTCTATATACCTTTCTCTTATGCGTGGTCATGATTTTTTTATTTAAAAAAATACCTGGTTAAAGAAAAGTTGGGAAACTCAGGTATAAAAACTTTATGCATAACTCCATCATCCAATATATCTTCACTTTAAGTCTTCAATATGCTTCCTTCTACATATTTGTTTTAGATATAAAATGTTAAAACTATTTTGAGCTCTTGTTCACACTTGACCCATGACCATTATGTGCTGATCCCTGTTCCAAGTCATCATATTTTTTGGCACAAAGTTCATAATACTCCCCTTTGGTCCAATTAACATCTGTAAAATGTGTAGAGAGGTTACTTTCTTGGTATTAATAATTTTTCTATTCTTCTATTTCTTCTAGTCAGTCTAGTTAGGGATTTACCATTTTTTATTGCTCTTCTCAAAGAACTAGCTTTTGCTTTCATTGGAATTTTCTATCAATTTTTTTGTTTTTCATAGATGTTTTCTCTTAATTTATTTTTTTCTTTTTTGCATGCTTTGAGTTTAATTTGCTTCTCTTTTTCTAGTTTCTTTCTTTCTTTCTTCCATTTTTTTTTCTTTTTGAGATAGGGTTTCACTATGTAGTTCAGGCTAACCTGGACTCTCTATGTATTCCAGGCTGGCTTCAAACTCATGGCAATCCTCCTGCCTCAGCCTCTTTGTCTAGTTTTTTAAAGAGGAAACCTATATTATTGACTTGAGACTGTTCTGTTTAATGCTGTAAATTTTCCTATAAGTATACCTTTAGCTATATTCTACAAATTTTAATATTTTCTGTGTTTATTTTCTAAATTCTGTTACTTCTTTTTCGGTTAATTGTTTATTTATAAGTGTGTTGCTTAACTTCTATTTAAGGATTTTGCCAATATCTTTCTCTTGCTGTTTAATCCTGTTTCAAGAATATACTTTCCATAATTTCAATTATTTTAAATTTGTTAAAGTTTGTTTTATAGCCAGGAATATGATCTATCTTGGTGAATATTCCAAGTGCTCTTAAAAAGAATGTATATCCTGCTCTTGTCAGTTGCATATTCATAAATATTAATTAGGTCAGACTGGTTGATCATGTTTTTTTAGGGCTCCTATATTCTTATTGATTTCTATCTGTTTTTATATTAACAACTGGGAAGTATTCAAGTCTCTGACTGTAATTATGAATATATGTGTGTCCCCTTTTAGTTTTTTCATTATTTGCTATGTGTATCTTACTATTACTCTGTGTGTGTGTGTGTGTGTGTGTGCGTGTATGTGTGTGTGTGTGTGTGTGTGTGTGTGTGCATGTGCACATAATCTAGAGGTTAAACCCAGTCCTTGTGAATACTAAATTCCCATGAGTTCTATCACTTAGCTATGCCCACCAAATATTTTATGTCAGTTTCTTTATTCCCTTATAACTCTCACGATGCTTTGAAGAACATCTTTCTGGATGTTGGATTTGGAAGCTGTTTTTTGGTGCTGAGGCTTGAATCCAGGCCCTCAGGCATGCTAAGCATGTGATCTACCACTGAGCTACATTCCCCACCCCTACATGCTTTGTTTTTGGCTTTGTGTTTGGTTTTTGGTGCCTGCAATCAAACTCAGGACCTTGCACTTGCCAGTAGGCACTGTGCCACTGAGCTATATCTCCTGCCCCCATATATATTTTAAAGCTCTATCATTAGGTGTATATACATTTAACATTATTATGTTGTGGTAGATTAATGAATGGTCAACTCGTAACACCCAGCTGAACTGAATCAGCATGATGCTGGGTATGGTAAGCCCACCTGATGATAAAAATAGAGATCTGGCAGGGAAGATGGTGTGCTATTGATTCTCCTGGAGAAGCTTGTCTCACTGGCTTTCCTGATAAGAACTCAGCTGTTCTCATCATCAGAGGAGCTTGGGTCCACGCTGTTCCTGAGGATCGTTGTGGTACTTTTCGGGGGAGCTCTGGTCCGTACCTTGAGCATCTCTTCCTGGCTCCAGGGCAGATCCCTCAGACTGCTGGCACAGATCCTTCATCCACTGATGCAGACTTTCTAGCTTCTACCACTGACCTTTGGGCCTTCCCAGCTTAGATCCTTGATAAAGACTCATATGAGACATTGTTGTGAGCTCTAGGCCTCCAGTTGGACTCATGGAAGACATCGCCATGGGCTCTAGGTTTTCAGTTAAATTCATACAGGACATTGCAGTGGGATCCAGGCCCTCAGCTGGATTCTTTGGGTCTCTAGTGTGTGGACAGATCTCCTGCACTCTTTTGCATTTGACTCTTTGAGTGAATATTATAAACTAATCCTATACATTATGTGTCCTGTATTTAATGGTTTCCCTTATAAACCCTGACTACAACATACATCTTGAAGAGTTGACCCTTTCATCCTGTAGCAGAAAAAAACAATATCAGTCCAAATGGGAGACTCTGCACCAAGAAGTTAGAAGGCAACTTTTATTGCACTAGCAGGCTGGAGAACCCAGAGGTTCAAATCACCAGCCCAGAGTCAGGTTTGAGTTCAGTTTAAATATGGTTTGTAAGTGGGAAGAACAAAGCTGATAGCAGGTTATTACATGATTGGTTGCATGGAATACAAGAATGATGCCATATAGTCAGGCAGATTTGTACCGGAACATTCTGGGAGGGAAGGGGTCTGAGAAGAGTAGGTAGAGTTGAAAACGCTCTTGACTGGGCCAGTCTTCCCCCAAACATAATGGCCTTGAAGCCCTTGAAGCAGGTTGGAATTGCTGAGTATTCTTAAAACACAAGCCAGACACAGTCAGTTTGACCCACACATTGTTCTTATTTACTTATTTATTTTTTCTTTTTTGGTACCAGGAAACGAACTCATGACTTCACACTTGCCAGGCAGGCCCTTGTGCCATTGAGCTATATCCCCGGCCCTTTTTATTTTTATTTTTTCTTTTTTGTGACTCACACATTGTTAAGGGGGCACATCTGGGCCTAGACAGTCAAGGCTCGATACGTGATGTGGTGCATGAGCACAATCACAGGCTATAAATTGATTTCTAACTTTTATTATCATATGCCTACAAGTTTGCTATTTCATAAGAATGCCCTAACAACTCCTCCATGCTTTCATTACAAAGGAGAATATTCTTCCTCAGTTTCCCCAGTTTCTTCAGTGTTAAGGAGCTGAAATGTGGAAGTGGCCTATAAAAGAAGTTGGCAGTGCATAGCTTTAAAGCATTTAGTCAGAAAGAGTGTCAGAATACAGATCATACAAGGATTCAGGACGGCTCCTGTACAAGAAGGGAGAAATTCTAAGGATCACCACCAGGAAGTGCTCTCCATAAGATTTGGAAACCTATGTTTGAGGTGTTTCCACGGCTGGCAGGAGTTTTCTCTTATTATTTCTGACTTATTAGCGTAATAACAACATTCCTCCTCCAGAAAGAGGCAGGTATCCCCATACTGGGCTGTCAGGAGATCTAAGACTGTCTGATTCAGAAGGATGACTGCAGCTAATGAGTGTATTTGATCTGCAGCATGTCTATTGAGGTCTGTATGTTGGCAAAATCTCCAGCCATCTCAGCACGTAACTGAGTAAGGTTGTTGGCTTACACCCATAGCTGTAGCACTGAGTGTTAAACTCCCTGCTACTACTATTCTAACTAATATAGGCAATATAATGGGACCACATTTCTGACATGACTGATGGGGCATGTTCAGGTCCTAATTGTCCTGAATAAATAAAGAGGTCAGGTACCAGGAAAGCGAGTGCACAAAGACTCATTTTGGTGCTCTCAAACACTTGTTGTATCCTGTCAGCACAAAGAAAGTCCCAAGAGGGGCTGCGAGAGAACCTGAGATGACAGTCAATACATCTGTACAGTCAGCAGAAGCATTTTGGCCCCATATGGAACTCAGAAAGCAGGAAGTATTTCCCTATACCATCATAGGATGGGGCTAAAGTAGGCAAGTGAGACCTAGAACTTGATTGGAAAGGACAGAAAGGAGGACACAGAGCCAACAGTTTTTGCCTAAGTCTGGGTTTTCAGTCTGAAGGACCTGGTGGGCGCTATTAATCAGGCACAGGAGGTTGGGAGCTGGGGGCTCCCACTTAGCCTGATTAGGGATTATGACAGGGCTCATTCCATAAATTTGAATTTCTTGAATTTACATATGCTTCTAGGATGTTTAGATATATTATCCACAGGAAAGTCATCTTAATTTTGGTTTAGGCAGCTAAAAGTAAGCAACCCAAGAATTATGTTTATATAGTCGAGAAAAAGTGCAGTCTTTGTGGGAACTTCAGTCCCCTGGAGTCCTGGCCCAAAGAGTGATGATAAGATCAGGATCAGCAAGGAACTAAAAACCATACAGCATAGCAGTACATTAAACTTAATGACAGTATCAGTATAAGGTGACTTAACAGGAGTTGGACCAACAAGATGATCACAGGAAGAAATTATCAATCATTTTAAAACATAAAGAAGCAGTTTAGGGTACCCAGTGTTATAGTTACATCAACACAGGACAAGAGCAAACCTTGGAGGAAACTCTCAGTCCCCTGGGGACATAGCCCAAAGTCCTGCAGCTAGTCCCAAACTAAACAAAAAAAAATTTGCAACCAAACTGGGTAACAGGACATCAGTCAATCAAAACAGGCACTCCAGTGTACAGTGTCCATTCAATCTTTAGCCGCACGTTGACCTGCCAGCTTCCACAGTGGCAGGAGCAAGGCTTTGAGTGTGTTGTCCCTTCAAGGTAGTCTTCAGAGCATTTGGCTCATCAGGGCAGGCCTACCAGCAGTCATCTGGATGTGCTCACTTGATCCTGGAGTGATGAATTCAGAGCTGGATCTGTCAATCTTTTGGTGCGCTGTCACTCCTGAGCTGCCCAAACTGGCAGCCGAAGTGTTAGCCCCCCCCAAAGATGGCTCAGTTGTCCGTGCACACATTAGGGGACCTTTTTTATGCATCACAAGCAATCACACTGCCTACAATTCTGCCCATTAGCTTGACTTGCCTGTTCAAGTATTAAACCAAAGTACTTCCACACTGGGATGGACAGAAATCACTGTCCATTGCAGGGTTGGCTCACAGCCAGACCCATCAGTATATCCAGCATCAGCCAGAGGCCCCTCTTTCCCTTTTGCATAGGGACTAGGGGTCAAGTCCTGCAGTCCTTCCTCCCAGACAGGTTCATGGGCTGTGTGCACCATGGATCCCAAAACTGTTGCCAGTTCAGCAGCCAACAGGCTGGCCAAGAAAGAGGCCCGCTGTGGAGGTACGTACCCAAACATTTAAGAGTGGGGACCTGTATCACTCCACTCCGAGGATGGGCTGTTCACATCTGTATTCAGCCCTCTGTCCCGCGATTCCTCACAGGCAAACAGCAGCATACAGCACTGCTGTTTCTCAATCAGGGAATGCCAGCTCTCAACTCCCTTTCACAACTGTGACCAAAACCCAACAGGGTGCTTCTGTTTTTACCACAGGCCCCAGCAAAAGCCATCATCATCTACACTGATGGTTAGAATGAATGGCAGGTTAGAATCAATGACTTGTAGGGCTTGCACCTGTGCAATAGCCCTGTTTGAGTCCTGAAAAGCAGCTTCCACCGCATCTGTGCAGCCCCACGTTGTGCCCCTTTGGGTCATCTGGTCTAAAGGGCACAGCAGGGTAGCTAGGTACGGTACATCTGCCAAAAATCTAGCAAGCCCAAATATATCTGTAACTAGCACATTGTTATGGGGCTGGTCTTACCCAACCATATAGCACCCAAGAATTTGTCAGACAAGCCAAGATCCTGGACCTTGTCTTCATTTACGGTTCACCTCCTGTGCCAGCAAACCTTTCTTCAGACTATGCACGGTGGCTTTCAAATCTGAAAGACAATCAGGCTAACATAATATCATCAATACAGAACAATGACCCAGAGTGTGGCTTTCCCAAGGTGCCAGGTCCTGGACCACCAGGCCATGACACAAAGTTGGACTATGTAAGCAGCCTTCTAGCAACATCTGGAAGGTCCATTGTCTGTCCTGGGTGAAGGCAAATTGATCCTGACTACCAGCATCAGGGTGAGAATTTATAGTCATTTACCATGATCCATCTGGCTTTTGCATGGGCCATACTTAAGCACTCTGTGCAGGGAGTATCGCCTGTTTTTTTTTTCCCGGTACCAGGAATTGAACTCACAACCTCACGCTTGCCAGGCAGGTGCTGTGCTGCTGAGCTAAATCCCCAGCCTCCTGTCCCTGTTTTTTTAAGATAGTCTGTCCTATCTCCTCATGGTTCCCAGCAGCTGGTACTGCTTCATGTACGCATTTAACGTAAATAGTCCAGTAAATTTGGGGGGACCAGTTAATAGTCAATTTTATATGTAGCTTCTGGTCTCCCAGGACCCCCAAGACCTGGGTAACATGACCTGCCTCCTAATTAGGGTAAAAGAAGGCCAGTGTCACTTCTTCCTGCTTCACCAGGGCTGCTTTAACCTTCTGGTCTTGGCCCATCAGCCAGTACTGCTGCTCAGGGCATAGCAGCCCTCCACACGGTTAGCAGCACATCCAAAGGCTGCCTGTCTAACTTATCTGTGACTAGGCTGGCAGCCAGCAGTTCTGTCCGGATCTGGCATCATCCAACCTTCCGTGGCCCCAAAGTCTATGGTGGGGTGCTCATCCAGGGCCCCCCCCTTTTCTTTCTCTTTTGCAGGTAGTTTTTACAGATCTCAACTTACTATGGCACTTCACTTCTATATCTCCCAGCCTGGCCAAGGCATCAACAGTATCATGGATTGGGTGCTCTGTAAAGAGAGCTAGAAGGGCTACCACTGACCCAATGTGCCTGCCTGCCTGCTCGCCAGGATCATGTCCTTTATGCATGCCATCAGGAGTTCCTCATCTGGGCTACAGTACTGCAGGGCAAACCTCTGCCAAATGCCCATTTCACACAGCACAGTTATCAAGTCTACATAGTGACTTGCTCTGGCAGGTCACCTGGATTCTTCTCAATCAGGTGAGTCGCTGCCATCAACCAATTTATCATAGTCTGATTATCTGCTTTTGGGGTTGTCTTCTGTGCATCCTACAGAACCCATCTTATAGAGAGGGTGCTGGCTATGTTGGCTCTTTGGGATATCTTCTGTGGGCTTAACTGTGTATTATCAGCTCCATGGCCCCATACATGTAGCAGCCATGCAGGCACTATTTTATCTACTTTCTATTTTAATTATTTTTAAAGTTTGCAAGACATCCTCCAAACAGACTGTTTCCCAGTCCTTCAGGCCTTCCAAGTTGCAAAAAAAGTGGCTACAGGTGGCCATGCTGAGACCAGGCATAGTCCCTGCGTTTTTCCCTCACGTTTGGGTGCTGTTTCCATAGCTGCTACAGGACCATTCATCTTAATGTCCCAAAGTGCAACTGACCTCTTCCAGGGACTAACAGTCTAAATAAGAATATAGAAGCTAGAACAGTCCAAAAGGGTGAGGGCAACCACAGTGACTGGCATCTCGAGGATCTTGAACTGGCTTTATAGGCAGGGAAGTATAATTTCTCAGTTTGACAGTCTATCATCATAGTGACCAGCTATGTATCACAGTGACCAGCTGTTTTTAAGAGACAAGAGCAATCAGATCTGGAACAGGAACTATCACCTGTGCAAATAATAAACTGAAGTATACTGACTGGGGGCATTTTTTGTTCCTCTTAGCCTAGTAACCTTTTTACTTTTGGCCTGCAAACCTTAGTTGTTGAACACCCTCCAAACAGATAAGAGAAGATCAGTAGCATTAGCATTATAGTGTGTTTAATTATTATAATTTTATCTATATATCAAGCACTCAGAAACATGAAGTATAGCAAAGGACTGTTATTTTTCTATTTTAATCAAATACCTTTAGTGCAAATATAATAAATTTATATCACTTTACTTTTACATACTCATAACAAGAAGATTACATATACACTACAGTGTTTTCCCAACTGAATCTTCATTTTAATCAAACCTACAAAGCATTCATGAAAATTAACGTATCTGAAAAAATAAAATAAAATTAACATAACTGGCAAAGCCACAGACTTGCATCAAGTAGCACCAATGCCGGAATATTTAAAAAAGTAAATAAATAAACTCAAAATGTAGAAGCAGTAGCCTTATCAGCAATTATTCTTCTGAGGAAGACTCACCTACATAATCCTTGCCCAAGAACTACAATGCTACACCTCTGAAGAATTAACTCACTGAACAGTGTGCTTTCATCATGCAGTAAAGACCTTCACAGAGGAAAATGTCATATGAATGCATTGTTTTTTGCTTTTTAAGGAAACTTCAATAGAAATATATGAGCTTCAAATATCCAACATTTTTCCTCTAGTATTTTAAATCAAAGCTGTAGGAACCTATAGGCCTTTATAAAGACTTTCTTCACAGCACAGCTGTAGTTCACTTTAACACATAAAAATGTTCCCTTTGTGCTGAATCCTTACAAGTGAACATAATATACATAGAAATGAAAAGTTCAGATCCTGCATTAAGCATTATTCAATCTTTCCTTTTGGTATTAACCTGACTATGCAAATTCGCAAAGCATTCACTTAGTAATTTAGTTAAAACAAATGTAAAAGGACATGAGTTTTCAGCAAAAGTGACTTTTATGAGCCTCAGCAGTGTTCTTGGCAACCAGGAGTTCAGCTGAAGTCCTGATTGGTGAGGACAAGTGGAGCAATGAAGGTCCAGACTTAGAGGAGGAGGCACATCCAGCTGGAACTAATCTTGCCCCACACAGCTGGCTACCTACTGGACACAGTCTGGAACATGGCATCAGGGCTGTCTGTACCAGTTGGTCAGGGTCATCATGATGTACAAGGAAGCCAAGCCAAACATCAGGTGGCAGAAGGGGTAGCTGTACTGCACTCCCTCTTTCTCATTGTCCACAGCCTGCCTGTGCTGCCCATCCTCTTCGTCACTGCCCCACTGGCGGCTGTATCACCAAGGATCACACTGCTGCTTCCTGAGAGAGTCAGCTTCTTTAACTTGGCTGTTTCTGGAAGTGTGGGTGGTAGAATACTAAGGCAGATAGCAAAGACAAACATTCCCAAAGCATTCTGTGTGTACAGAAAGTGCCTGTTCTCTGAAGGTGGAGCCGAGGGAAGGACCACAGCAGTTGCATTTGCAGGAGCCATGGTTGGTGCAGCTATGTGCAATCATGCTCAAAAGGCTGGGGTTGCAGGAATGGTCTGGTTCATTGGTCATGGCTGATCACGTGAGGTATACAGTGTGGAGAGTGATGATAAAGGACTGCAGAAGGCCAAATAAGGCTGGTGTTCCTGAACTTTTGGGTGGATTGATATAAAGGCAACCACAATGCAAAGGATCAGATTGATACTGATGAAGAACTTCCTTTCTGCGTAGCCATCTGATTTCGTGTAGTATACGTAGAGCAGCCCAACAGAGACATTGACAAGATATAAAATAAGCTTGTGAAAGAAAGTAAAGCAGCAGACTCTGGGGTCTCCTTCTTCCATATTATTCACCCATACCTTGTTCCAAGAGTGAGCCAAGTCTACCAAGAGCATCAGCTGGAAGAGGATGAATAAAGCGGCCCCTACCAGGCCAAAACCAAACCAGACTAAGGTGAAAGAGCCCTCAGGGATATAGAAAGATCCAACCATGATATCAACAATGGCAGCAATTTTGAAGAATCAAAACCCATTGTGTTTTGCTACTCTGGGATCTTTACCTGTTTTTACACTAAACGAGTAAACAGAAAGCAAAGAAAAAGATGGCCAAGGCAAAGTCGATCTGATACACAGCTTTATAAGCAACCACCACTTCACAATCTTTATCTGCCTTCAAATCAGCCACCTTAATTTTAAATCCCCCTTCACAGAATCCAGAAATTTTCTTCAGCTCAGTTTCCATACTTTCTATTCACAATATAAAGGACACAGCCATGCCCAGGAGGACAATTACAGCACACATGACTCGAGTCATAGTGGAGTACTTTTTGGGACAGCACACCACACACCAAGCACGATGCACTGTCACAGAGTCATGGAACCTATAGGTCCAGCAGGGTGAGGTGAAAAGAGGGTTACTTGAGGTTCCAAGTTCAAGACCAGCCTGGGTAACATAGTAAGATGTTTGTGGAGGTTTCAGTCCATACTCAGCTAGCTCCAAGGCAGAGTGGCACATGGCAGAAGGCAACAGATCATGGCAGCAGAAAATAGCAAAAGCAGCAAGAGCAAAAAGGGAGGAGCAGCAGCACTGTTGTTTTCATCAACCATGGCTGTCCCAGAAGTTGAATCCCTGCAAAATATCAACAGATAGCAGTTACAGTTTTACAAAGAAAACCTGAGATCAAAAGCCACACATAGGGGCTGGGGATTTAGCTCAGCGGCAAAAGCGCCTGCCTGGCAAGCGCAAGGTTGTGAGTTCGGTTCCCGGTACCGGAGAAAAACCAAAAAAAAAAAAAAAAAAGCCACACATAATACTTTAGTATACCAATCATGATGACATTATTTTTATAACATATTTAAATGTCCATTTCAGTATTGAGTGGAGTAATACACAGCATATACATCACATAAGTTTTTTAAGGCTATTATTTGACAAATAATCTCATGTTGATTTGGCCATTTTCCTCACAGGGGTTTTTAGAAGGAACAATCTGAGCTCCACCAAATTAACAAGTGACCATACATATATTTTCCTTAATAAATTACTTCCACAAGCTTTCCTTGATGTAAATAAGCTTTCTAGTCTAGTTATTATCTTTCTTTTTATCCTTTTAGCAGGACAAGACTTTTATCACACAGAATCCTCTCATATCAATAGTATATCTCTTACATTTATAGCCTTCTTAAAATTTTTCTTTTCTCCCACCTACTACAACCTTTTACAACAAACTTGACTGTAGCTGCTTGAATTTTAGTGTCTTTTTTTCATCAGATAGTGAACTTGACTTACTGCCAATAGACCTCTGAGTAACCTTGAATCAGTGTTCTTTTAAAACAGAATAGAGAAAAGAGCAGGTTAACCCTGTAAATTCAAAACTTTGTAATGTACAAGAAATGCTCTATGAGCATCAACTCAAACTGAAAACCAAAAGTATAATTGTGAATTAGTTAAAATTTGTAATTTGATTTCTCCTGTAAAAGATCTTTAGGTTCTACAGTACTTTGGCTATTCACCCCAAGCTGGAGTTGCTCCAGCTTTCAGATGCTTGCAGGCAGTGCCGGGCTGGTGGCCATCAAGCAAGGGCTGGCGGCCATCAAGCAAGGGCTGGCCTTGGGGCTCCCGAAGTCGGGAAGAGAGCTTGGGCTTTTTTACCCTTGTTCACTTTTTTTTTTTTCTTTTTTGAGACAGGGTCTCGCTATGCAGTTCAGGCTGCCCTTGAGCTCACTTTGTAGCCCAGGCTGGTCTCAAACTCACAATGATCCTCCTGCCTCAGCCTCCCAAGTGCTGGGATTACAGGCATGCACCACCATGCCAGGCTGTCTTTTACTTGTTGGTTAGGGTAATTCACAACTAATTTTTCTTAATGATATTAGGAATGGTGTTTTTCTCTAATTTCTTTCTCAGTCAGATCATTATAGGTGTACAGCTCTTCTACTGAATTTTGTGTTGATTCTATATCCTGCTATGGTACTGAATTTAGTTATTAATTCTAAGAGTCTGTTGGTAAATTTTTTGAGTCTTCTCTGTAGAAGATCATGTCATCTGCAAATAATGATAATTTGAATTCTTCCTTTCCCGTACATATCCCATTTGTTTCTTTCTCTTGCCTGATTGCTCTGGCTAATATTTTCCAGGTGTGATAATAGTGGAATCCTTGTCTTGTTCCTGATTTTAAAGGGAAAGTCTTCAGCCTTTTCCCATTTAGTATAGTGCTGGCATTAAGTTTGTCATAAATGGCTTCTATCAATTTGAAGTAAGGTCCTTTTATACCTATTTTCTTCAGGATTTTTAACATGAAAAGCTTTTGGATTTTTTTCAAAGGCTTTTTTGAATCAATAAGAAGATCATGTAATTTTTATCTCTGCTTCTATTTATATGATGTATTACCTTTATTTATTTGTATATGTCAAACCATCCTTGCATTCCTGGGATGAATCTTACTTGGTTCTAATATATGATCTTTTTGATGATTTGTTGCATTCTGTTTGCCAGTATCTTATTGAAGATTTTTGTATCTATATTCATTAAAGAGTTTGGCCTGTAGTTGTGATTTTTGGTTTAGTCCTTTTCTAGTTTTAGAATCAAGGTGATGAGTCAGGTGTGGTGGTACATGCCTGTAATCCCAGCACTCAGGAGGCTGAGGCAGGAGGATTGCTGTGAGTTTGAGACCAGCCTGGGCTACAAAGCAAGCTCAAGACCAACCTGAACTGCAGAGTGAGACCTTGTCTCAAAAAGACAAAAAAAAAAAAAAAAATAGAATCAAGATGATGCCATCTTCCAAGAATTAATTTGTCTTTTTTGAGTGGGGGGAGTATGGGGAATCAAACTTACAGCCTTGTGCTTGCCAGGCAAGTGCTGTGCCACTAGGCTATATCCCTCACCCACAGGAATGATTTTGGAAGTATTCCTTTCTTTTCTATTTCATTAAAGAGTTTGAGGAATATTGACACTAGATCTTCCTCAAAGTTTTTGTAGAATTTGGCAGAGAATCCATTGGGACCTGGGCGTTTTTTAGTTGTTTTTTTTTTTTGTTTTGTTTTTTTCTTAATTTCTTCAATTTCATTGCCTGTAACTTAATTGTTCAATGTTTTCTAAATCATCTTGGTTCAGTTTTGGCAATTCATATATATCTATGCATCTATCCATGTGTAGTGGATTGACAACTGGTGGTCAACTTATAACCCCCTGCTGAACTGAGTAAGCATGGTGCTTGGTGTGGGAGGCCTACCTGAGGATTGTTGCCAGCAGCATAAGAGGTAGAACTGGAGGAGAGGAGGTTGTTGGGAGCTAAGAGGGGCTGTTGGGAGTTGATAGAAGCTGTAAGGAGCTGTTGGCTGTTTTGGAGGAGCTCATTATGCTGGCTTTCCTAATGAACTCAGCTGTTTTCATCCTCTGAGGAGCTCAGGACATTTTTGGCACTGAGAATAGCTTCAGTTCACCTTGGGGAAGCTCTGGTCCTCACTCTGAGCATCACTTCCTAGCTCTGGAGGGGAAGAAGGTTCACAGCTCAGTGTCCTGAAGAAGCCTGCTGCATTGGCATTCCTGATTGGAACTCAGCTGTCTTCACCATTTGAGGAGCTTGGGACCTCACTGTTGCTGAGGATGGCTGTGGTACTTTTCAGGGGAGCTCTGGTTCTTACTTTGCACATTGCTTCCTGGCTCCATTGCAGATCCCTCAGCCTGCTAGCACAGATCCTTCATCCCGCTGCCACAGACTTCCTAGATTCCACCACTGACTTTTTGGCCTTCGCAGCGCAGATCCATGAAACAGGCAGCGTGAGATATTGTTATGGGCTCTGGGCCTCCAGTTGTACTCATGGAAGGCATTGTTATGAGCTCTAGGTCTTCAGCTGGACTCTTGCAGGACATTTCTGTGGGATCCAGGCCCTCAGCTGGATTCCTTGGTCTTAGTATGTGGATAGATTTCCTGCACTCTTTTGTATATCATTTTTTGGGTGACTATTATAAATAATTTTAAAAATATGTGTCCTGTATTATATTGTTTCATCTTGCAAAAAAAGCCCCAAACCAACATGCCATATCTTCTGAATTCCCCAATTTACTAAAGTACAGATTCTCAAAAAAATTAAAAATAAACTGTCAATGAGTCTTTGGTTGACCAGTATTGCATGTCTATATCTGTTTTCATGAGAAGCCACTTTGAAGATATCAATATGTAATACAACCACCATTGTTAATTCCCTACCACTTTGTTTGGAACTCTGTATTGTCTGTATTGTGCTTGTGATATGTTGTAAAATGTTGTATGTCTGTTAATGTTTCCCTCCTTTTATCCTTAAAATAAAAAAAAATTAAAAAAAAAAATTAAAAATAAAAAAATAAAGTACAGATTTTCAAAGTAGTTACTTTAATCTTCTGGCAATTTTAACAGTGTCCACTGCAATTTTGACTTCTTCAGTTTTTATTGCATTGATTTGGTTCGTTTCTTTCTTTCTTTCCTTTTTTTTGGAAGATTGGTTACTTGTGTTATGGTTTATGTCTATATGTCACCCCAAAGTCTCATGTGGTCATAGGTGGGGCTTTTTCAGAGATGACTAGATCTAGAGTGTGTGATGCTGGAATGAAGGGTACTTGGTTACTAAATTAGTCCACTGATTGCTTTGGCATTCACCTTAAACTGAGTAGCTTAGGTAGCATATAAAAAGGGCAGAAAGAAGCTGATATTGTCACTTGTTGCTGGTCACATGCTTTTGTCATCTTTTGCCTTCCATGCACTGTTTCTCCTCTGCAATGCTCCTCTGCCATGATGCCCTGCGTTGGAGCCAGCCAATGATGGACTTAAACCTGTACAAACTATGAGCCAAATAAAGCTTTCCTCCCTGAACTTGGGGTGCAGGTATTTTGTCTCAGCAATGAGAAAAGTAACTAAGACAATTTGTTTATTCTTTCACAGAAAGAGCTCCTTGATTCACTGATTTTTTCTTTGTTTCTTTGTTTCCATGTCATTATTTTTTGCTCTTATCTTTATAATTACCTTTCTTGTTCCAGCACTGGATTTCAATTGTTTTTGTTTTTCTAGGATACTGAGGTACACCATTAGGCTACTTATTTGGACTCTCTTTTTTTCTGATGTGGGCATTCACAACCATAAAAATTCCCTGTTATAACTGCTTTCATTGTGTCCCATAGGTTATCTTATGTCGTACTGGCATTGTCACTTGATTCGAGAAACTGTGCAATTTCTTTTTTGATCTGTGACCCATTTTTATTCAAAAAGGTATTATTTTATTTTCATGTGTTCGCATAACTTTTGTTGTTTCTTTTGCCATTAGTTTCTAGTTTCACTGCACTATGATCTGATAAAAAGTGTAGGATAAATTTTTTTTCCTTTATTCGTACATATTTGCAGCATATAATGATTACATTCACTTTAGGGGATTGGTACATGCACACAACATGTTTCAATTCTTTCTCCCCCACCCAGGTATGGGATTATTTTGATTCTTTTGCATTTACTTAACCATGCTTTATGGAATAGCATATGGTCTATTTTGGAACAAGTCCTATGTGCTGCTGAAAAGAATGTGTTGCTGTTAGGTGGAACACTCTGCAGACATCTATAAAAATCCATTTATTCTAAGTTTACCTTAATTCTGATACTTGTTTGTTGTTGTTTCTGGCTCACTGATATATTTGTGACAGTGAGGATATGGAGAGCCCTCACGATAATTGTGTTGATATTGACCTGACCATTTATGTCCAGTAACATTTGTTTTATTAAAATGGGTGTGCCATTATTCTGCACATTATGTTTATAATTTATCTCTTCATGTTGAATTGTTCCCTTAACCAATATGTAGTTACTATTTTTGCCTCTTCTGGTCAGTTTTGGCTTGAAGTTCACTTTGTCTGAAATTACAATAGCTACTCCTGCTTTTTTCCAGGTTTCCCTCACATGGAATACTCTTCCATTTTTTTATTTAGGTATATTTCCTGTATACAGCATATCATTGGGTTCTATTTCTTGATCTAGTTTGCCAATCTGTGTGTTTTATTTGGTCAGTTGAGTGCATTCACAATGAGAGTCATTACTGGAAGGTATTGACTTATTCCTGTCATTGCATTGTTTTCCTGTCATTGAAACCCCAACCGCCACCCCCACTTAACTGCTCACCCTGTCTGGTGAATTCATTCCATTAGACCTTTTGTCATTGTTGGATTCATTGTCTCTTTCTTGAATCTCCTTGAGAATTTTTTTAGTATGGTTTTGTAGTCATGAATTTCTTGAGGTGCTCTTTGTAGTGGAAAAACTGTATTTCTCTATCAATTTTGAAAGACGGTTTTGCAGGATATATGAGTCTGGGTTGGAAGGCATTTTCTTTTAGGGTGTGAAACACTTCACCTCCAAGACCAGCTAGGTATTAACTTTTCAAAAGAACCAATACCATAAACCACCTTTAACCATAAAAGTATATATATAATTATAATATAAACTCTAAGACAAGCCAAATATTGACATGTAGTAGATATCTACTAAATGAAATAACTATACCTCCACTAAATATAGGGAATTTAACAGCGGTAACATAAAGTTAACTAACTAGCTAATGATTTAATAAAGCTTAATGGTTATACTAGTAAAAATATGAGGGTAAGAGAAAAATTTGCAAAACTAAACAATGGAAGGTAAGAAGGAGGAAAGAAAAGTGAGACGAAGGTGTGCTAGCATTTACAGGAGCAGGTTTGCCTTCCCAGGAACCAGATGAGCCTCCAGATTGCTCTCTGCTCTTTTCTCTGCACTGTGCTCTCTCTTTCCATCTTCTCTGTGGCTTCCAATTTTCCTCTCAGTTTATTCTTGGCTCTCAGAGATCTACCTCTTTCCTTCTCATCAGGTCATCACATACTATGTGTCTAGATGCTGGGTCTCAGAGAGGCTCAACTCCACTGTAAACTCAGCTATTCAAGAGGTTGATGCAGAAGGAACCTTACTTCAAGACCAGCCTAGGCAACACAACAAGTCCCTGCCAGATGACTGGGGGCCGGGGAAGTAGACCAGTGCTTATTGGTACAACAGTGGGCTCTGGATTTGATCTCTTATATGCCCTCTGCCAAGTCTGGGCAGCTTCAGTCACCTAAGCAGGGCACTAGGACACCTTCTTAGCCACCAGGAACCTTATAGTACAGAACCCGCTCCTCACTGCCTGGTCTACAATTTCTTTAATAGCTTTTTGAAAAATTTAGTTACAAAGTGTTAGTTCTCCTCTGTCTTTCATTATGCTAAAATTTCATCTTTATCTCTTCTCCTTCTCACCACCTAATCTCCAGTGCTGATGTCCCTGCTTACTGGGGATCAAACCCAGGGCCATGTGGGTGATAGGCAGTGCTCTAACCCTGAGCCACATTTCAGCCTTCCTCCTCCTTCTTCTTTCCTAGTTTCTTTCTTCCTCCCTCCTGAAATGATATAAATGTCTACTAAATACAACAACTATACATCCACTAATTATAGAAAATACCTCAACAGCTACCTTTAGGTATCATTCTTAATTAGGAGTCTTTCAACATATTTATACTAAAAGTAGATTTTCATCATCATATGCTTACTAATATCTTTTTCTCTCTTACATGAAGTTTCTCTCTGCAAAAGTTTGAGGTAGAAAAATTAGCAAAAGTTTCTTGATAACTTTATTGATTTTGAGAATACGTGAGGAAATGCCAAGTTGGGCAATCACAGTTACACTAAACTGGGCAGAAGTTTTACTTTCAATTTTTTTTTTAAAAAAAGAGTTTTGTTTATTTTGGATTTTATTTGGTTTTGGGGGGGCACTTGGTAGGGAACTCAGGACTAGGCAAGCACTCTAATCTGTGCTTTATCTTCAGTCCCTACTTTCACTTACTTAAACTCTTTTGATTATTAGAAGTGTTAAATTTTGATGAAGTTCAGTTTTTCCATTTTTTAATTCTATGGTTAGAACTTTTTATGTTGTATTTAATAAATCTTTACCTTACTCTAACTTTGTGAATTTTTCACTGCTTTTTCTTTGATGCTTTCTCAAATTCATGTTTGTGACTGGTTTAAGTAAAGATGAGGACTTATCATACAAAAAGCTATTTATTTCTGCACCCTTTATTGAAAATAATTCTTTTCTTTCTATTTTTCTTCATGAGTTTTGCTCGAGAGTGATAAATTTATTTATCTTTTGAAACAAAATCAACTTTAAGACTTGATTTCTTCCATTGTTGAGTGATTTTGTTTAATTGATTTCCTTGCATATTATTATCAGCCATCTTGTACTTTTTTGTCTTTTCTTTCTCATGTCTTTAGGTGGTCACTTAGCACATTGATTTTAAGCCTTATTCCTTTTCTGATCAAGGGTCATTAGCTGCCAACTTCACTCTAAGTGCTGTTTAGCTGCACAGTTCACAATTTTATATATTATGTTCATTATAATTTAGTTTAAAATATTTTATAATTTTCCTCATGAGCCACAGTACTTTTCAGGTATTTACAGTTTATTATCATGATGCTATCTGTCTCCCCATGTTTGTGTTTGGTTTTCCAACTAGATGATTCAAGGGAGAATAATGCCAGATTTCTCTGCATTCTCTGAAGTAGCTACCACTACACGGTTATTTTTGCACTTACTAGGCAATCAGCTAAATGTTTTGTAATTTTGGACAGCTTTATAAAAATAGCTTAGTACTTTCTGAATGCATCATTCTGATGTCCACATACACTGTATTCTCATATGGTGTCTATGAGACATCAATCAGCCAAGAAATAGGCTGTAAATAAAAGTTTTTAAAAGTCAGATAATATTATTTCCTGATTCAAAAATCTCAAAATGTAAGATAAAATAGGTTAAACACTTGACGACGTAGGTGTAGCAAAGGGTTTTCTAAACAGAACGCAAATCACACAAGAAATAGCAACAAGAATCAACAAATGGAATTATATCAAACGAAAAAGCTTCTGTACAGCAAAAGGATCAATCAGTAGAGTGAAGAGATGACCTACACAATGGGAAAAAAATTTTTGCAGCTTCTCCTCAGAGGACTAATATCTCTAGAATATACAAAGGACTAAAAAAAAATTAAATCACCTAAAATTAAAGATCCAGCCAAGAAATAGGCTAGAAAAATGAACAGACACTTCACAGCAGAATAAATACAAATGGTCAACAAATATATGAAAAAAATGTTCTCTGGCCATTAGAGAAATGTAAATTAAAACAACACTAATATTCTATCTTATTCTGGAAAGAATGGCAATCATTAGGAAATCAAACAATAACAGATGCTGGCATGGTTGTGGTGAAAAAGAAACCTGCCTGCATTGGTTTTTTGGTTTTTGTTTTTTTTTTTTTTTTTTGGTTTTTCTCCAGTACCGGGAACAGAACTCACGACCTTGCGCTTGCCAGGCAGGTGCTTTGCCGCTGAGCTAAATCCCCAGCCCCCTGCCTGCATTGTTGATGGGAATGCAAACTAGTACAACAATTATGGGAATCAGTATGGAGATTTCTCAAAGAACTGAAATTAGAAATTCCATATGACCCAGTTATCCTCAGCTAGGTAACTTCTCCAGAGAGCTTAAATTATCATACTACAGCAATACATGCATACCTATGTTTATAGCAGCACCATTTGTAATAGCTAAATCCTGAAAACAGGCTTTAAACTCATCAACAAATGATTGGATAAAGAAAATATGGTATCTATATATAATGGAATACTACTCAGCTATAAAGAATGATGCATTTGAGACATTTGTAGTGTAATGGCAAAAATCGGGCTGTATTCCACAAGTGACTGAAGGACTCTATTTAGAGCAAACAGAGTTTATTAAATAAATTTAGACTGGTCACCCTCATCCCTGATTTGCAGGTCAGGAAAGTAGGCAGCTGGCCTTTTTTGTTTCCACCTTAAATATACCTTTGGTTTCTGTGGTAACAGATTGGAATGTTGTAGCCCTGGCTACACATTGTTTTCCTTGTGTCACATGACCAGGTCAGGCTCCAGTCATGAGCCCAACCACAATGATATATACTTTCTGTACTCTGTTCTATACGTCCCCCTTTAGATAACCATACATTTCCTTTATGGTTACAATGTTTATCTAGGGCCAGGGAAGGGATGAAACAACCCAGGCAGGGTCATAGGTGGTTATCTGGGCCCAGGTGTTCTTTGTCTTTGGAGAAGCATTCCAGGGCAAAGTCAGGAAACCCCTCTGGGATATTTCTCAAGACACATTTTGAGGCTTGCACTAAGACTAGAATTATTCTATCTTAAAATGTTATGCTAAGAGTTGCCATCCCTTACAGTAGGAAAATGGATATACCCGGAAAATATAATGGTAAGTGAAATAAACCAGACATACAAGCTTAAATATCGTATGGTATCTCTCATTTGAGTGAGTCAAAGTACCAACAAAGAGAATAATAAAGAATGAATAGCAGGGCATGGTGGCACACGCCTGTAATCCCAGCACTCGGGAGGCTGAGGCAGGAGGATCATTGCGAGTTCAAGACCAGCCTGGGCTACAAAGTGAGCTCAAGGCCAGCCTGAACTGCATAGCAAGACCTTGTCTCAAGAAAAAGGCAAAAAAATAAATAAATAAAGAATGAATGAATAGAAGGGGAAAAGGGGATGGATCTCTTGCAATAAGGCAGTGTCCCAAGGGAACAAAGGTGAGAGGTGAGCAGGAGAGGAAATGAGAGGAATGAAGATGTGCCATATACAGGAACCTAATAATCCCAACTAATATAAACAATACATGCTATAATATGAGCCAAGACAAATAATATCAATATGTATGAAAAACAGGATAAGGGAATCCGAGGAGGGGGTAAAGGGGTGGAGAAGGTGATTAAAAGAAACACAAGCTGTAACATGTACATTACCCACTCCCCAAGACAATTGTAAACTGCATGAATTAAAAACATGTACTAATATAATTTTTAAATTTTTAAGTAAAACAAAAATACTGACACACACACAAATCTCCAAACGTTTTCCCATCAAACTCAGGTGTAAGACAATGGCCTCACAACTGGTCTTCCTTCACCTGTCTGTTTTTGTCTCTTACCTTTCTTCCCTCAATGACTCTGGCAGCCATCCTGACCTCCTTGCTATTTCCTGCTCTTTTCTGGTAAAGTATGTAGCCTCGAGTATTTCATTATAGTAGAAAAAAAAAAACTGACTAATACAATTGCTTTCCACATCTTTGATCCTTCTCAATCCTAACCTCTATTAATTTCATTGCTTGGTCTTCGGGATCAATCCTGAACCACGTTGGTGCCTCTGAATGACTCACTCATGAGAACTGCCAACACACCAGGCAGTGACCATGTCAGAACTTTGCATATGCTGTTCCCTTGGCCTACTTGCATAGCTCACTGCTTTGGTACCTGCAGGTTTTAACTCAAGCATTATTTTCTGAGAAAGGCCATCCTCTGCAGCCCTATCTAAAGTTTCTTTTACTGGAATGTGAAGCCAGAAAAGAGAGTAGAATAGGAAGGCCTAAAAATCAACCTTTCTACCTAAATAACAATTACACTGGCAGATGTATCTATTTTAGAATTCTAGAGATCATTTGAAAGACTTACAGCTTAGAAATGAAGGCTTGGCTAATAAATTGCAGTCAACTGTGATAAATTTCAACCATCAGCACAGTAGCAGCTATGAGCCCCATGGTAGGAAGCCATGTTAAGGGTTTGGATCTTAAATATCCCCCAGAGCCCATATGCAAAAGGCTTAGTGAGGGATAAGGCATACTGAAAGATGGTGGAACTTTAGGAGACACAACCTAGTGGGAGGAAGTTAAATCATTGAGGGCATATCCTTGAAGAAGATACTGGCACCTTCCCCTCTGTTATGGTTTGTGTCTGCATGCCCCCCAAATGCTCATGCAGTCATGGTGCAGGCTTCTATTCTACATTTTTGATTGATCAAAAATGAGTGCTACACTCCTCCTGGGGCAGATAGGTTGCATACAGTGTAAGGGAGGGAAAGAGGCTGCTTGCCGGCTGCCCCTCCCATTTGTTCTTGTTGCTTTGCTGTTCTCTGCTGCCATGAATGGTTGTCCTCTGCCATGTGCCACCCTGCCTTGGAGCCAGCTGAGTATGGACTGAAACCTCTACAGATTGTGAGCTAAATAAACCTTTCCTTCCTTAATTTTGTCTCAGCAATGAGAGAAAAGTAAGCAAGACACCCACCCTCTCACTTTTGGCTTCCCAATTGCCATAGGTAAGCGGTTCCTCTGCCACATCTTCCCACCATGTTGTGTTTCCTTGCCATAGACCCAAATCAGCAGGCTCAAACAACCAGGGTCTAGCTGGGAGTGGTGGCACACACCTGTAGACCCAACACTAGGGAGGCTTAAGCAGGAGATTGCCATGAGTTCAAGGCCAGACTGAACTGCATAGCAACACCTAGTCTCAGAACAAGACAACAACCAGGGGATGAAATCTCTAAAATCTTGAACCAAAATAGGCTTTTCTTCCTTTAAAGTATTTATCTCAGGTGTTTTGTCACAGCAATGGAAAGCTGACTAACATACCATATCAGCATTCCTTGAGCAGCCTGTAGAAGGTAGGACAAGCAATAAGGACCTTATCATCCTAACTGTGAGATCTGTATGTTAATTGCAGACTACTGGTTTGGATTACACAGGTATAAACACAGTCAGATCACCACTGTTGTAACCCCACTGGCTAAAGTGGTTCCCAGAAATTTGAAAAATAGCACTTGGGTTTTTTCCTTCCTTCATCTTTTCTCCTCTCCCCTTTTGGGCACCAGACACTTGAGGACTAGAATTTACCACAGTAACCACATATATAAGGGAACATGCCCAGAGAAAATCATAGATTCAGAAAAGACCTGAAAAGACTTTACATTTGCACTGCAGGTTGATACCCAGCACAGAGAAATCTTATAATATTTTTAAAAGCAACAGACAGGACTTCAGAAGGGATAGAATAGTATATTAAACTTATCACATTATAACACTTAAACGTACAATTTCTAAACACAAAATCACATAGTATAGAGAAACAAGAAATTTTAAAAAGATACAGGAAATTATGGGCCCTTCAAGGGGAAAAAATTAAGTTGAGTATTGCAGCGTATATCTGTAACCTCGGCACTTTAAGAGGCTGAGGCAGGAGGATGACTAGTTCAAGTCCTGCCTAGACAACCTAGGGAGACCCTGTCTTAAATAAAAATAAATAAGTAATAGAGGCTGGAAATGTAGCTCAATGGCAGAGCATGTCTCTGGGTTTGATGCCCAGTACCATGCACAAAGAGAGAAAAGCAAACAAAAGAAAAGAGAAAAAAATTAATCAGCAGAAACCATCACTGAAGAAGACCAGATACTGGACATGCTAATTAGGCACTAGCTAAACACAAGAAAATTCCTGTCCTAAAGATGCTGAAAGACCTAAAGGAAGACATGGACAAAGTCAGGGAAGTGACGCATGAACAAAATGGAAATACTAACAAAGAAAATGTGAAAAGAAACCAAAAGGAAATCTGTAGTTGAAAAATACAATAACTAAAATGAAGTGTTAAACAACTAAAATGAAACATTCTTTAGAAAGGTTCAAAACCAGATTTGAACAGGCAAAGAATCCTAGAAAAATTAGCAAGTCTCAGAGAAAGATAAAAAGACAGATGGAAAGTGAATAAAGCCTAACAGATCCATGGGACACCATCAAATAGACCAATATATACATAGTGAGAATTCCATAGGGGAAAAAAAGGAAAAGGACAGAGCAATAATAAGAAACAATAGCTAAAACCTTCCAAAATTTGATGAAAGTCATGAATGTACAAATACAATCTCAACATACTCCAAGTAAGATGAACTCAAAGGAATATACATGAACAATAAGAGAGAACCAATTCAGGGCTGAGGAGGTAGCTCATTGACAGAGCACTTGCCTAGCAAAAAAAATATTCCAGGTTCAATCCTCATAGCACAGCACCTTCCTGGCAAGTGCAAGGTCCTGAGTTCAATTGCTGGTACCAAAAAAAAAAAAAAAAAAAGGCTGCAACTGTGAATTCTTCAACAATAAAAGAGGAATTATAATATTCTGAGTTAAATAAAAGCTGAAGGAGTTCATGACCACTAGATCTTCCCTGCAAATAATGCTGAAGAGAATCCTTTAGGTTGAAAAAAAAGGATACTGGAAAGGAAGTTAAAGCTGTCTGAAAAAATGAAGATCTCCAGGAAAGTTAAATATATGGACAACTATAAATTCTTCGAGTATTTTCTACATGATTTAAAAGACAAATGTACAAAAATAATTATTAGTCTATAAGCCTGTGGTTAAGGTATTCCATGTGAGAATGTAATTTGTAATATCAGTAACTGAGAGTGGTGCATATGGAGCTACATAAAAGTGGGGTTCAGCAGATACAAATTCAAATTCTTTAGAGTGATAACTTTAGGATGCCGCATGTAAACCCTGTGGGAGTTACAAAGAATATAGCTAAAGAGGACTTAAAAGGAAGCGAGAAGGGAAGGAAAGCATTTCTCAAGACTAAACATCACCTAACACAAAAGTAGATAATAATGTATAAAATGGAGCAAGGGGAGTTATAAAGCGTATAGAAATCAAATACATAGCAAAATAGTAGAAGTAAGGCCCTCTTTATTATTAGTTACTTTAAATATAAACGAATTGAAATCTTCAATCAAAAGAGAGATTAAGGGCCGGGCATGATGGTGTGTGCCTGTAATCTTAGCACTAAGGAGACTGAGGCAGGAGGATTGCTGCGAGTTCGAGAGTAGCCTAGGCTACAAAATAAGTTCAAGGCCAGCCTGAACTACATAGGGAGACCTTGTCTCAAAAAGATGAAAAAAGAAAACAGAGATTAACAAAATGAATTTTCTTTTTTCTTTCTTTTTTTGTTTTGGTCCCAGGAATCAAAGTACTGCTGAGCTAGATCCCCAGCCAACAAAATGAATTTTAAAAACCAGGATTCAACAATGTGTTGCCTACCAAATACACAATTCAGATCCAAAAACACAAATAGTTTGAAAGCAAAATATAAAAAAAGATGATGCATGTAAAAAGCAATCCAAAGAGAGATGGGATGAATATACTAATATCAGACAAAATCCAAAAGGGTTGTAAGAGACAAAGACATGGTATATTAATAAGTAGTTCCATAAAGGAAAAAGATATAACAATTATAAACATTTATGCATCTCACAACTGACCTTCAAAACACATAAAGAAAATATGGTTAAAAATGAAGGGAGAAGCCAGGGGTGGTGGTACTTAGTTGTAATTCCAGTACTTGGGAGGCTGAGGCAGAAGGATTGCCACAATTTTGAGGCTAACCTGGGCTACACAGTGAGTTCAAGTCCAGCCTGAATTACAGAGTGAGACCCTGTCTCAAAAAACCTAGAGAGAGAGAGAGAGAGAGAGAGAAAGAGAGAGAGAGAGAGAGAGAGAGGGAGAAAAATAGGCAGTTCTTTATTGATAATTAGAGGCTTCAATACTTCACTTTCAATAATGGATAGAAGAACCAGATAAAAGATATGTAAAAAAATAGGGAATTTGAACAAAACAATAAGCTAACAAATAGATATATACCAAACAATAAGCTAACAAACAGATATATACCAAACACATATACATGGAACAATTCACCTAACAAGAGCATACATGCTATAGTTTATATCTGGATGTCCCCCCAAAGCCCCATGCTCTCATATGTGGAACTTTTTGGAGGTGAGTAAATCACAGGAGGTATGATATTCATCAGTGGATTCATCCACTGTTTAGTTTCTAGCTGGTGTGATGTTGGGAGCTGCAGCCTAGCACAAGGAAGTGGGTCACTGGGGGTGTGGCCTGAAAGGATCTGTCTCTCCCCCTGCTCCTTGATCTCTTTCTGCTTCCTGCCTACACTGCCATGAGCTGTTTCTCTGCTGTGATGCCCCTCTGCCATGCAACCCTGCCTTGGAGCCAGCCGACTATGGACTGAAATCTCTACAAACTGTAAGATAAATAAACCATTCCTCTTTAGAGTCATGGGTATTGTGGCTTAGCAATAAGTAACTAAGACAACACATGTTCTTCTTAAGTGAGCTAAATAAACTTTTCCCCATTAAACTTTGGGTGTCACGTATTTTTGTCTCTGCAATAATAAAAATAACTTAGACATGCATACATAGATACATTTCTTTCTTTCTTTCTTTCTTTACATTAAATGAGGTTTTGACATCTTGCCCAGGCGAGCCTCCATCTCCTGGGCTCAAATGACCCTCCTGCCTCAACTTTTCCAGTAGGTGGTATTATGGGTCCCAGCCACCATGCCAAATTTAGTCTCAATAAATTTTTGATTTGTTTTATTTTGTTTTGAAACAAGATATTGCTATGTAGTCTAGGTTGACCTTGAACTTATTATTTAGCCCAAGTTGATCTCAAACTCATGATCCTCCTACCTCAGCTTCTCCAGGGCTGGAATTATAAGGGGTGTCCCACTGGGACTGGCAGTCTCAAGTTTCAAAAGACAGAGATCATAAAAATATCTTTGTCCAATCACAAGGAATAAATTGAAAACTCACCCTTAGCAAGTCTTTCTTACTTTAATTTTTTCCTTTCACCATCTAATATACTATACCTCTAAATTATTTTGTTTCTTTTGTTTCTACTTATTTGCTCTATGAATTTAAAATTCTGAGCATAGGGATTTTGTTTGTAGTTGTGTTCCCTGTGCCTGGAAGACTTTGACCTGAGGTAGTTATAATAAAATGATTATTTAGTGAATGAACTAGCTTAAATACTTTTCAGTAGAAAGCTTTCATCTTTTTTTTTTTTTTTTTTTTTTTTTTTTTTTTTTTTCTCTGGTACCAGGAACCGAACTCACGACGTTGCGCTTGCTAGGCAGGCGCTTTGCCGCTGAGCTAAATCCCCAGCCCCACTTTCATCATTTAAAACTGTGGTGTGGTTCTTGTCTTAATTCCTCCAGCATTTTAGTTCTCTTTTTTCTGTCTCTGAAATTTTTGATAAATGTAAGATCTTTATTGTTTGATCTTTTTCTCTTGTGTTTTCCTTACTAGATTAACTTGCCAACTGAATCCTTGTCTTTTGCCATTCATGGTAATGGTTATTTAGCTCAACTGAATTTCTGTGACATTTATTGTCCTCTCTCCTGTAGTCTTAAGATTGTGATACATTTTATTGTACTCCAATGTAATAAGAATCCATTAAAATTTTGTGTTCAGCATCTATATCTATATAAATCGGGCCAGGGTTTCCCTACAACTGCCTGACAGAAGGCAGTAAACATGGCTTAGGGCATTTTTAATGTTAAGAAGTTTCATTAACATTGGATATCGGGGCTGGAGATTTAGCTCAGCGGCAAAAGCGCCTGCCTGGCAAGCGCAAGGTCGTGAGTTCGGTTCCCGGTACCGGAGAAAAACCCAAAAAAAAAAAAAAAAACATTAGATATCATTAACTACTTTTTGTGCAATACTGGGGATTGAACCTAAGGTCTTCATACTGAGCTACATCCCAACCCTATTTGTTTGTTAGTTAATTTGTTTGAGACAGGCTTTTGCTACATAGTTCAGGCTATCCTTGAATTCACTTTGTAGCTGAGGCTAGCTTTGATTGACAGCACTCTTCCTGCCTCAGTTTCCCTCATGCTGGGATTACAGGTGTGAGTCACCATGCCTGGCCTTATTTTATATCTTACTAAGTCACCCAGGTTGAGCTGGAACTTGTGGCCCTCTGCCTCAGCCTCCCAGAGTGCTAGAATTACAGGTGTGCACCACCATGCCTGGCTCATGCCATTAACTTCTAACTCAGTGGTAGCGTGGGAAGTTGCCAAACTTTGCCTCTAAGCATCCCATTTCTGTGATGCTCTTCTAAAACAAGGAAGCTAAAGCTGTGGGAATGTGTCCTCACAAAAGTCACTGGGCCACAAAGATAGTGGCTCTGCTACTTCACTGTCCTGTCTCTCTGATCCCATGGGAATCCACAGCTGCATTAGTTTTTATCCAGCCTTAGCCATGTGTTGGCTTCTCATGTACACTATACCTACAACCTCAAAACTTCATGCAGGACTAATACAGTTTCATCAGGAATAAAGAGACCTTTGCAGCATGCATGTGTGCATGAGTGTGTGTGTGTGTGTGTGTGTGTGTACGCATGCACACATGCTGGCAAGCTAACCTAGAGCCTTGTGCATGCTGAGCATGCACTCTACCACTGAACTACATCGCTATGCCAACCTCTTAAAAATTTTCAAACCTGGTGTCATGCCTTCCCTTCATCCATGTTTTGTACTGTTCTTAGGAAATGTAGTGGGAGTGTGGTATATAGAACTTAACATCCAATCTCCCTTGTAAGCTATCAATCTCCCATAAACCCTTATGTAAGAAGACTTAAGAGAAGAAACACTCTCATCTGCACTCTGCTAATGATGTCCCAGGGAAGTCCTGGGTCTCTAACACCACTTGTAACTGAGCTAGAGGGCATGTGGTATAGGGCCTGGGCTGATGGGAAAACTATTTGAGGGCGTGAGATGGAAGCCACAGGATTTATGATCTCCATAGCTTTGATTCAACCAGAGAGCAGTCTCATAGTTCACAGACATACAGCTGCAACCCTGATAGTACGGCTGGTTGGTCAGTCAGGATTCATCAGGAAAAGTGGCCATTGTAGATAGTTCAGGAAAAAATACAGGCCAATGCTATAAGGCAGACTCTAAGATGGCCCCAGTGATCCCCTTTTCCGGGTGTTTACACTGTGTATGATCTCCTTCCCATAGAACAGACCAGTCTAGGAATTTGCTTCTAACCAAGAGAATATACAAAGGCATGCTTATTCCAATGTCATCAAACTTGATAAGTAGGTTATCAGAGGTGGTAACTCCCTTCTTGTTTGCAGACTCTCTATCATTTTCTCTACATATGTTGATGAAACAAGCAACCACATTGGAAATACGCATATCACAGGAAACAGGGTGGCCTCAAGCCAGCAGCCATCTGAGAGCTGAGGCTCTCTTACTCCAACAGACTGCTAAGGTACTGAAATATGATAGCAATCGTATAAGCCTGGAAATGGACCCTTTCCCAGTGAAGGCTTCAGCTCAATCTCCACCCTGACCAACACCTTGATTGCAGCCTTGTGGCAGGCCCATAAGCAGAGAAGCCAGCTAAGCAATGACCAGACTCCTGACCTGAAGAAATAGTTAGATAATAAACAAGGCTTACTTAAACTATAAGTTTGCAGTACTTTGTTTTATAAGGTAGAAAACCAATACAATTATTGGGTGACTCACAGGGTGAATGTTCAAGAGGCTGGTACTAACTTAGCTATCTACAACACCACAGTGGTTAACAAGGTACCATCTGCCATGTATCTGCCTGAAATTGCTACTGTAGATTTGATTTTACCTTCAAAATGTGGGAGGACTTGACTAAATATGGGAGAATGAAAAAGGACACGGAGCCAACCAGAGGAATTGTCAACAGCCAAAGCTGGAACAATTGTAAAGTAAGGGACTGGGGTGGGGCTCAGTGGTACAGTGCCTGCCTAGCATGGGCAAGGACTTGGACTTGACACCCAGCACTGCAAAAATATAAATAAAAATAGGCTAAGTAGTGAGAGTAGTAGATAATAACTCAAAGAATAAAGTAAATATCTATGATTTCATATTGATAGAAATAAATAATTAAATAAATAAACTAATGGCAGAGAAGGAACAGCCCTTCCTTTTGGCAGACAATTATAAATGTAGAAGGAATAAGAGAAATGTAAAATAACCACTAGGCAAACACCACGGTAATAACTATCGCAGGCATGATTTACCAAAGGGTACTAAAACAAGTGGGTAAAACAAGCTAGTAGCATAAACTTGAAGTATCTCCCTCAAGAGAGTTATCAATTGCAGAGAGAAAAAAACTAATTTTGCAGCAGAGCCACACAGAGGATGCCACATACTGCAGTCTAAATCTCAAATGTCCCCCAGGCCCCTGTGGTAAAGCATGGGCCCTGGTGAGGCACTGTTGGGAGATGCTAAAGCTTTTAAGAGGTGAGTCCTGGTGGGAGCTCTTCAACTCATTTGGGGACCCCCCTTTTGAAGGGGAGAATGGGACACCACCCCCTTCTTTTTCTTCCTATTTTATGTCCCAGCCAGCAATTTGTTTTGCACACGTTCCCCAGTGTCGTGTGCTGTCTCCCCACAGGCCCAAAGGCAATGGTGCCAGCTGACTGGAGCCTCATAAACTGTTAGCCAAAATAAGCTCTTTCTCTACACAAGTTGGTTCTTCTGAGTACTTTTATAGTTTATATGAAGATGACAAACACAGCATTTTAGCAAAGTAATGAGATTTATCTCCTTACAAGATGTACAGAGGACAAAATAACATGCACACTTCAATCTAATCATGAGACATCAGACAAAACCAAAGAGATATTCGCTAAGATTCTTGACCATTACTAATCAAAAGTCAAGATCATAAAAGACAAGAAAATAAATTAGAATAGAATCAAGAAGCACAAGTTGGAGGAGAACAAGACTACACGAAAACTAAATGTAATGTGGGATTCTGGATTGGACCCTGCAATATTAAAAGGACATCAGGGAAAAACTGGTAAACTGCTAAGGTCCATGATGTAATTAGCACTTTTGCACCCTTATTAATTTTCTGAGTTTAATAATTACACTTATATAAGTTTTTAATCTTTGGGGAAACTGAACAAAGAATATATGTGAATTTTCTATACTGTTTTTACAAACATTTGTAAGTCTAAACTTTTTCAAGATAAAGATTTTGAAACAGAGTCTATCCTGGAACAACAAGAAGGAAAGGATTCTAGATCGTGTAATCCCAGGCTGCTCCACTGTGATGTAGAGGGAACTGTAGAAGGAGACAGCAGTGAGAAGTTGTGACAACAGACCATCTGGCATATTCCACCCCTTTGAAAACACTCACTCGTATTAAAAATGCCAATAAGTAATAATTCCATCATCCAGGTTCTGCCTAACATCCTGCTAGTGATCCTGAGCCTATACAATCAAAAATGCTCACCTTGAGATCTCCCTAGGAAGACCCCAAGTCCTGTAAATCACTATAACTCTAAGTTCCTTTTGTAACTCAATGGCAGTCACTTTTTATTTTAAATTAATTAGTTTATTAATCGATTTTCATGCATACTAAGCATATGCTCTACCACTGAGCTACACTCCCAGCCTTACATTACTTCTGATATACAGTCATCTGAAGACTAGAATTACAAATTTAGCATCAACAAACATGATGTAAGGTAAGCACTAGCACATCATACAGAATCAGGCCTGAGAAAGAAACCAATGTCTTTTAGCCAATTGGTTTAGTTTTGCTCCCAAATTGTTTAGTTCTCCTCTGTCTTTCATTATCTTAAAACTTCATCTTCATTTCTCCTCCTTCTCACCACCTAATCTCCAGTGCTAATGTCCCTGCTTACTGGGGATCAAACCCAGAGCCATGTGCATGCTAGGCAGTGCTTTAACCCTGAGCCACATTTCAGGCTTCCTCCTTCTTCTTTTCTACTTTCTTTCTTTCTCCCGAAGTGGTGAGCTGTGAAAAAATACTGACATATAGTAAATGTCTACTAAATATAACAACTATACCTCCACTAATTATAGGAAATAACTCAACATCTATCTTTAAGTATCGTTCTAAATTAGGACTCTTTTTAAATATATTATACTAAGAGTAGATGTGGTCTTTCTGTGATTTTGATCTTCTGCTTACCAATATCTTTTTCCCCCTTACATAAAGTTCTCTCTGCAAAAGTTTGAGGTAGAAAATCAGCAAGAGTTTCTCGATAACTTTATTGTTTTTGAAAATAAATGAGAAAATACCAAGTGGGGCAATCACAATTACACTAAATCAAGCTGGGCATGTCGGTGCACTCCTGTAATCCCAGCACTTGTGAGGCTGAGGCAGGAGAATTGTTGCAAGTTCAAGACCAGCCTGGGATATAAAGTGAGCTCAAGGCCAGCCTGAACTGCATAGCAAGACCCCATCTCAAAAAGACAAACAAACAAACAATAACCAAATAAAAAAAAATTGCACTAAATCAGGCAGAAGTTCTTTCAATTTTTAAAAAAGGTTTTGGCCAGGTGTGATGGTGGATTCCCGTAATCCCAGCATTTGGAAGGCTGAGACCGGAAGATCACTGTGAGATCAAGGCTAGCCTGAATTGCATAATGAAATCCTGTCTCAAAAAAGACAAAAAACAAATAAACAAAAAAAGGTTCACTTTCTAGCTCAATTGCAGTCACTTTTTGTTTATTTTAAATTAATTAGTTTAGGGGCTGGGGATTTAGCTCAGCGGCACAGCGCCTGGCAAGCACGAGGTTGTGAGTTCAATTCCCGGTACCAGAAAAAAAAAAAACCAAAAACCAAAAAAAAAACAATAAATTCATTAGTTTATTAATCAATTTTTGTGCAGATTGAGGACATGCTGTACTACTAAGCTACACTCCCAGCCTACGTTACTTTTGATAGTCAGTCATCTGCAGACTAGAATTACAAATTTAGCATCAACAAACATGACATAAGGTCTGCCCTACCACATCATACAGAATCAGACCTAAGAAACAAACTAACCTCTTTCAGGCAACTGGTCATAGGCAATTTCCCATGAAGCCATATGTGGGTTAAGGAGTTGTTAATACAGCAGGTGTAGTAAGCATGGGAATGTGAACCATTTGTTACTGCAACCCACTGTGCCTTCAGGACATGTTTAGGCACTGTCTCATTACACTGTTTCTATTTGATGTTGAATTACTGGTGTGCATGATCAACTTTATGGTGTCATGGATCCAATAACACTCAGATCACTGCGATTACATGATAATTCTTAGGATATGTTTCTCAGAGAGGGAATAGCTACCTTGTAAGGTGGCTTGACTTTGTTCCAAAATCCTGAAAGGCTTAATTAAGATTCTCTATCGGGTCTTATTACAGGTCATACCTGCCTGAGTCACTCAGGGAATCACTGAATCGGCTGGGTTGTAAGGCTCAAGAAGCAGAACAGTAGTAATAAAGCTGGAATCACCTACTGTGCCTTTGCTTGGTTTAGCTGCTACTGAAAACTGAAATATTACAGGTTACTCAGTAAGTGTCAAGAAACACAGCTGTGTACATTACCTTCTGTGATTGTTAATTGTGGTATGTCAAATTGACTTGAGCAAACCCCCTAGCAGATTATTAAAGCTCTGAGTGTGTCTGTGGACGATTGACAAATAGGCCACAGAATGAGGCAGGAAGACTCACCCTGGGAGGGGCAGCACCAATCAACAGAATTGTAACCTAGATGGAATCAAATGGGAAAGAAGATAGTCTCCATTTTCCCATCTTTGGAGGAGCTCCAGTCTTCAACATTGCTTTTGTATGTGTGTCTTCAGTTCCTTCAGGCTTCCAGGAAAGCCTTTTCAGCTTTCAAGGCAGACCCTTCAGCTCTCCCGCATGGACTAACAAGGAACTCTGCCATGAACTCCAGACCTTCGACCTTCAGATGGACCCTCTAGATGTCCAGTGCACAGGTGGCCCTTTTGCATTCTTCTATCCCTGAGACCACAGGTGGCCATTGTAAGCCTACCTAGTAAATCCTGTATATACTCATGTATGTATTTTATATTAATCAGTTCCTCTAGTGAACCCTAAAATTGAAAGGGGACTATCAAAAGCTGTGTCTCTTTATTAATAGTAGGGATGCAAGATAGAGAAACTCATCTTTCATTTGAGGAGGGTTACCTTAACATACCCCAAAGCCCAAAGCCTCTAGAAACTTCAGTACTGTGGCTAATTTCTGGGGATTTGAGGGGTTTGTCTCCCATCCTCAGCCATGCATATATCATACAAAGACATCTGGGATATCTGAAATATCTTCCTTAACTGACCTAAACAGCAGCATATGCTGAAATATAGTAGAGCAGAATGATGACTTGATTAAAGATTGTTTCTGCTCTTACTCTTTCTTCTTCCCCCTTCTCCTCTTCTCCTTCCCTTCTTCTGCTTCCACTTCCCCTCATTGTCCTCCTCCTCCTCCTTCTTGGTGGTGGAGGTGGTGGTGGTACTGGGGATTAAACACAGGACCTTTGAACCAAGCAGCATCTCCAGCCCTTTTGTTTCAAGACAGGGTCTCATTAAGTTGCTCAGGGTGAAAATGAAATCTGTGAACCTCCAGAGGCCTGGGAATGTAGGCATGTACCACCACGTGTGTCTGAAGACTGAGTTTCTTTCAGAATAGATTATGACATGGAGTAAAACATTTAACATAGGTCTGAGGAAAGATGGTAAGAATATATTGCTGTTTTTTGCTACGTGAAAATAAATAACTTCTGGTAGTTTTTTTTAAATTTGGAGTTAGAAAATGCATTGTTATACCAATTGCTGCAAAACAGGTACAAGTGGATATGGCCATTGCTCTAATAAAGAGATAACAGTAATGGCTAGGGATGTAATTCAGGGGTACAGCATTTGCCTAGCATGCATGAGGCCTAGGTTTAATCTCCAACATCATACACACACATCAGAGAAAGAAAGAGGAAATGAATAAATAATAGGAAATCAGATACAATTTAAATTTACAGTAATCCATTGTCCTCCTCCACAAGGCTAATGGCAAATTAAGTGAGGAATCTTTATGTTCTTTTTTTAAACTGATTTTATTGGTACATTTTACATATACATAATGATCACACTCATCATAGAGGATTTGTACCTGTACATGATATAACTTGTTTCTTTTTTCCTATTCCCCTACTCTCCCTTGAATCTCTCCTACCCTTCCCATTTACAAAAGCTTTTGTTTCCATGTTTTCCTTTTTTCTCATTTTTTTTTTACTTTTCCTTTCTTTCCTCCCCACTACTTCCTCCCTTGCTCCCCTCCCCATTTGAATATTTTCATTCTATTTCACAATATCTATTATACACTTTGGTCCCTATTTCCACTTTCAGTTTCTCCCACCAGAGAAACAATGCAATATTTGCACATGCATGTTAATTTATTTCACTAAAGAGTATGGTCTCAAGGTGCATTCATTTACATAGAAATGTCTCAAGGTTATCCTTTTTCATGGCTGACTAGTACACAATTATATAAAAAAAATCTTTGTTCATTCACCAGCTAATGGGCATTTGGGTTGTTTCCAAGATTTTACTATTACAGAATGTGTTGCAATAAACATGGGTGTGCATGTATCCCTGTGGTATGATGCTTTCAATTCTTCTGAGAAGATACAAGAAGAGGAATAAGTGAGTAAAATAGAACATTTGGTCCTAGTTTTTTGAGGAAATTCCACACTGATTTCCACAGTGATTGTACCAGTCTGCACTCCCACCAACAACGGAGAAGTGTTCCTTTTTCCCTACAGCCCCACCAGCATCTGCTATTGGTTGATTTTTTGATAATAGACATTCTTTTGGAGTGAGATGGAATCTCAATGTTGTTTTAATTTGGATCTCTTGAATGAGCAGTGATGTTGAACATTTTTTCATATATTTATTTGCTGTTTGTACTTCATCTGAGAAGTTTGTATTCATCTCAGGTGCCCATTTTTGGATCAAGTCATTAAATTTGGGGGGGTCTGATTTTTTTTGAGTTCTTTATATATTCTAGATAGTAATCCTTTGTGTAAGGAAGAGCTGGCAAAAATTTTTTCCTACACTGTGGGCTGTCTCTTTACTTTGTCAATGGTTTCTCTTGCTGTGCAAAAGCTTTTTAATAAGATGAGATCCCAGTTGTTGAGGGAATCCTTATGTTCTTTACTAGTGACATTTAATCTCTGAAATTTCCCACAGGATCTTGTATTGCTTTTGAATACAAACTCCAGAACTTCCATTTGGCATTTCCTATTAAACTGGTAGCCTCCATTTCATGGGTTTGATCCCTAAGTACCACAATTTTAAAAATTCAGGTGAGGTTCTGAGAGAGATTGTTTTGGATCTTAAAATTATATACTTCTTAAGATGAAATTAGGTCCAAGTCCTGGACTACTCTTAATAGAAAAAAATCTGAAGATAATGAGAAAGGAGTTAAATTCCCTTTTATGAAAAAAGAAAACTATTAATGCGTGTGTGTGTGTGTGTGTGTGTGTGTGTGTGTGTGTGTGTGACTGGGGCTCAAACCCAGGGCCTCATGCATGTTAGGCAAGTGTTCTACCACTGAATGATACCCCCAACCCCTGTGACTTGCACTTTTATAGTTGGGTTTTTCTCAGGCTCTCACTGTGGATCTGCTACCCAACTTGTCCATAATTTTGAGAGATTACATCTATAAAATTTTAGCTTTTTCTATAAGAGTGCCAACTTTCAAATGATTGTGAGTGTTTTTCTATCATTCCAAAATACTGGTGTTTCTTTTAACTTGATTACTCTTCTGCATCAAGGGCCCCAATTTTACCCCTTTTATTCCTTAGACTTAATGTTTTTAACCACTACAGAACATTAAAATATTTTAATGTTAAAATGGTAATATGTCCTTTTTAAGACTTTCATCAAACTTAAGGAAGTTCAGCATTATTTTTCTCTAATTAGAAATATCAGTGATGAGAATCCAGTGAGTTCTTGGAGGAACTTCTCCATAGCAGAAAAAAATAAATGGACCAAATATTTATTCTGGTCCTACTGATGACAATACAGAGGTTTTTAATTAGTCTATTCTTCCTGGCACTTTTTCAGTTCCAACAAGTACAAATTGTTCTCTTCCTACAGCCCAGAAGAACCCAACACTGAAATCCCCAAATTGCTCATTGTGAGTATTCTGAGGATTCTCTGGAAGTATAATTTATCACCCTAGTTGGGACACTCTTAAGAATGAGAAGGGTCAATACCAACAATGATACCATGATAGCAGTATCATGTCAGCCAGGGCTGTCCAGAGTAGAAGTGGATGTGTGGTCACCCCGGACCTGGGCCACCTGGTATGAATTTCAAACATGAGATAATCCCTGAAGGTTTCTGGGAGATTGGGAAATTTGCTACCTTTTGTTGTTCACTTATATATTGGGCACATGTCAGTGGGGTACACATTTGCACTGTGAAGAGATCATATCAATACTGTATTAGTTAGGGAATGTCATATTTTCCTTTCATGTTAAAAAAATGTTTATTCCTATTGACAGTGCTTGGCAGGAGCTTCAAGGGGAATCTTCTTGGTAAGGACACAGGTTCCCTGAACAAATGCTACTTTATAGGGACTGGGGATATAGCTCAGTGGCACAGTGCCTGTCTGGCAAGCACAAGGTCCTGAGTTTAATTCCCAGTACCAAGAAAACCCCCAAATGCCACTTTCTGAGATCAACAGATTGTCTCTAAAGTAATGGAAACCTCTAGCCATTGAGTATTAAACTGGCTATGGATGCTTGATTATGTTTATAAGACAGCAATTTGAACTAAAATACAAGTTGTAAACATAAGATTGTTAGCTATATATATTTTAAAACACTGATGAAAATGGGGGCAGAAGAGTGTATATAATGTACAATTGTTTCCATGATGGAACAGGACCATTTACATACACTTATTTGTTTGTAAACACATAGGCAATCTTGAGACTGACAAAGAGCTGGTAAAAGGAGTCTCCTCCAGGCAGGAGTACTGAGAAGCTGAGAGACAGGAGTCAGGGGACCTTGCCTGTCTACACTTTTAGAAAATGTGAATGCATGTCCTACTAAAAGAATAAAATTTGAAATGAGATAGAAGAATGAGTAGATTGTGTCTGGGAAGCTGGGACCCTGTATATTTGCCTCTTAATCAAAAATAGGACTAGTTCCAGCTGAACCATTAAAAGGGAGCACCAGCGGATGCCCCTTGGGAACAGTTGGAAGCAAAATTCTGGCATCTGGGGCCTGAGGAGGCTGATCTATGTGTTGAGAAGCCGATTCCTTTGAGGATGCTATTATAGATCGAGACAACTAAGTGGTATTAAAATTTTGTGTGTTGGGGCTGGGGATTTAGCTCAGCGGCAAAAGCGCCTGCCTGGCAAGTGCAAGGTCGTGAGTTTGGTTCCCGGTACCAGAGAAAAACATAAAAAAACAAAACAAAACAAAACAAAACAAAAAAAATTTTGTGTGTTTACGCTAGCAGAGTAGCTCAGTAGTAGTGCATTTGCTTAGTATAAAAAGGCTTGGGTTCAATCCTCAATAATGAAAAACAAATGGAAGTGGAAAGTGTAGCTCAGTAGTAGTGCTCTTGCCTAGTGTGCACAAGACCCTGGGTTTAGTCCCCAGCACTGGAAACAGAAAGTGTGTATTTTCCTTCTTATTCATAGGACTGCCTGTCCTATGAATCTGTACTATACCAGCCTTCATGTAAATGTAAGTGGGGTGTTTTAGTATTGTTCCTAACATTTCATTTTACTAGCAAGAAACCTTTCATTTTATTCTTTATGACCTTAAAGTTTAGCCAATACTGACATTGTGTGTGCACATGTGCATGTCTTGCTAAGTCTCTGTTACGGTTTGTGTCTGGATGTCCCCTCAAAGCCTCATGCAGTCATCAGGCGGGATTCTAGTTTCTAACTGATCCGTGGTCCAATGTTGGAATTATGGATGTGAGTGCTACAGCCGCTCTGGGGCAGATAGTTTGCATACAGTGTGAGGGAAAGAGTCCTGCTCTTCCTTTTTTTTTTTTTTTTTTTTTTTGGTACCAAGAATAGAACTCAGGACCTTGCCCTTGCCAGGCAGGTGCTGTGCCACTGAGCTAGCTCCATGGCATTGCTCTTCCTGCCTGCTCCTCCCTTTTGCTCATTGCTTTTGCTATCTTCCACCACCATGAACAGTTGCCCTCTGCCATGTGCCACTCTGCCTTGGAGCCAGCCAAGTATGGACTGAAACCTCCACAAACTGTGAGCTAAATAAACCTTTCCTTCCTTAATTTTGGGCATCAGGTATTTTGTCTCAGCAATGAGAAAAAAGTAACCAAGACAGGCTCAAACCTAGGCCCTTGTGCATAGTAGGCAAGAGGTTTACCAATGAGCCACAGCATTAGCCCCATGTTACCTTTTTTAAAAAATGAGATATAGTTTCTTGCACAGTTGTTCAAGAGACAGCTTTCAGTCCTCAGTACCATCTATTGTTTTACACATATGTTTTCTAGCTCAGGCAACTGAGAAAAAATGTAAACATTTCTTAAAGTATTCCTTGCACATCCTCTGAGACTGTTTCTCTATGCTGCAAACAGAGTTGGGCTATGATGATGCAGTTTGCAGACAGGAATGGATCTGCCAGAGTGAGATTATTTTGTCCCAACATGGTGGAGCAATCCAAGCTACACAGAGGCTGAGGCGGAAGCGTTGCAAGTTCAAGCCTCGCCTGAACAACTGAATGAGACTCTGTCTCAAAAAATACAAAACAAAACAACAGCAAAAAGACCTAAGAAAGAAGGACTGGGAAATAAAGCTCAGTCCTGCAGTGCTTGCCCAGCAGGCAGGAGGTCTTGGGTTGAATACCCAGTAGTACTAGTGGTGGTAGAAGGAGTAGTAGTAATAATAATAATAACTTTGTATCAAAACATTACCACAACATCAGACATTACCACAACAAATGTCCATTTACAAACATTTACAGAAATGTTTCCATTGTTTTCTTTCCATTCTTTTTTAAATCCCTATTTCCTTCATTCGCTTCGCCTGCTCCCCTTCCTTATTCCCCTACCCATTTGAACATTTTCTTCCTACTTATCCATATCTATCCTCCATTTTGCTCTTTATTTACCCATTGGGATTCTCACACAAGAGAAACAAGACAATATTTACACGTGTGCCCAATTTACTTCATTTTTGTTCTCAAGGTGCCTCCATTTACCTTACGGATAAACATACCATGGCAGAGTAGTACTCTGGATATATAAAAAAACACATTTTCTTTACCCACTCCTCGGTTGATGGACATATGGTCTTTCAAAGATTTAACTATTATAAACTATGCTGCTATAAACATGGATGTGAATGCATTGCGTTGTTACGATACTTTTAACTCTTGGGAAGATTCCTAGAAGAGGAATACCTGGGTCAAAAGGAACCTCTAGTTTTAGCTTTTTGAAGAATCTCCACTCTGATTGCCATTGTGGTAGTACCAATTTATATTTTCACCAACAGTGGAGAAGGATTCCTTTTTTCCCTTAGTCTCTCTAGTATTTGTTATTGGTTGGTATCTTGATAATAGCTAATCTTTCTGGAGTGAGATAGAATCTCAATGTTGTTTTAATTTGCATCTCTCGAATTACCAGAGATGTTGAACACTTTTTCATATATGTATTTGCTACTTGTACTTCATCTGAGAAGCGTCTATTCATTTCAGACACCCATTTTAGGACTGGGTCTTTAATTTTAATTTGTCTGATTTTTTTGAGTTCTTTATGTATATTAGTCCTTTGTCTGAGGAACAGCAGGCAATAATTTAGTCCTTTATGTATAGCAGGCAATAATTGAGTTCTTTATGTATATTAGTCCTTTGTCTGAGGAACAGCAGGCAATAATTTTGTTCCTATTCTATGTGTTATTGCTTTACTCTGTTGGTGGTTTCTTTTGCTGTGCAAAAGCTTTCCAGTATTATATGATCCCAATTATTGATTCTTTGTAATATTTCTTGTGCAATTGAGGTTTTGTTCATAGTCTTTGCCTACACCTATGTCTTCAAGAGTTTTACCTATTCTGCTTCCAGTAGATTGTTTTAATATTTAGATCTTTGATCCATCTCAGTTTTAGTTTATTCATGATGAAAGATATGGGTCTAGATTTAATCTCTGGCATTTCTTTTTTTTTTTTTTTTTTTTTTTTTTTTGTTTTTTTTTTTTTGGTTCCCCATTTTTTCCCAGTACTGGGAATCGAACTCACGACCTTGCACTTGCCAGGCAGGCGCTGTGCCGCTGAGCTAAATCTCCAGCCCCTAATCTTTGACATTTCAATTTTAGTTTAGTGCATGATGAAAAGTATGGGTCTCAGTTTAATCTTGGCTTTAATCTATGGGTCTAGATTTAATCTTTGGTGAGAGATATGTGTCTAGGTTTAATCTCTGAAAGCCAATTTTCCCAGCGCCATTTACTAATGAAGCTATCTTTCCTCCAGTGAAGGTGTTTGGCCACTTTGTCAAAGATAAGGGAGCTGAGTGTGCTTGGAGTTGTTGCATCTTCTATTCTGTTTCATTCCTTAAGTCTTTTGTTTCGTTTAATTTGTTTTTGCCAGTACCATGCCATTTTTATCATGACGGTGAAATGGAAAAACTGTACAAGAGACTGTTTTTTTAAAACTTTGTTCTTTTGAAACTGCCTGTTTCTGTAACTGCTTCATGGCTTTGTAATTACTTTCTTGACCCCGTAACCATGAGAGCATAACCAAACATATAGGATGCCTGAGTGTACCATTGTACCAAGCTTTATGAATTGATGATCATTAGTCCATCCTTGTAACTGATGATCTCACCCTGCTGGCTAATCAGAAGAACTACCAGGCCATTCAATCTCACCTTTAAGGGCTAGGGATTCAGCACAGCGGCACAGCGCCTGCCTGGCAAGCACAAGGTCATGAGTTTAATTCCCAGTACTGGAAGAAAAACAAAAACAAACAATCAATCTCACCTTTATACCCCCTTTGTGCCTCCTGCTTGTGCATCATAAAAAAAGCCCTAGTCCACCAGAGCAATCTCTGGTCTGATATTCTGGGAATCTCTGGTCTGATATTCTGGGAATGATCCCAATTAATGCCCACCAACATAAATAAATCTGCCTCCAAATCCTGGGTATCATTTCAGTGTTTCTGCTTGCCATTGAAATAGTTCTGTAGTATAACTTCATGTTGGGGATTGTGATGCCGCTTCCTTGCCTTTTTTGCCCAGCTTTTGCTATTCTAGGTCTCTTCAGGCTCCATATGAATTTTAGGATTTTCTCTAGTTCTGTGAGGTATACTATTGGTATTTTGATCAGGATTGCATTAAATCTGTATAAAAGTTTTGAAAGTATGGCCATATTAACAATATTGGTTCTGCCTATCCAAGAACAAGGTATATCTTTCCATTTTCTGATATCTTCTTCAAAGAAGAAAAAAAATTTTTTTGTCTTTTTGAGACAGGGTCTCACTATGCAGTTCAGGCTGGCCTTGAACTCACTTTGTAGCTCAGGCTGGCCTCGAACTTGCAGCAATCCTCCTGCCTCAGCCTCCCAAGTGCTGGGATTACAGGCATACACCACCATGCCCAGCTCTGAGAAAATTATTCTTAAGGGGTGCTTACTGAAGTATCTTAAACTTTATGCCTGTACTTACTTTCCAATGGTCCAGAAAAAAATAGTGAATGTACAGAAACACAGTTATGCACACACATGTGTCAGGGAAGAGTAAGGGCAAGCAGATGTACAAAATATTAAAAGTTGTTGAATCTGGAAAGATGGAATATACCTGCTGATTATACAATCCTTTCAATTGTTCTGTGATGTTTGAATATTTCAAAACAAACTGGAAAGAGAAAAATCACGTATAGAAGTACTTCTAACAGTCACATAAAGAGGAAAGTCAAACTAAATACAGCAAAGACCACTGCTTCTTCTTAGATAGACGCCTAGATGAGATTGTGACATGTATCTTTGCTCAAACTGGTCATTTTCTGAATATAACCACTGTACTGTTTGCCAGTGTTTGGAGATCCAGTTAAGGGAGTGCCTAGTCCTGATAATGAGGCCACCCTCAGCTTCAACAGTCAAGAATCTGCATCAGACACTGTAGGAAAATAGACCAGAGAGGCTACAGCAAATACAGCATTTCTGCCCAAAGGATACCAAAGGACGTCACTGCATTTAGAGTGTGTGTCCAAAAGATCACCTGCACTCTCCCAGACAGTTGGTCATTCAAGATTCTGGACCCCCAATTCATTCTCAGAAGGTACAAGCCTGCTTTCTTCTCCTCTTCTTCATTCTTGGGGATCCCTCTAGAGGCCAAAGTGAGCCACTGACCCATGGACTGTAAAGGGGCTGAGCAGTCCTGGTTTTCTTCCAGATGACCTTTACAAGTGGGGTTCACTGAAACAGATTCAGTAGTGGTCCTTACCTGCTCCATGAACACAACTATCTGCTCTTGTGAGAACATGAAATTCCTCCACATGCAGGCCAGGTGCCAGAATAGGAGTGCTTGTGCATGGGAACACCAAAGGGAAAAGAGATCCTAGTCACTGTGAACCGGCAGGCAGGAGTGTTCACGGAAGTACTGGAGATATTCTGTATGTCACTAATAAAGCAAAGTAGGAAAAATGTGAGCATCTTTGTACTAAAAGGTTTCTTCATGGCGCTACCAATGCATGTTATGAGGCAGGGCTTTAAGTACAAAATGATGTGGACAGGGAAGCCACAAAAGTAAGGTCAGCACCCTCCAGAGGCCAGAGTATGTCCACTGGTACCTGGAACCAAAGGGGTACCCTTTCTGTATAGTTGGGGACATTAGCTGTTTTTCTAAGAGCCATCAGCTACCTAGGTGACCCTGGGTAGCTAGCACACCTTCTTCTGGATGGACCTCAGCTGTCCTGAATTTACAGCCCCATTAGTGCCAGTGCAGGGCCACTGCCCTTGGGCTGCACTGCCAGAGCAGAAGTGTTAAATGAAGAGGTATCCTTGGGAAGATGTCAAATCAAGGCCAAAGAAGTCCCCAGTTAGAAGATTCCTGCCAAAAGGACAGTGCTGGTAGTGGCCAAAGGAGAGACACTGGGAGAAGCAGATAAGAAAAGACAGCATCGAGCACAGAGGAGGCAGGACCTGAGTCTACAAGAATTTAGCTGTCGAGTTGTTCTCTGCTACAAACCCCCTTTGATACTACTCTGAAGCCTGTGAACCTTCTCAGAAAAATGTTTTGTTTGTTTTGGGTTTTTTGCCCCTACTGGGGATTGAACCGAAGGCCTTGTGCATGGTAGGCAAGCATGGTACCACTGAACTGCATCCTCAATGCCCCTAAACTGTTCTTAAGTGCATAACATAAACTACACAGGGTTAAAGGGAACAAATTACATGCACACATAGTATTCTCCAAATAAATTTTAAAATATGTGCTTAGTAATACATGTCTTTATCAATGCATTAAATACCAATCTCTATTAGTCAATCAAATAACCAATAGACCTTTGATATGGTGATGGATGCAGTTAGTGTTTTGAGTTTGTGTAATGTGACTTGAAAATATATGTGATTTCTATGGGGGACAAAGTTGCAGGTGCAACTAATAGTCCTGAAAGCTGTTGCTTGTATTTATCTTTGAAGTAAATGCAATTTTCATACAGGCACTAAATGAAAGTAAATGTTCTGTTTTCCTATTCAAGATCGGACACCTTAAATTCTAAAAGATGATTGTATCTAAATTCTGTTCCAAGACTCCACTTTAGAATACTGCTATAGAGTCCTTTTCATACAAAACCCATAGCCACAGAGGCCGTATCTTTTTTCTTGTCCCTCCTCTGGATAATGTGATCAGAGTTTCTCTAGGTTTGGCTTGTAAAAGCTTTTGGGCAGCTATCTTGTTTCAGAGCAAAAGGCAAAATTCATCATTTCTTCTAATTCTGTGTTTTTCAAATAAGAAATGATAAGAAATGATAAGATGATAAGAAATGCATCTTGCGTTGAGATCCAAGTCTCAGTACACAATACACATTACAAAACCACAAAACACTACCCTACTCCATGTAAAATACTAATTTGCTAGTGCTGCCATAACAAAATATCACAGGCCAGGCAGCTTAAACAAGAAGCATGTCTCTGGGGTTGTGCAGGCTGACCTTGAACTTGGATTCCTTCTGCTTCAGCCTCCCATGTAGCTGGGATTATAGTCATGCACTGATGTACCCAGCTATACAAATTTCCTTTTCTTTAAAGGCCCTAGATCAAAATACAATCATATTCTGAAGTCTTAGTTAGGAATTCAACATATGAGTTTAGGAGGAACACAATCCAGTCCACAAGTGGAAATAATATATTTACATCAAATACAGTGTCAAATACTAATATTTAAATCCAACAGTCTTAGATTTGGGCTGTTATAACAGAATCCCATAAACTGGGTGGCTTAAACAACAGACATTTACTTCTCACAGTTCTGGAAACTATAAGACGGAGATTTTAAAAAAGAAAGTAAAAAGAAAAAGAAAATTCTGAAATAATTCATAAGTTAAAAGAAAAAATTAAAAAGGACTGCCAGGTATGATGGCTCATGCCTGTAATCCCAGCACTCAGGGGGCTGAGGAAGGAGGATCAACATGAGTTTGAGGACTGGTTGGGCTACATAGTGAGAGGCTGCCTCAAAAAAAAATTTTTTTTTAAATTAGAAGGGCTGAGATTAAAGGCCCTGGCAGGTCCAGTATCTGGTGAAAGCCCCCTTTTCGGTTTGCCATATCTTCATTGTACCCTTACAACACCACCCTTCTTTTTTGGTTTGTGTAGCTGGTTGTTTTTGTTTGTCTGTCTGGTTGGTTGGGCTTTGTTTTCCTTTGTTTTTGCTTTTTGGTTTGTTCTTGAGACAGGATCTCATTCTATAGTCCAGGCTGGTCCTGAACTCACTGTCACTCAGGCTGTCTTCAGACTCATGATCCTCTGCCTCAGCTTGAGTGCTGGGACTACAGGTATGCACCTCCATCCCTATCATCCTGTTCTGTAGGTTTGTTTGTTTTGGGCAAGGTCTTGCTAAATTGCACACACTGGCCTCAAACTTGTGTTCCTCCTGCATCAGCCTCCTGGGTAGCTGGGATTACAGGCATTAATCCACCTTGCCCAGCCTCCTGTATCTATTTTATAAGAGCGTTAATCCTCTTCTGAAGACTCTACCCTCAGACCTAATTATCTCCCTAATTATCCTAACACTGTCACATTGGGGTGTTAGGCTTCAACACAGGAATTTTGGAAAGGGGAACAAAAACATTTAGTGTGTTAACAAACAGGTGAAATTACATCCCCTGCCCCAGCAAAAAAAGACAGGAAAGACATAATAGATGTACTTGCTTTTGATAAATTTAATACAGACAGAAACATACGGAACAATACAATAAACCCACTGGCCAGATGCACAGACAAGTCTTGCTTTTGGCTTTAACTGGGTCAGGGTTGAAAGTTTAGCTGACACCAAGGTCAGTTTTGCTCATGCTATCAGGCACCTGGAACGACACTTGGCCCACATGAGGTACGAAATAAATACGTGATAAATAAATAAGCAAATACTCCATATCATAGTCTTACCACACATACCAGACAAAAACGGTCAGAGACATATACTGTTAAGGTGCACTGAAAATTCTAAACATTATTGTCAGTGTTTGTTAATGGCACAGGGCCTGGTACCACAAAAAAAAAAAAATACATAAATCTGACGTTGTTAATGGCACAAATTAGATGAGATATATTCTCACTTTAAGATTTTTTTTTTATTAGTACAGGGCATATTTGGAATACAACTTAAAGGTATTTAAAGGCATTTGTTGACATATCAAAAGTCAAATGTCCTATACCCATACACGACACAAAAGATTCTTTTTCATTTATTATTTTTATTTTGGAAGAGAATTTTTATATGTCCTTGTTGTAGTCAGGGTTTGCAAGGGAAACAATTTAATACAGGACTCGTAATTTATAGGATTATTTTATAATATTCACCCAAAGAGTCAAATGTGAAAGAGTGCAGGAAATCTGTTCTATGCACTAGACTCAAAGGATCCAGTTGAGGGCCTGGATCCCCACAGCACTGCCTCACACTAGCCCAGCTGGAGACCTAGAGCTGGAGACCTAGAGACCATGGCAATGTCCTCCACAAGTCCAGCTAGAGGCCTAGAGCTCACAGCATTGTCTCATGCAAGTTTGTATCAAGGATCTGCACTGGGGAGGCCCGAAGATCAGTGGTGGAAGCTAGAAAGTCTGCGTCAGCGGGATGAAAGATCTGTGCCAGCAAGCAGAGGGATCTGAACTGCAGCCAGGAAGTGACACTTAAACTAAGGACCTGAGCTCCACCAAAGAGAACCATAGCCATCCTCAGCAACAATAAGGACCTGCACTCCTCCAACGATGAGAAAGCTAAGTTCATATAAGGAAAACAAGTGTGACAAGCTTCTCCAGGAGAATCAACAGCACACCATCTTCCCTTCTAGTTCTCCTTTTTTGTATCTGGCCACAATCCTCAGGTGGGCCTTCCACACCCAGCACCACAGTGATTCAGTTCAGCTGCGTGTTATAAGTTGACCAGTTGTTATGAGTTAATCCAACACAATCCTCTTCATTTACTACATAATATACCATTAAATATGATAGTTGCAGGCTATTTTGTTAATATTTACATGGCAAATAAGAAATTGGAATGATAACTTTCTTTCCTTAAACATACAAAAATACAGTGAATGTTTAAATTAAAAAATTATAGTAAAAGAGACATTGCTACAAATCTCCCTCAAAATGCTCAAAAATATTCCCCCTCATTTTGAAAACACTTATCCCATCTTTCTTGGCAATGTGTCTTTTACTGTACTAATTTTTACATTTAACTATTCATTGTTTATTTCAATAACCCTTGGTGGTTGAAGGGTTTACTTATAAGTTCAGCATGAATTAAATTTTGCAAATAGACTGGAAGAAACAGACACAACCAAAAACACACTCAACCACCTAATCTTTGATAAAGGGGCCAATCAAACTCACTGGAAGAATGATAGCCTCTTTAATAAATGGTGCTGGAAAAATTGGCTTAATACCTGCCAAAAACTGAAAATAGACCCAAGCCTATCACCATGCACCAAACTCAAGTCAAAATGGTTCACAGATCTCAATATTAAACCAGAAACACTAAATCTATTGGAAGAGAAAGTAGGTAAAAACCTCGAAGACACAGGGGTAGGCAGAGAGTTCATGAATAAAAACCAAATTGCACGTGAAACACTTGAAAGAATCAACAACTGGGATCTCATCCTACTGAAAAGTTTCTGCACATCTAAAGAAATCACCAGCAGAGTCAAAAGAAAACCCACAAACTTGGAAAAAATTTTAGCTGATTGTCCCTCAGACAAAGGGCTTCTATCTAGAACATATAAAGAATTAAAAAATTTCAGCCCCTCCAAATTCAAAGACCCAATCCAAAAATGGGCAGCTGAGATGAACACACATTTCTCAGACAAGGAGATACAAACGGCAAATAAATATATGAGAAAATGTTCAACATCATTAGTCATTCGAGAAATGCAAATTAAAACAACACTAAGATTCCACCTTACCCCAGTAAGAATGGCTAGCATTAAGAAATCAACCAATAACAAATGCTGGCGAGGCTGTAGAGAAATAGGAACCCTTCTCCACTGCTGGTGGGAATGCAGACTGGTGAAACCACTGTGGAAATCAGTTTGGAGATTCCTCCGAAAACTAGGTTTAGAGGTCCCATTCAACCCAGCTATCCCCCTGCTGGGTATTTTCCCAGAAGATCTAAAAACATCATATCACAGTGATATATGTGCACCTATGTTCATAGCAGCACAATTTGTAATTGCTAAAATGTGGAAGCAACCCAAATGTCCATCCACCGAGGATTGGATAAGAAAATTATGGTACTTTTATATAATGGAATATTACTCAGCTGTAAAGAAAGATAAACGCGAGGCCTTTATATTTAAATGGTCACAACTAGAGACCATACTCATAAGTGAAATAAATCAAACATACATGTGCAAGCACCGCATTGTGTCACTAGTGTAAAACTTGAAAGAGTTAATTTAAACTCGGAGGTATGATAGACACTGTGAAATGATAGGAAACCACCGAAGAGTAAAGGGCTTCTGGGATGTGGGAAAAGAGAAGGGAAAGAAGGAGAAATTTTGTATGTATGTATATACAGGATAGATAACATGGTTGTTCTATCTGCTGTTTCTATGCTGAAAGAAACTGTCAATGAGTCTTTGGTTGACCAGTATTGCATGTCTATATCTGTTTTCATGAGAAGCCACTTTGAAGATATCAATATGTAATACAACCACCATTGTTAATTCCCTACCACTTTGTTTGTAACTCTGTATTGTCTGTATTGTGCTTGTGATATGTTGTAAAATGTTGTATGTCTGTTAATGTTTTCCTCCTTTTATCCTTAAAATAAAAAAAATAAATAAATTTTGCAAATAGTCTGAGGGTCAAGGTTTTTTGTTTTTCTTTCTACAGGAGTATTCAGTTGTTCCAGCAACATTTATCTTAAAAAAATGGCTATACCCGCACCTGTAGGATATATTTTGAGACTGTTTATTCTGCAATAATACCACACCATCTTGATTACTATGCCTTTACAGTCAGTCTTGAAATCAGGCAGGTATGTCTTCAGACTTTTCCCATCATCAAGATATTTGACTCTTTTAAGTGTTTTGCACCTTAAAAGAAAAATATACTTTTTTTTCTTTCTTTCTTTTTTGTTTTTTGGGGTTTTTTTTGTTTGTTTATTTTCTGAGATAGGGTCTCATTATGTAGTTCAGGCTGGCCTAGAACTCACTCTGTAGCCCAGGCTGCCCTTGAAATTGTGGCAATCATCCTGTCTCAGCCTCCTAAGTGCGGGAAATACAGGTATGTGCCACCGGGCCTGGTGCATCCCCATATGCATTTTAAAGTCAGCTCAACAATTTCTGTCAAATGAGTTTCCTGGGATATTGATTGGGATTGTGTTGAATCTATAGATCAAACTCAGGAAAACTGTTGCCTTAACATTTAATCTACCAAACCCAACTCATGATATTCATCTCCATTTACGTAGTTTTTTAATTTCTCTCAGTAACCTTTTGAAATTTTCATTATATGAACTCACATATTTTGTTGTTTATTTTTAAGTATTTTAATTTTGTTGCTATTACAAATGGTAACATTTTGAAGTTTCATTTTCTAAAAATTCAGTGCTAGAAAATAGATAAACTGATTTTTGTATGTTGCCCTTGAATCCTCTGAGCTTGCTGAATTCACTTTCTTGTTCAAGTATTTCGCTGCTGTCATCGTCCCTGGTTCTCTAGAGTTCTAGCACACAAGTCTAGTTGGTTTTGTTTCCTGGTTCCAACACATTTGAAGGAGGCAGTTCCTTTGCTCTCACATGAGCTAATTTTCCAGGCTCTTCTCAACTATTCAAGACTAAGTGATCAAACAATTACAATGGTGAAACACAAGGTCAGGTCTAGTATTGTCATTTTAACTTGCGGCTATACAGGAACACTGGAGTTAGAAGGGGCAATGTATTTTGAGTGTACAGAATTCATAAAGTGAGAAAATAAGGTAGGTTTCTCCGCCTCTCTGCTGTTCCCCCAGCCCCCACAGTATTTCAGAGGACTACCTCTGGGCAGCAACTCCAGCCTTGGCAGGATCACAGTGAAGTCACTGTCATCTATTTCTCACTAATCTGAGGCATAGTCATGTTCTGATGCCACCTCTCCCCCAGAGAACTCCTATGCTAGGTCTCTGTTTTGCTTTTATATTTTATTTTTGGTGGGTGAAACGTAGGAGTCTTGGCAGTTGCCAGAGTTGGGGGATAAAGAGGAAGTAGGAGAGGAAGTAGAAGAGCATCAGGCATGATTGTGTGAGCAGCAGAGAGCTTCTTAGACTAAGCTAAGAAGGAAAAAACAGCAGCTCTCCAACACCTGAATTAATAGGATTACATCAACAAAAGCATTGCTACTGGGCTAGATAAAAATTTCATGGAAAATTAAGGAAATAGTAAAGTATATCCAAATACTAAAAAATAGCATTGCCATTTCTAGAGCAGTCTATATCCGACCTTGTGTGAGAAGGCAAATGACAAATGAGTTATGTGAGTCAAGGTAGGTAAGAATGGCCTGGACTTGTTGACCAGCTCTACCTATGATTTTCCTATGTTAGATCTATGGTTCCTAAGTCCTTTTTTTTTTTTTTTACTGTTTTCCTCCTAAAGGGGCTGGTCTGCAACTCATGGCATTGCTGATTCAAACTATGGTCAGTAGACACAGGTAGGGGGTGCTCCATGGAGCCTGCCACACAAAACCGGGTAGAAGACAGGAAAGCACACCAGGAACAAGTCCCTATGCCTGGGGAGATCGTCCATTGGGCTTTTTATAGGGTCACCTGGCCTCTGTGTCCAGGAAAGGATCATATTCAAACCGTTCTGAAAGCCTAAGCCCACAGGGTCACCAGAGGTCAAAAGGAGTCAGGCTGGGGTGGCTCCAAAGTCACAGCAGGGGGCCCCAAGAGCCCAGAAAGTGGGTGTGAGACTGGTTATGCTGCCCTCACAGTGACTGCACTTAGTGTGGTGAACTCTGATAGCCCAACTTTTCCAGCCTTTGTGGAAATTCCCCAGCTCCAGTGCTCTTTCTCCACCTCTCTATGCTTAGCCCCATTTCATTCTTATGTTCAACCCATAAGAATGGCTCTAGGTAGTTGACCTAGACACCTGCCCTAGAGGATTCAAGTCCTATATCAGTGTCAATCTGTAAAGAAGCTATAAATCTATGGCTTCTCAGGACACACGATGTGATATGGTAACTCAACGATAAATGTCTGACCCAGAGTCAGACAGCTAACTGGCAGTGGAGATGGAAGAGAAATCAGGTCCCCTGACTTCCAGAGACAAATCAGACTTATAGTATGGTAGGTAAAATAATGACCACCTTCCAAAAATGCCCACATCTTAATCCCTGATGGGACCTCTGAATATATCACCTTCATGGCAAAAGAGAATCTGGAGATTGATGAAAAGTACAACCTTAATAAAACAGGGGATCCAGATTATCCAGGTGGGCTCAGTTCAGAGAACTTTTCCTGGTTTTCACAGATGATACAGAGGAAGGTGAGTGTCTTGAAAGAAAGTTCTGCCCAGGGCTGGGGATGTAGCTCAGTAGTAGAGTGCTTGCCCAGCATACACAGGCCTTGAGTTCAATCCCCAATACCACAAAGAAAGTTCTACCCAAACTAAGAGGAATGTATGTACTACTCTGCTCAATTTTCTCCAAAATTTGAAAATAATATATATATACAACAGAAGGAACAGAAGCTAAAAAGCCCAAACTCCATGAAAGCCATAGGAAAAGTGAACCAAGAATTGGCTAAAACCATAAGGCAAAAAAAGGACAGCATGGAATTCCTAGGACAACTGGCAGTGTGTAAAAACAGAAAGAGAGGTCAGGTTACAAGTGGTGCTGGGGGGAGAAGGACAAGCACCACTTAGTAAACTAGAACCTTACCCAGAATCTGGACCTGGCCGGGAGCCTTGTGGATCTTAACCTATAAGACCATCTCCCCGGAATCAGATCTTTTCCCACTTTTGCTGTATTAGAGATATATCACTGTGTATTAAATTACCACAAATTTTACATCTTAAGACAATACACTTCTTATGATACATGTTCTGTGGGACAGGGACCCAGGTATGTCTTTCTAGGTCCACTGCTCAGGATTTTGTGACTCAGCGATTAAGTTATCCACTGGGCTGTGTTTTCATTTGGACGCTCAGCCAAAGAAAAGAAGTTTCCAAGTTTACTTAGGTCACTAGCAGAATTGACTTAGTGTCACAACAGAGGGCTCCAGCTTCTTTTTTTGCTGTTTTTTGAAACAGGGCCTTTGTAGTGCAGGCTGGTCTCAAACTCATAGTGATCCTCCTGCCTTGGCCTCTGAGTGCTAGGATTAAGACATGTACCACCACGGCCAGCTAGGGCCCCAGCTTCTTGCAGGTGTTTATCTGGAGGCTGTCCTTGATTCCTAGATGTTGCTGCAATCCCTACAGGCCACTTGCAGTTTCTTGCCACATGGGCGACAGAGTTGCTTCATCAAGCAAGGAAAAAGATGCTCTAGAGTAGTGTATGGCACCCATGCTGCAGCCAGCTGTTTGGTATTATTGAAAACTCTAAAAGGCTCCCCACCACTGCTCTAGCATGAGTCAGGTAGCAAAACAGGCATGTTAAAAACACGTTCAAAGAAGTACATTCCAGTACCTCTGCCATACACTATTGAATAAAGGCACAGGTCCTACCCTCACTCAAGAAAAAGCAATGACACAAGGATATAAATATAAGGAAGAAATAAGGGACTATCCTTGAACTTGTTTGCCACATCTAACAAAGATGCAGTTGGGGTGGTGTAGTGGATTGATGACTGGTGGTCAACTCATAACCCCCAGCTGAACTGAGTAACTGTGGTGCTGGGTGTGGGAGGCCCACCTGAGGACTGTTGCCAACAGCATAAAGGCAGACCTGGAGAAGAAGAAGGAGGCTGTTGAGAGCTGAGAGAGTCTGTGGGGAGCTGGCTTTCCTGATGAACTTAGCTGTTTTCATACTCCGAGGAGCTCGGGACCTCGCTGGCACAGAGAATGGCTTTGGTTCACTTTGGGGAGCTCTGGTTCTCACTCTGAGCATACCTTCCTGGTTCCAGAGGGCAAGATGGTGCACTGCCAGCCTCCAGGAAAAGCTTGCTGCGTTGGCTTCCCTGATGG
>NW_004955459.1:2525772-2561729 GCF_000276665.1 Chinchilla lanigera
GTGGTACCCTTTGGGAGAGCTCTGGTTCTTCTGAGCATCACTTCCTGGCTCCAGTGCAGATCCCTCAGCCTGCTAGCATAGGTCCTTCTTCCTGCTGGCACAGACTTTGTAAATTCCACTACTGACCTTTGGGCCTTCCCAGCAGATCCGTGAAACAGGCCTGCATGAGATGTTGTCATGGGCTCTGGGCCTCCAGTTGGATTCATGGAAGGCACTGTTATGAACTCTGGGTATTCAGTTCAACTCATGTAGGACATTGTTGTGGGATCCAGGCCGTCAGCTGGATTCCTTGGTCTTAGTGTGTAGACAGATTCCCTGCACTCTTTTGTATACTGTTCCTTGGGTGACTATTATACATAATCATATGAAGTATGTGTCCTGTATTATATTGTTCCCCTTGCAAAATAAGCCCCAAACCAACACAGGTGGGAATGATGGTACACAGAGAGATGCTGAGGACTGGGGAAGTAGCTTAGTGTAAAGACCCTGGGCTCAATCTCCAGTACTGAAAAAAAAAAAAAAAAGCCAGAATGTGATGCTGGGAATAGACAGATAAGTTTTGCCTGGGTACTGAACATATACAAGTTACAAAAACAATGGGTGTGGGCAAATTCAAAAGTGTCACATCTTTTGTAGGTATGGGTCATCTAGATCTGTAAACTAAGACTGATGTAAGTAATGACAAGCTCATGTTACCAATGAATGAAATGGAAAGGACTAGATGTTTCCTGGCTAGGAAGTTGAGTCTAGGAGAGGATCTGGACAGAGAAGAAACACAAATGATCAGTATCCTTGGATCACTCAGGTCATGACAGATGAGAAACATCTGGGTCCAGTGATATAAAATAAAAGTCCAGTAGAGTTCCACCAACACTCACAGATCATTAGCTGACATTTAACTGACCACAAGACACTTGAAGGAATAATCTATCCTCTTTGTTGACAGAGGGCAGTAGTTTCTTGTTTTTCTCTAGAAAACCACCCAGCAGATAGGATGACTGTATTTTGCTTAATCCATCAAACTATGTTGAGTAGACAATCATTTTCAAAACCCTGACAATTCAATAAGCCCCTGAAACTGGCAAGGGGCTTGAACACTTGAGGAAGGTGGAAGGTTCAATAGGCTGGAGCACCAGGTCTATCTTTAGTACACTTCGATCAATGGATGGGAAGTCTAGACACTAACAGTACAACAATGGGTGAAGCATCTATTTTACTTTAAGTGTTCATTACAGCAATGAATGAATAAAGCAGCAGAGACTATCCCTAGAAATTTAAAGAACTCAGATTTCATTCACGTTCATGTAATTTTATTCAGCAAACATTTATTGTCTGGATATACCACTTTGTTGGTGGGAGATGTAAAGATGAGTAATTTCTCTCTGCCTGCTCCAGGAGGAATACAGGTAGACTCAGATCACTGCTGTAATAGAGGTTCTGAGGAAGACCTATGGAAGTATCTAAAGGGTGGCAGGAGAGGAATTTGATGAAGGCATCTTGAAGTAATTCTTTTCTTTCCATTTAAGGCATCACTACATGATTGCTGAGATTAAGGCCAATCATAGGAGGAACTTCAGGCTTGAGTAAAGGCCTGGAAGCTAAACTGTGCAGAGAGGCTGATACTTCTGCTGCTGTTATCGCTTGCTACTTGCTGCCCTGCCACACCATAAACTGTTTTGCTTCTGCAATGCTCCCCTGCCACTCTGCCTTGGAACCAGCTATGGACTGAAACCTCTACAAACTATGAGTCAAAATAAACCTTTCCTCCCTTAAAAAGATAAAATAAACTGTGCAGAGAAAGGATAGAAACTGTTGTTTAGTGTCCCGTGTTTGGAGAGAGAGGAGGGTCTAAATCATTAAGCCTTTAAAAACTAGGGGTTTGGAATATATTGTGAAGTTACTGAAACACTACAGATGGAAAAGATGGACTCAGATTAGTGAATTAAGAAAACTCTATAGAGCACAGACAAAGGATAGGAAAAGGTCTGACTGGGGAACACATTCCATAAAAATAATGAAGCCTTAAGCTGGGCATCGTGGTTAAGGTCTACAGTCCCATTCCCGAGGCCAAAGTTGGAGGATCACTGACCCACAAATTTGAGACTAGTCGAGGCAACATAGTGAGACCCCATTTCAAAAAAATAAAACATTAATGAAGATTTAAGTGAAGACTGCAGAAATGAATGGAAAAGAGATACAGAGATACCTATCAGGTAACACGATGATTCTGACAAATGAAGAGTGTGTGAAACAGGTATGAAGTTGAAAGCAGAAGGGAAGGTGATGCCAATAAAGGAACTCAGGAATCAGGAGGAATACACAAGTGAGGCAAATCAGTATAATGTTCAATATGTGAAATTCAAGGGATTGCTAGAAATCTATGAAGATGGTACAGCAAGATGGGACTAGTAAAACTTAAGAGATCAGCGTATGAAAATATTCACGGATAACTGAAACTGGGAGTACATGAAGCCATTTTGGAAGACAATATAGCTCTAAAAGATCATTGCTGCCTTGGAGAAACTATATTTAATCCTAGAAGAGGAGAGAACAATGTCTTAAGGAATTACTGCTCAGTGAAAGAAGAGATCTGAACAGGACCACTGGATTTGAAATTGAATAGGTACTGGCGACTTTGGGGGAGCAGTTTGGTAAGGGTGTCGACAATAGAATCCAACAAGGAGTAAACTGCCTAAAAAGCAGGCTAACGTATATTAGTTACTTGCAGACATTTAAAAATGACATAAAAATTTAAAAAGCTGCTTGAGAGAGGAGAAGGGGTATTTGTGACTCATCTTTGTAGTCAGGTCCTGCTCTCTTCTTATCAAGTAGCTGGTTTACACAATTGTACAAGACAGCAAGAAGGGATATGAGCTCCGTTTACTTTTTAACTAATCACTGGTCTAAAATAGCACCTACGAAGGGGAGTCGTAATCTCTTATCAGAGCCGAAGTCGGTCTCAGCAGCTTTGGCTAAAACTTCCACCGGCGTATCAGCGCTCCACTCCAAACTTCACGTCGCCTGCGCTTCTCCCGACGCCGGACCGCGGGAGGGCGCGCCGCGCTGCCCCGAGCTGGCTCAGAGCCCTCGCGCCTGGCCGGCGGGAACGGGCGCGGACCCGACACTGCCGTCCCAGCGCGGCGCGCCCGTCCCTCCATGCTGAGGTTCTGACGGCCACGGTCTGTGGCAGTGACATCCAGACCCACACGCGGCGCGGGGACACGGGCACAAACGGGACGCCCTGGGCCCCGCCCGCTGCACCGCCGGGCCTCCACTAACCTTCCGCGTCGTACCGCCCCACCTCGGTAAAATGAAACCCAGTGTCGTCAGGCTGAGGGGAAGGCGGGGATCCACTATCTTCCCTCTCTGTAAAGAGGAAAAGCTGAACCGACCCCACACAGCAAAGGGGCGTGCGGCTCTGGCCTGGTCCTCTAAGGCCCCGCCCCGGAGCTCACCACCTCCTTCGCGGCCCGCCCTCCGGACGCCAGGAACTACACTTCCCGGAGGCCTCCGCGGCGCCAAGGGGCAGGGCCGTCCTCTCTCCGGTTCAGGCTAAGAGCTGAATGGCTTTCTGGAAGGTAGGCGGGGTCAGACCCCTCCAATCGGCGAGAGGCTCGTTACGGCGGCGGAAGCAGCGGCGCTGAGAGAGGGGTGGGGGGCAGAGAGCTAGCGCCCCGGCGGCGCGGGTCTGGATCCCGAGGACGTCGGCCCCACAGGCGGGGAGTGCACGCGAGGGAGCTCGAGGCGGCGCGGCGGCCACTCGGCGAAGCACCCAGGTAATGGCGGGACGGGCGCCTAGGAAGGCAGGGGAAGAGACGAGGGGGCGGGGCGGCCGAACCCGGGTGCAGTGTCCGCCCCGCTGCGCGTACCGGGGGAAGGACAGCGGTGCCTCGGCTCCTATTGCTTGGGCTGCAGCTCTTTCGCAAGCTGGACACCGCGGCTGAGCCGGCGGTAGGGGCAGGGTGTCCTCTGGCGAGGAAGGGAGAGGCACCAGGAGGGGTGGGCAGACCCGGGAGTGGGGGCGTGGCTGATGTGGGCCTCGGCGGGTAAGCGGAGCGGCCCGGGGCGTGCGGGCGCGCGGGCGGGCGGGCGGCCCAGGGAGTTTGGCTCCTGGAGCAGTTTAAAGTGACTCTCCACATCCGGGCCCTGCGCCCGCCGCTTTCAGACCCCGGTCGAGGCGGGGCCTCCCCGCTCCCCGCCTCTCTGGCCGAGAGTGCTTGTCTCCCTTTGCCATTGGCCCAGCCTCGAGGGGTTTGGGCCGCCCCGGCGATACTCCCTCCTGATTGGCCAGCGGTCGGCGGGAGGGTGGGGCGGGCCCAGAGCGCGCAGGCCGCTGTGGATTGGTGCGGGTCCTCCAGTGACGCTCCGGGCGTGGAGCCAATGGGCGGGCGGGAGAGGAAGGGGCTGGTTCGGGGGAAGAGGACTGGGAGCGGAGCTGCGGCCGGGTGGCGGGGTGAGTCGGGTGAGTGGGGCCAGCGGGGCTGGACAGCGGCGAGCCCGGGGCACTAGGGCATGAGCTCTGTCCTTGTCTTCGTAGCCCAGCTTCGCTACCGGGATGGGCCCTCCGCGGCACCCCCAGGCCAGCGCTATGGAAGCGGGAGGGGCGGGCGGCGGCCACAGGTGAATAGGCACACTGCTTACCCTGTCGTGGGGCTTACAGGGCTCTTCCAGGACGCCTGCCCCTTCGTGGGACACGGGGTCGGACACGCGAGTGTCTGGAAACCCGTGTCCTCCCATCTTACCCGGGATTCGGAATGGGGTAGGGGGCCAAGCGGGGGAGATCGGTAGAGCGTGGCTCCTGAGGGCAAAGTGGGTGATGTTTTTTGAAGAGGTAGAGGTCTGGAGTCTCTCTGGCAAGGGGCAGGATCGGGAGTCTGGAAAAGACAAGAAAAAGGAAATCCGTAAATGGAGGCCTTTACAAAAAATCGTTTGGGAATGCCTTTTGCTTCAGATCTTAATGTAGTATTTCTAATCCTTCTTGGAACTAGCATTTCCCCTCTGAGTCTTCTTATGACATACTAATTACAGTTTTGTTTACCTTGGTGTGAGGTTTGAGTCTTTCAAAGACACATGCTGTTTTCTAGAAAACTTTACACAGGTGTGCATATGCCTTGCGATACCTGTTCACGTGGCCTTCATAATTTGTTAATGTCTTCACATATGTTGCTCATAAGTTAATGTTTTAGGTAAATATTGCATTTGTTATTTTATGGGAAGATATCGTGGATGCTAAAGATGCCTTGATTTCTCAATATTGATTCTAACCTTCCAAGCTAGTAATAATTATATGATTGTGTACTGTAGGTGGAAATGAGCTCTCAACAGTTTCCTCGGTTAGGAACCCCTTCCTCTGGGCTGAGCCAGCCACCTTCACAGATTGCAAACAGTGGCTCTGCAGGATTGATAAATCCAGCTGCTACGGGTGAGATGTGTACCCTTCTATACTGTTTTCCTGTTTTAAGAGTGTTGCCAATTTTATAACTTTAAAATTATCAAAATTCTCCTAGAATTTTAGTAAATACTAGTTTATTGAAATTGGAGAAAGGTTGTATTACTTTACTGCTTTAAATAAGATATTTGTCTCTCGTAATGGCTTCTTTCACATGTACTCTAGTAAAGCATATCTATAAGAATTAGTTTTTAGATGCACTAATATGTACTTATTTAACTCCCACAGGTATAGTAATAGTGCCATGAGGGAGCCCAACAGTGTATAACTCATAAAAGTCTTGCCTCTTAGGAGTTTACTGTCTAGGAAAAGAGGTTTTTAAAAAGTACATATGTACATCTGTGCAGTTTGGCTTTTAGTCATGGTAACCTTTTCCAGTGCTATATAGATCAGTGATTCTCTATAGTAGGTGATTTTCCACCTTGGCAATATTGGGCAATATCTGGAGATATTTTTGGGGTGCTATGGTCATCAGATAGATAGAAGCAAGGGATGCCGTGTGTTGTAAAATGCACCAGATTGCCTCTCTCCCCTCAGTTTCCCAGTCCAGTTTACAGTGCAAAGTTGAGGAGCTCCTTCAAATAATTTTTTTTAATGCATTAAGTAAAAAGATGTTGCAAAATGAAGTAAATTTTTCTATTCTTTTTTTTCTTTACCATGCAGTTTTCTGGGAATGGAGAATAGGTGGTACTGGGGATTGAACCCAGGTCTTTGCATTGAACTGCAATAGTAGATGCCCCCCACCCCCATCCGTTTTAAAACTCAAACAGGGTCTTGCTTAGTCACTAAATGGCCCAGGTTAGGCTCAAACTTGTGTCCCTCCTGCCTCAGCCCACCAGAATGCTGGAAGTACAGGCATGTGTCACTGTGCCTGGCTGTCACTCCCCACTTCTTGTGTTCCTTATGGTAAATGGTGCCTCTGTCTCCTGATTGCTCAAATCAAGAGCTGAAGCCATTAATTGGTCTTTGTCTCTTAGCTGTCAGTGGTGACCCTTCTCTTACGTTTTACCTTCATTTCCTATTGTATTGCTTTCCACCTACCAACGTGTTACAAATTTAATTCCCTTTAGATTTGAAGTTTCTTTAAACTAGTTTATGCCTCCTATGATGGTGCATCTACTCATATTTTCTGAACAAATGATGTAAAGTTCCCAAGTGTTATAACATTGGGACTTTGTACATTCTTTTCTGCATCACAGTCTTGTCTTTCCCTACTCATTTATCTGGCTGATTCTTGTTCTTTCTTGAGGTTTCATCTTGGATATCATTTTCTCTTGAAGTCTTTGCTGGCTCTATCTTCTGCAGTAACACAAGTTATGAGCACTGTAGAATGAACACTGCAGAAGAGCCAGGACTGTTTTTCTCATGCATCTTTGTATATGCTGGTCTTGAGGAGGGGCATGGTATACTCAGCAACTTCTTATTCTTAGCGAGCCACCTGAAGTTATTCCATTTGTGTGATGTGTGGGGTCTTGAGGTGGTTTCTTTGGTTGATTTTTTTTGTTTTGTTTTTTGAGACACGGTCTCACTATATAGTGGACACTGGCCTCCAACTCACAGTGATCCTCCTGCCACAGCCTCCCAAGTGCTGGAATTACAGGCATCTGGCTAGTTCTTCATTCCTTAACAAATACTTTTGACAGTATTTTGTCTTTGGTATAAACTCACAGCAGGATAATATAAAGGAGTATAGCTAAGGAGAACATTTTAAAACATCTGTTCTTTGCAAAGAATTAAACTCCACATTTAAAAAGGTGGCTCATAGCATTAACTGTCCTCAAATTTTGTTGAAAAAGAAATCATTGATTTAAACCCAAAATGTTGTAATTTACTTCTAAAAAATACATATATGTTTATTCTTTCAGTGGCCCTTAAGAAAATAGAAGTTTTGAGCCGGGTGTAGTGGTGCACTCCTATAATCCTAGCACTCAGGAGGCTGAGGCAGGAGGATCATTGTGAGGTCGAGACCAGCCTGGGCTACAAAGTGAGCTCAAGGCTGGCCTGAACTGCATAGCGAGACCCTGTCTCTAAAAGACCCCCCCCCCAAAAAAAAAGAAAGAAAAGAAAAGAAAATAGTTTTTCCTAAGTAGCTAAATGTTTATGTTTCCTATTGCACATATCACAAGAGATGATTTGGGATCTTAAGCATGTTAGGATTCCAAGCACAAGTTCAAAGTTAAGTGTAGAGAACTAACACTTCATGCTGCTTTTCTGGTAGAAATGAACTGAAGTAAATCCAAATGTCTGAAAGGAAATGATAGGTGAATCCCAAAGAGCCTAACAGGAAATGATCAATACGAAGTTGTTAAAAATCAAGTCTTCCTGGACAAATAGGGAGATGTTACGAAATTATCTATTTCCCTTCAGCATTTTATTAGAGAAAAATTATCTGGACAAAAAGGAAGTTAAAAATCAATACAAAGTGTAAAGACAGAAGTAAAACTGTCCGTAGTCATAAACAATATGCTCATGTATGCAGAAATCTTAAAGAGTCTTATTTGTATTTTTTAATTTTACTTACGTATTTGTTGTAATGGGTGTCAAACCCAGCGCCTTTGTAATGAGCTACATCTTCGGGTGTGTGTGTGTGTGTGTGTGTGTGTGTGTATGTATGTATATGTGTGTACATGCATGATAAGTTTCCCAGATGATCCTCCTGCCCCAGTCTTTGGAGTGCTGGGAGTACAGAGATTTTCCACTGTACCAGGCTCTAAGGAATCTTTTATTTCTGTATTTATTTCCAGTGCTGGAAATTGAACCCAGAGGCCCAGCAATTGGCCATATCCCTAATCCCCTTTCCTTTTTATTTTGAGATAGAGTCTTAAGTTGCCCAGGTATGGCTCAAACTTGCAGTTGTCCTGCCTCAGCCTCCCATAGTTCTGGGATTACAGGCATATGCCACTGTATCCAACTCTAGAAAATCTTCTTTAAAAAAATTAGAATTGATGGTAAAATTCATAAAGTTGAGCCAGGTGTAGTGGTACATGCCTGTAATCCCCTGTTCAGGAGACCAAAGCAGGAGGATCATCATGAGTTCAAAGCCAGTCTGGGCTACATAAGAAGTTCAAAGTCAGCCTGAACTACATAGCAAGACCCTGTCTCAAAAAACAACAAAAAAAGTAGTAGCATTGTAGAATATAAGATCCATGATTAAGTGTCAAGTACTGTATATGTCTAAATACAGACAATGGAAAATCAAATTCTTAGTGTCATTTACAGCAACATACAAAACAGTACTTCAGCTCGGCATGGAGGCACATGCCTATAATCCTAGCATTTGGCAGGCTAGAGTAGAAGGATCAAGAGTATAAGGCCAGCCTTGGCTATATAGTGAGTTTGAGCCCAGCTTGGACTATATAGTGAGACCGTGTGTCAGATATACAAAGCATGAAAACAAAACAACAAACAAAACATCCCGTGGTGATAAATATAACAAAATATATGTAGGACATAAAGTTAGAAGATTGTATGATTGCTAAGACAAGGTCTATCATGTTCATGAATTTGGAAATTCAGTATTTTTAGGGTATCAGTTTTCTCCAAAGTGATCTGTGGAGTCAAAAAAAAAAAAAATCCTATTTGAAATTCCACCATGCTTTTTTTTTTTTTAACTTGACAGTCTGATTCTAAAATTTATTCGGAAATCTAAAGGAGTTAAAATAGCTAAAGCAGTTTTGGCCAGAAGAAAATTGGAGAGCACTACCACCTTATTTCAAAACTTGGTACAAAGTTCCACTAATTGAGATGGTGTGGTATTAGCATAAAGATAAAACTATGTATCAGTAGAATAAAGTGGAAATTACAGAAATAGACATAAATGTATACGGTCAATTGACTTTTGACAAAATGCATAATTCAATAAGGACACAATAAACTGTACAACAAAATAGTATTGGAATACCAGGATATCCATATGGCAAAAAATGAACCTCGACTCTTACAATCTCCACATTAACTCAGATGTATCACAGACCTAAATGTGAATTTCAGAATATCTTAAAAACAGAAAAAACTATTTACAACCTTGGAGTAACCAAAAATTTCTTAGGTCACACACCCAAAAAGCTAATCATAGAAGCAGCTGACGCAAAATAAAAATGAATGCTCTTCAAAAGACACCATTCAGAAAATCAAAGGGCATGCTGTGCCACCAAGAGAGGACATTTTCCATGCTTAATCTATTAAAGGACACGTTCTGAATGTATAAAGAAGTCATAAATTAATAGTAAAAATATTTGACAAATATTTGGGTACATCAGGAAGAATAAATAAATGCCAAAGAAGCACATGCAAAGTTGCTCACCCTTCATCCTCAGGGCAGTACAGATTAAAACCATAGTGAACAATCACTGCACCCACCAGAGTGACTATGTTGGGAAGACTGACAGCACCAAGCCCTGGTCTTGATGTGAGGACAAAGGACTCGATACACTGCTATGGGTGGTAATGCAAAAGGGTCTGTCCCTTTGGGAACAGCTTGGCAAATGTTGCATAAAATTAAACGTACACTTAATAAGCAGTAAGCAATCCCATTTCTTAGGTAAATGAAAGACCAGTGAAAAGGTTTGTTTATATAAAGTCTCATACTTATTCCTCTTTTTTTTTTTTTTGAGATATGTTCTCTGTCGTTCAGGCTGGCCTCAAGCTCACAGCGATCCTCCTGCCTCAGCCTCCCACATGGTAGGATTACTGGTGTGTGCTACCACACCCAGCTCAATTGCACTTACATATTCTTAGATTTTTTATACAGCCAAAAAGGGGAGACCTCAAAGCCAGATAAGCAAATTGTGCTATATTCACAGTATAGAATACTACTCAGCAGTAAAAAGGAACAGCAGGCTACCAAAACACATCGCAACATGGATGAGCTTCCGTGTTATAGCAGGAAACATTCTACTAAAGGAAGGCAGACAGACGCACAAGAGCACAGACTGTGATACCATTTCTATCCTCAAAGTTGTAACTACAGAAAGCAGATGGATGCTGTCTAGGCGTAACAGTGGAATGGAGGGAATTGACAGTGCAGGGCCCAGAATAAACTTGTTGGAGTAGTGGGAAATGTTCTTTATCATTGTATTGTGGTTACACGACTCTGTCCTCTTATGAAATTTGATCTAATTTTGCACAGAGAATTAGAGAACCTTATATGATAATTACATCTCAATTAAGCCTGTTGATTAAAATGGTTAAAATGGACATATTCTGTACAAAATAAGATGTGTATGAGTAGCCTATGGTAACATAAAAAGATGTTCAACATTGCTAGTCATTTTAGAAATAGTAATTATAGTCAGGCATGATGCATGTCTGTAATCCCAGCACTCGGGAGGCTGAGGCAGGAGTATCACTGAGTTCGAGGCCAGTCTGAACTGCATAGGGAGACCTGTCTCAAAAGAAACAAAAAAAAAAAGAAGAAAGAAAGGAAATAGTAATTAAAGTTACAGTCAGCTGCTACTGCATCCTTACTAGAATAGCTGTGTATCAGACATTGGTGGGGAGGAGGAACAACTAGAACTCCCTTACTCTGCTAGGTGGAACATAAAATGGTACAGTTGCTTTGGAACCTACTTTGGGAGTTTCTTGGAACGTTTTTAATGTGTTTAACATCTGACCAAACCATTCTGTTGTAGGTATTGCTGAGAATGTTTCTTTAAAAAACAATCATTGAATTCACTGCTCATCGAGTATCCACTTCATTGTATATAAATTATAATTCAGTCAGTTGGTTTTATAAATCAGAATTTTAAAACTCCAAATGATCTGGGAGAAGAGTCAATACATTACAAAATAATGGTATATCAATCTTTTCACCCAGCACTTCTGCTTTTAGAAATCTTTTTCAGAAGAGGTTGTTAATAGTAAAAATTTGAAAGTAACTTAAAATAACCATCAGTGACATAGTGGCTAAAAAACCTATAGTATATATATGCAGTACAATCCCACATGGCCTTTTAAAAATGATGCTGTGTACACATATTTAAAAATGATACTGTATTCAATAACTCTGCTCCTAGGTATATGTCAACTAGAAAAGGTCTGTGTTCACCAAAAGACATAAGAATATTACTGGCAATATTGTTGTTACTCATTATAACGAAACACTGAAAATATCTAAATTACTTAACAATAAAGTGGATGATTTGTGATCTGTTCACAGAATGGCATATTTTAGAATGTTGAGAGTGCAGAATCTGCTGTGTGCAGTAACATGGACCAGTCATATCTGTGAGAGAAGCAAGACACAACAGGGTTTATGCTAGGAGTCTGTTTAGGTACAGTTTAAAGAGACAACACTAACCTAGTGTGACAAGTTACGACAGTGCATTTCCATGGGAGAGACAGTGATAGGGGTGGGTGGCTGCACAGAAAAGTGTCTGGGGCCCGGTTCTGCTTGGTTTCTTGAGCTGGGTCCTGGTGACTTAGTTGTGAGAGTTCATTGAGCTGCACAGTTAACATTTATGGGTTGGACGTGGTGGCCCACACAGTATTTGGGAGGCTGAGGCAAGAGGACTGGCACAAGTTTGAAGCCAGCCTGGGCTACATAGCAAGTTCAACGCCAGCCTGAATTAAAGAGTAAGACCTTGTCTCAAAAAAATTTTTTTTCTGTGCACTTAGTTTTACAAAGGTTACATACACTCCAGTGAGGAATGGTTAAATACAAATGCACCCCAAATTAAAAACAAGTGAGAAATATCTGAAGGTTTTATGGAAATATTAACTGTTGGTGCCTTATGAGGTAGAGCTTGGGATTCCTTTCGTTTCTTTATAGTCTTACAAATAATTTAAATTTCCTTCATAACTAAATATTATCTTTATGCTCAGAAAAAATAAAAATGCTAAATTCTTTTGGAAAAATCATAAACAAGTGTGAGTTAATATTTTCACAAACTCTAGTACATTAGTATTTGTTCCTTGATTGTATTAGTTTTTCAATAGGTTATATGTTCTGGTAGTGCAAAATTTAAAAAATAATAATAGTGTGTGTGGAGTAGGTTGTAACTCTGGTAGAGTGCTTTCTACCTGTGAGGCCCTGGGTTTCAGCCCCAGCACCATTTAAACAAAAAGTGTACAATAAAAATCATCTCTCTCCTTCCTGTCCCTCAATCTTGAAAAATTACGTTATTCGAGTTGGGAACTGTACTACATGTAACGTTTTAATGTTAGGTTTATATAACTTTAAGAATTTTTTTTTAGGGGGCTGGGGATTTAGCTCAGTGGCACAGCACCTACCTGGCAAGTGCAAGGTCGTGAGTTCAATTCCTGGTACTGGAAAAAAAAAAAGAAAAGAAAAGAATTTTTTTTAAAATGAAATTGTCTTATATCCTGTAATTCACTTGAAATTCTTTGAGCTTATTTTAAATGGTCATCAGGCCCTTTGTTCATGGGGTGGGGAAGCTACAATATCCAGAATAAATCCTATAAGTGCCACTCTTATCTGTGCATTATATTAATTTAGTTGGAAACTGATATATTTTCTCACTCTTCCTATCTATCCTAGTCAATGATGAATCTGGTCGAGAGGCTGACGTCAGCGCCAGGGAGCACCTGGGTTCCAGCAGCTCCCTCCAGGCCCGGGAGGAGAAACAAGAGCCCGTCGTGGTAAGGCCCTACCCACAGGTGCAGATGTTGTCTACTCACCATGCTGTCGCATCAGCCACACCTGTCGCAGTGACAGCCCCACCAGCACACCTGACGCCAGCAGTGCCACTCTCATTTTCGGAGGGACTTATGAAGGTAATGGAGAGGGTTCAGATTTTACACTGAACCCTAGCAAAAGACATGATTTTAACAAAGTCCTAGACTCAAACTTCATATTTTCTTTTTAGTCTGTCAGTTTAGCTCTTTGTCACTCAGAGCTCTGCTATTCTGCAGTGCCTAGACTTGTGCCTATGTGCAGGTGGCATCACAGGCTCTTTTCTGTTAGCCGTTTTGACATTGGTGTTATTCAGTTTATGGGCATGCTGACTTGGAACACTTGTCTCCTTGTAGTAGTAGCTAAAATTTTGGGAGTATCTGGACATACCGCCTGTGTATTACCTTTGGATTATTTTTCAATTACTGGGAGTTTTATTTACTTCTGCACATACTTGGGAGGAAGCATTGTGTAGAATAAAGAGCGTGGGCTTTGAGCTATGCTCAAAGATCTGGGCTTTAGTCCCAGTTCTATTTCTAACTGTCTCTGTGGCTCTGAGAAGTCACTTAGCCTTGGTTTGTACATTTCCTCCTCTATAAATTGAAAATGCTAGTACTTCAGTGGAAAAACTGTCATGCTGACAGATACACCGTACAGGGCTAAAGGCATCTTTACTGGCATTCTCTAAATCTGATTTTTGTACTTTTTAACTCTAAAATGAAATGGGTCGTTAGAACAAGCTATTGATACGTGTTGTGTGGTTTTCTGTTCACAGCCGCCCCCGAAGCCCACTATGCCTAGCCGTCCCATTGCTCCTGCTCCACCTTCTACCTTGTCACTTCCCCCCAAGGTTCCAGGGCAGGTTACCGTTACCATGGAGAGTAGCATCCCTCAAGCTTCAGCCATTCCCGTGGCAACGATCAGTGGACAACAGGTGTTTTTCTTAATTTGCTAATTTTTAACAATTTAATGCCAAATTGTTGATCACTATGTATTGAATGCATACAGTGAGCAGTGTCCTAAATGAAAAATTACGCATGCGTGGATTTCTGCAAGAGCAATATAGTAAATTGGAGAAAAAGACTTTAGAGAAGTTGCCAGTATTTACAAGCATCTGCTGCTGTGTGCTGGGCATTACCCTCAGTATGGGGTAAATCGAGTTATATCTGTATCATCTGTATCCTCAAGGAATCAGAGTCCAGTTTGTCTTTGGTTATACAGAGACAATTCTAAGGGATTAGGAACGGCCTCATAGCACTAGCATTGGGCATTGTTCCTTTGTGTTTTCTTGGAGAACTGCAGATACGTGCCTCTTTGGGTGCTCATGTATTCCCTTAGACACCCCTGTAGTCGTAAGTGTTTATTTTGAAGTCTCCTTTCTTCTTTTCTTTTCTTTAATTTTACAGTTCTGTTCATTTAAGTGTATTTGATCATTAAGTCTATCTATGAGAAAAATCTAAATTTAAATGCTTTCCCATCATGCTATCGAGCAAAACCCATGTTCCAAAAGCCCTGGGTTGTTTTCCTTTTGTCATACTGCTGAGTACTCCTGGAAATGGAGAAGCCCTCACCTGAGAAGCAGTGATGACAGAGGGTTGGGACATTTAACAAGTGAGCTGAAGAACGCATAGGGGTGTACTTGTTGAATACTGACATTCAGAAATCTTCAGCAGCATAAAGGAACTAGGGCAAAATAAGCCTTCAGCTAGAGAAGAGAAAACAAATATGAAAGGCTAATGTTGAAGATGAGAGCTTCTAAAAGTAGAATCAAATATGTCCTTTTCCTGGAATCTAGCATTTAGGTAGGCCTGAAGCATTGGAAGACTCCTCATACTCACTTGTGACATACCTAGTGGCATGGATCATTATAGAAGATGGTGTGTAAAACAGCTAAAACTGAATGTCCTCAGCTGTTTCCCTTGGAAGTTCCCACTAATAGGAGCAACTTTACCTACATGTGTAGGGAGATGGTTTCCTAGAGATAGTGTGTACACGCAACGTGAAGATGACTTTGTATCCTGTTTCTTCCAGGGACATCCCAGTAACCTGCATCATATCATGACCACAAATGTACAGATGTCTATTATCCGCAGCAATGCTCCTGGGCCGCCTCTTCACATTGGAGCTTCTCATTTACCTCGAGGTAAAGACACCATGTTTTACTGGGTGTGGTGGAACACACCTGTAGTCCCAGCATGCAGGAGGATTGCCACTAGTTCAAGGCCCGCCTGGACTACATAGGGAAACGCTTTAAAAAACCAAAAAAAAAAAAAGACTCCATGTTTTATTCAAACTGTACAATGACACATACATGCTTAGTAGAAGATGTAACATAGAGTGTATCCAAGGTCAGTTTATTAAAGTTGCAAGACAGTAGAAGTAGATGCAGTACATGTTTTTAACGTGGTCTAATATGTGCTTCTCAGATTACATTAAACAAGCGTATGTGAAAACTTAAAGCAGTGCATATTCTTAGTGTGTTCTAAAAATTGTTCTTCAGAGGAACTCCTCAAGGCTATCACAGTCTAAACTTGGTCTTTGTTTTTAATAAATAAGTCAGGAATACTATTTTTTTTGTTTTAATTTTCTGTCTTTTTGAGACAGGGTCTCACTATGCAGTTCAGGCTGGCTTTGAGCTCACTTTGTGGCCCAGACTGATCTCAAACTCACAACAATCCTCCTGCCTCAGCCTCCCAGTGCTGGGATTACAGGAGTGCACCACTGTGCCTGGCTAGAAATACTAACAGTATCTTTGTCTTTTTTTTTTAAGAGTGCTGGGAATTGAACCCAGGGCCTTGTGTGTAGTAGGCAAGTGCTTTACCTCTAATTTACATCCCAGCCTAGTACTGAATATTTTTTACATTTACTAATAAGTTACTCATTTTTTAAAAAAATTCACATAGCAATCAAAGTATTTATATAGCAATAATTTATAATTTTTTATAAATTGTAGTAAATTATGAGTTTTGAGCAGAAATTGTTACTTTCTATTGGAGAGGGTGAAGCAGTTGAGCAGTTGATTGTTGGCAAAATCAGTTTAGCAAGCACAAAATCAGTTTTGTTCAGTAATAGCATAATTCCGTGGTGCCCTGATTAGAGTTTACAAGCCCTTTTAGCGGGTCTGTGGCATCAGCCATTTTCATGAAGATGTTAAGACACTATTTTCCTTTTTCACAATGTTGACATCTGCACTAGTGCAGCAGAGCCAGTGTCAGGTGAGGCAAAGTGTCAATGCTGGTGTTTAAAGTGCTGGAATGTCAGCATCCAGGCAGCAGCATCATACTGCTCTTTATTGTGCTTGGTACTTGCAGTAAAAAATAAAAAAGTAAAGCAAAGCAATAGCTGGTTTTATTAAAGCTTGTCCTTGAAGAAATAGTATGAATTATTAATCTTAGTAAGTCTCAACTTTTGAGCATACATGTACTTAATTTCTCCTTTTACTGAACTCCCGGAGCCAGGCGAGATCATACTATCTCAGCTCCCTGAATAGATATGCCACCGTGCCCAGCCTTTTGTTACTTTTCTTTGTAAAACAGTGGGAGTATAGGGTAGCATACTTCAGTTAAATGCCACACACGTTTTGAGTTTTAGAAATCATTATTTCCCTAGGGAATATAACTGCATCTATTTAAAGTGTGAGTCTAAAAGCCATGCTAACAAAACCAATTTTTTTTCAGGTGCAGCTGCTGCTGCTGTAATGTCCAGTTCTAAAGTAACCACAGTCCTGAGGCCGACCTCACAGTTGCCAAATGCTGCCACAGCACAACCAGCAGTACAGCACATCATTCACCAACCAATCCAGGCATGTCAGGCCTTGGGTACTCAGCCAGCAAGTGTTGCATGCCTGATGGCGGTCACTCACCTTGCCAGGCAAACCTCAGTGACTTGACCTGAGGAAATGTGGAAAGATATGCAGTGTGTAGGTGGTAGGTAGTGAGGGAAGGGTTTTTGTTGAGATCAGAGTGATAATGAGGATTCAGAGAGGTGGAGAGGAAATGAGGGAAGTAATAGCTAGAAAGAAAATAATGGTTATAGACAGCATGTCGTGAAGTTTGATTAGAATCAAGAGGGAGCCAGGTGTGGTGATGGACACTTGTAATCCCAACACTTGGGAAGAGGCTGAGGCAGGAGGATCACTATGAATTTGAGGCCTGCCTGGGCTACATAGTGAGTTTAAGGCCAACCTGAACTACATAGTGAGACCCCGAGAAGGATTTTGATTTGGAGAAGGATCTGCGAACCTCTGCAAATTTTATGTATATTCTCATGCTTTTCCATAAGGATATGCTTTCCAAAAGCATATGCTTTTCCAGAAGGATAGTGTGTGCCTTTCACGTTATTTTGCAAGGAAATCTGTGGCCTCAGTACTACTAATGTAGACTATATCTGTCAATTCAGGGCAGTAAGATATGGAGTATGAATTTCATTTGGTAGACAGTAGAGAGCAACTACAATTTTTTTTTAAACTAGTAATGTGTGATTTTTTTAAAAACCTGAAAGATTAATCTAGCTGAATTACATAAAGAAATGAAAATCCAAATGCCTTCGGGGATCAGAGATGCAGTGTGAAACAGCTGTGTTTAAGATCGTAAAGAAAAGTCCTGATTGGCTTTCACATTAAAGCAAAAGGCCTTGCTAGCCAACAAAACAAAGTTGGAGGGCAATTAGGCACCCCAGGAATCCATACGGAATATGTGATTAATTGGAGAAGGGTGAGAGCCAAGACGTGGAGCTCACTGGTGAGAAGCAGCAGTAGCACAGGTGTGAGACAAGTAGCTACACAGTAGAAGGAGCAGGAGGGCTGAGGTTAAAGAGTAGACAGAGTTTGCTGTGTATGACCTTGTATGATCCAAGGTCAAGAAAGGGTTGAATCAAGGTCTTCAGAATGAGGGTGGATAAGCAAGCTCTGTCTGGGAAGCCCTTTCTGTCATACACAAAAATGTAGTGGTAAGGAGTAGGGTTATATGTCCATATGAAAAGATGGAAAAAGCATCTGAGCAAACCCCTGCACCTTTTTTCCTTTGGGCACTATGACTCTTGACAGCACAGGGTACTTTGTCCTTTTGCATGGTAGATTGGCCTTAAGCCAAAGTACTATCCAAAAGTGAACAGCTCTACCCAGAGGCTGTGATAATGTAAAATATCTACACCAGGACCCATGGCGGACCAAGGGAACACCAGATCTGAAGGGTTAAATCCCACTTTGCAGTAAGGAAAGGGGAATGTTTTGCCCTCAGTCATGTTTGGAAAGCAGGAGGGTCTCTAATACTGTACAGCCAAATTGGGGTTTCTGATAATGCCATCCCTTGGTGTTAAAAAAAGACTGGCTGAAGAACTCTAGTGAGAATGGTGAGACTTTATTTTCACTAGGAGACAAACATACTCTTTTGGAGGTCCAAGTTTCAAATCATACCTTTAGTGTTTTGCTTACTGTATTTTGGTTTTCCTTTTGTTTTAATAAATTTTCTCTCCTGTTGGTAGTCTCGTCCACCTGTGACCACCTCCAATACTATCTCTCCTGCTGTGGTAGCAACTGTCTCAGCCACCAGAGCTCAGTCTCCAGTCATCACTACAACAGCAGCACACGCTACTGATTCAGCACTGAGGTATGTGTGGCAGTGTGGATGTAGAGCCAGACTCCCACCTCCCTTTATCAGGGAGCATATGGGCCACAGTTAAAAGTTTTGAGGTAACTTAGTCTGTGCAGTCAGTGGATGGACTGGAAAGAGGATGTAGAGCAAGACCCTGAAGAAATAACATTTAAATGGAGAATAAAGCGTAGGACTTACTTTTAACCACAGATTACATCACCTGCAAGCTGTGTGACATCAAGGTTTCCCAACTCCCTTCATCCTTAGTTCTCTCCAATAAACTGGGATACTTTGTGGTGATTAAATAGGTTACCTGATAGGTTAAAAAGACATACAACTGCCCAACATAAAATAAAACACTTCTTTGTTTTAATTTTATGTTCACTTTAGAAAGTTAATATATTCTGATGATGTGATGAATTTCAAAATATGTACATGAATATACAGTGAAAACTCGGGTCAGGCTTTTTTAATCAAATTATCAAAATATCTGTCTCCATGAATTGAGTGTTTCAGTAAAAATAGACATTGAATTTTGCTGAGAGATTCTTCAATATTCACTCATACAACAAATGCTTATTGTGTGTGTCTCCCTCCTCTATGCCAGGCACTGCTGTAGGTATAGGAGACACTAAGTTACACCAGCAGAACCTAATGGTCATAATGGGAAGGAGGACAAGGAGTGGGGTGGTAAGAAAGGGAAAATTGAATAAAAAAAAAAGTTGAAGAAAAACATGGAAATAAAGCTTTTGCAAGTGAGAAGGGAAGAAGAGTTGGAGTGGGGAAGGATGGGAGGGGAAGGGGTGGGCCAAACAATAAAAACTAAGATATCCTATGTATATATGCAGTATCCCCATGATAAATGTAATCATGTAGTGTAAAATGTACTGATTTTAAAAACCCTAATGGTCAGTTGAGATGATTTTTCTATTTATAGCTATAATTCTTGTAAATATCTAATAAGTAGGTATCTGTATTCTGGAGATCACATGTTTAAACAGACTAATTTATATGGAAGAAGTAGAAGATAGAATTCAAAGTACAGTCTCCTAGAAAAGCACCAGGCCCGGGGGCTCCATAGAACCTGACAAACATTTGGAGCTGAGTGTGGTGGCAGGCTGAGGCAGAATTGCCACAAGTTCAAGGCCAGCCTGAACCACATAGGGCGACCTTGTCCCCAAAAAAAGAATTGTACCATATTCAAATGCCAAATAAACCTATGAAAAGGAAATTGCGGGCTGGGGACAGCTCAGGAGCATAAGCACCTGCCTGGCAAGTGCAAAGTCCTGAGTTTGATTCCCAGTACCAAAAAAGCGGGGGGGATTGCTACAAGGCAAACAAAAAAGAAGTAAAATTCAAGAAAAATTTCAGTGGTTTTACTTTTTCTATTACATGCATTCAGTCCCATTTGTCAGTATTTAATCTGTTTTTTCTTTCACTTGTCATTTTGTTGGCTGCAATTTTTCCTTATTACTGTCTTCAAAAAAGAATATTTCTCTCCTTCCTCCCTTCCTCCTTCCTTCCTTTCCTCCCCTGCCCTCCCATTCCCTTCCCTCCCCTCCTTCCCTCTCTCCCTCCTACACACCTTTTTCCTTCCTTCCTTCCTCTCTCTCTCCCCCCCCCAAAAAAGGCTTTTTCTTTTTTTAATTTCAGAGAGAATTTTAAAAACCCAATAATATAGAATTACAAAACATATAGGAGATTAACAATGGTTAATATATTGTGTATTGATATCATCAGAGTAGTTCTTCAGATTACAAGATATAGATATGCATAATTGATCAAACAATATAAGCACCAACTTTTTTTCAATGAACTAAAAGAAGTCAGTAGTATAACTATCTTATCTATCTTATGTGTACTTGTTCTTTCTTTTTGAGCAGTTTCTTTCCCTTTCTCAAGATCTATTGCAGATTTTGTAACTTGTTTACTCTTTCAGTTTCTTACATTAGGAAGATAATATGTTTACATCTGCAGGTCTGATTTATTTCACTTATGAGTATGGTCTCTAATTGCATCCTTTTACCTATAAAAGCCTCAAGTTTGTCCTACTTTATAAGTGAGTAATACTCCATTGTATAAAAGTACCACATCTTTTTATCCATTCCTCAGTTGATGGGCATTTGGGTTCTTTCCAAGATTTAGCTATTACAAATTTTGCTATATAAGCATGGGTGCACATACATCACTATGGTATGATGTTTTTAATTCTGCAAAAATACACAGAAGGGGAATAGCTGAATGGGACCTCTAATCCTAGTTTTAGGAAGAATCTCCACACTGATTTCCATAGTGCTTGTTCTAGTCTGCACTCCCACGAACAGTGAAGGGGGCTCCTTTTTCCCCACAGCCTTGCCAGCATTTGTTATTGGTTGATTTCTCCACGATAGCCATTCCAAAAAGGCTTATTTTAAAGGACAAGTATTTTGAATTTTCCGCATGTCCAGAATCACTTTCCCAGGTCTTTGCACTTAGCCAGCAGTTAGCTCATAAAATTTTTTTGTTATTTTTATGTTCTTTCCTTGAGTACCTTATAGGTATTTCTCCCCTGGATGATGAGCGATGCTGAAATCTAGCTAGACTGTTTATCTTTTTAAGACAGTCTCACTGTAGTTCAGGCTGGCCTCATACTCACTGTATAGCCCAGGCTGGCCTTGAACTCACGGTGATCTGCCTGCCTCTGCCTCCCAAGTGCTGGGATTATAAGTGTATGCCACCGCATCCACTAGCCTGTTTTATTTTTTAACCCCTAAGAAGCTCTTCATCTTTTTAATTGCCCCAGTCTTCATCTTTAAATTTAGCAACGTTACCAAGATCTATTTTGTAGTTACTTCCTTCATCCTTACATATGACTTGTTTTGACATGGTATGCCTTTTGATATGTAGCATAAAATTGTATGAAAAGTTTCGTTGAATTCTAATTTTATGTATTCTGTCCCATTTTATTGGAGGGACACGTCATTACGATACATTAGATCTTTTTGCATGACTTCCTTATGTAATCCTTCTAACTATGTTTTCTCTTTAGATTCTGCTTCTGATTCTCTCCTTTTGGCGTTTTCGCATTCTGTTTTATTTTTCATGTTGCCTTCATTCCTGAAATCAATGAATAATTGTCTCATTTTTTTTATGCCTGCTCATTTATCTCCTCTTGTTTTGTCATTGCTTCCAGTGGGCTATTATACCTTTGCTTTGTATTTTGATTTCGTAGAAGCAATTTTTCATCTGCCTCTTGAGAGCTCTTCAGGTGTGTTTCCCTAGTTGCTTTGCACCTTTTTTCTTGTACTGTCTTTAAATAGATCTTCTGTTGGTCCCCTTGTAAGTTCTCATCTTTGATTGGATTTTGTGTATTCTGGGTCAGGTATTTATAATTGTTGTTGTAGCCTGGGCTGTGCACTGGATGAGGAGCCATTTGCTGAATAACTCGATGTCCTTTGAGTTTTCATGAACACTACTGCTCTGCAGCCAGTGCGCATAGACTACTCAATGGCAGGGTCTTTCTCTTCTACGGGTCTCACCACACAGTGCTCCCCACTCTCCTACATCTGCGCACTTTGTGGCTCAGCGTGTGTCCTTGGCTGCAAAAGTGTGCCTCTCACTTTGGAGAGTTATACTTTGCTCAGTTTGATACCTGAAATTGTAACTGTGGAAATCCTCTGTCCTTTGGCTCCTGCACTACTGTTTAGTTACTACCTTTGCCAGTTCTGCTATCTCTTGTATGAGTTGATATTTCAGGTGTCTACTAGTTTTGCCCAAGAAGGAGACTACACTTTGCAGTTTTCATTGCCACTGTTCTTTTTTATTTGTTTGCGGGGGGGGGCAGGTCTTTTTGAGACAGGGTCTCACTATGTAGTTCAGGCTGCGCTTGAGCTCACTTTGTAGCCCAGGCTGGTCTTGAACTCACAAGGATCCTCCTGCCTCAGCCTTCCGAGTGCTGGGATTACAAGCATGCGCCACCACGCCCTGCTGCTTGAGAGAGAATTGTATAGCAGTAAATGTGCTTGTTTTTTGATACTGTTTTGTTTTGTTTTTTGGTATCACGACCTTGTACTTACCAGGCAGGCACTGTGCCACCGAGCTACATCCCTGGCCCATTGCCACTGTTCTGTGACAAGAGGAGAAAATACCAAATCCGTAGTCTCTGCCTGCAGCCCTCTTACTCTTAATCTGAAGAAGTCAGGCAAGAACAGAACTGAACACCAGAAAATAAGTACAAGACCAGTGATTGAAAATCAGCTTATTTTCTGTAGATGTCAGATTACTAAATTTGGTCTCTATCTGTGAAGTTGCTTTTCAGGTTATTAAAACAAAGAGAGCCAGGCATGATAACGTACGCCCAAGGTCCCGGCACTCTGGATTGCACATTTGAGCCCAGCTTGAGCGACTCACCAACTTAGTGAGACGTTATCTCCAAATAAAAAAGTAGAAAAGGAGCTAAGAATTAGCTCTTTGTGAAGGCCTTGGATTCAATCTGGGGCAAGGGCAGGAAGAGAGGAGAGAGAGGGAGGGAAGCATTGAGGACACATTCTGAAAAGTGATTGTTGGGCTATTCCGTCTTTGTGCTGACATCCTACAGTTGCCTACAGTAGCCTAAATGGTGACTTCTTGGTACAACCAAGATACACAGTAAACCTCAGAGGTAGGCTGCTGTCAGTATGAAATGATGGCCTGTTTCACAGTGTACTTAATAAGCAGGACATTCAGAAGTAACAGTGAAGTGGATAGTATAGTGAATGCATAGACCAGTAACACTGGTTAATTATTACCAGATACTACGTACTGTATGTAAGTCACACAATAATGTCATTTCAGTACAGCTTTGGAAACACATAGGCATTAAAGACCTTCACTTCAGAAGTATCCCTGGCAAATATGGCTTTTGCTGTATTTCAGTTTACTGCCATGTATGTTAAGCAAGTGCTCTACCCCTGAGCTACACCTTCCACCTTTAGTCAACTTTGCTTCCCATGGTTTTTTCCCTTGACAAACATCTGGGCTGTTCCCCATGCAGAGAATGCATGGCCCGTGCCCTCATCTTGTTGATAGAGTCTTTGTTCCTTCTTTCTCGTCTTGTTGGCAAAGACTCCAGAGAGCCCTTTGCCTTTCTAAGGCAACTTGTTCATGGCTTTTTGGTATTCTTTTAGTGTTTCTTCATGCAAATATAGTCAAGTTCAAATGCAGTTTTTGTTTTTATCTTTTTACCCAAAAAAATACTTAATTCATGAATCCCTCTTTGCTTTTTTTCATAAAAAACTAAAAGTTTTTTATTTCAGGACATAGGGTTCCATCATTCTTTTAGTAGCAATATAGCAGTGTGTTATACAAATAGATGTGAGGTGGTTTCTATCTACGGTCATAGATTATAGCACAGCAAGTAACATCACACCTATCATTACACATGTGTGCAAGTATATCTGTAGTGTAGACTTCCAAAGCTGATCAGAGAGCATATGCAATTAAAATTTTGATTTCCTTAGGGTATCAACACCTTTGTGTGGATTTATAACCAGTTAGCACTCCCCCTGCATTTAATATGTCTCAGCAAATTTTTTTTTTAATTTTAAAAAATAAAAGAAGGAAAATATATTAACAGACATCCATTTACAAAATAGCATAAGAATAATAAAAACAAAACAGTTACAGACAAAGTTATAGGAAATTAACCATGGTTGTTGTGTTACTTATTGATAACTTCAAAGTGGTTTCTCAGGAAAACAAAAAAAAATAAACGAAATTGATCAAATAAGTAATCATTAACTGTTCCTTTCTGTAGAGCAATAGAAGACAGTAGTACAACTATGTTAGCTATCCTGTATATACATACTTACATAATTTCCCCTTCTTTCCCTTCTCGTTTCCCACACCCCAGTTGCCCTTTACTTTTGAGCATTTTCCTTTCATTTCACAATGTCTGTCATACCTCCTAGTTGTCTCAGCAAAATTTGAATTATATTTTTTGTTTTAAAAATGAGAATGAACTGGGCACTGTGGTATGTCCCTGCAGTTTTAGCTGGTGCTTTGGGAAGCTTAGGGAAGAGGATCTGTTGAGCCTAGGAGTTTGAGACCATCCTAGGGGACATAGTGAGATTGTCTCTGGGTCTCTGTCTCTGTCTCCTTCCTTCCTTCCCTCCCTCCTCCTGCCTCCATCTCCCTCTCCTCTTCCCTCTGTCTCTCACTGTGCTGGGAATTGAATTCAGGGCCTTCACAGTGAGCTACATCTCCAGGTTTTAAAAAATATTTTTCATTCTTTTTTTGAGACGGTCTCTCTTTTTTGAAAGGCCTCAGCCTTTCGTACTGCTGGTATTAGAGGAATGTGCCACTTTAGTTTTGGTTTTTGAGGCAGATTATCAATATGTAGTTCAGACTGACCTCAAACTCACTATGTAGCCCAGGCTGGCTGTGAACTCACAGAAGTCCTCCTGCCTCAACCTCTCAAGCCCTAGGATTATAGGCATGTGCCAACCACACTCAGCACATTTTTCTTTCTTAAACCATTTCTGTTTTCTTTTTAGTCAACTGGCTGTTTATATCTTTTGTCCTTTTTTTGTCCTTTTCCAAATGGCTGTGTAGTTTTACCAATACCATTTATTTAATAGTACGTTTATTTATTAAATAGTACATTTCCTCCCTCAGATTTGAGAACCAGCTGTATTGTAATAGCACTTTTTCTTGCCGTTGTTGCACTTTTGGTTATTGACCTTTTTTCTTTAATTTCTAGAAACTCTTTCATAGTTTTTGGATTTTGAAAGATGGTATGTGGGACTAGAGATAGAACCCGAGGCCTCATCCATGCTAGGCAAGCAATAAGTCACATGCCAGTCCCTGGAGCTTAGTAGTTAAGACAGCTCTTCCTGGCTCCAAAGTTAGAACTTCTGTCATCTTTTCTACGTGTACCTATTTAGTTCCCTTAAATCTAATTCTGTTAATATTTATTCTTAGTATACTCTGTGAGGCGTAGATCTAACTTTACATATTCCAAATGTCTGTATAGTTTTACCAATACCATTTATTAAATAATACTTTTTCTCCCTCAGATTTGAGAACCAGCTATATTGTAATAGCACTTTTCCTTGCCATTGTTACAGTTTCAGTAGCTTGCTGTGGATTAATTTAAAATGACATTGCTATCCTGGTGATAACTGTAACTTTGTATTGTTTCAGGAATGTTTTTTCTAGTAAGAAATGCTATAAAATTGGTGGGAAGTTAATGTTTTCAAGAATCGCGGGTTAAGGTGCTGTTAGTCTTGATTTTCTGTTGTTTTCCCCCCAAAAAATTGTCAAAACTTCTTGATGTGAGAACTTTATTATACGTCTTCATATTTACCTGCAGACTAAAGTATAGTGGTGCTAATAATGCTCACTCAAGATTGCTGGAGAGGCTGGGGTGTAGTTCAGTGAAAGAACACTTCCCTAGCATGTATGGGGCCCTGGCTTCCATCCCTAACACCACCAAAAAAAAAAAAAAGAACATTATGAAATGGTGACTAAATATATCATCAGTAAGGATCATGCAGTTTGTGGTACATAGTTTTTTGGTTGAGGGGGGCTGGTTTTGAGACAAGACCTCACTGTGTAGTAAAGGCTGACCTTGAACTTGCTTATGTAGCCCAGGCTGGCCTTGAACTCATGAATTCACAGCAGTCTTCCTGCCTCAGGCTCCCAAATGCTGGGATTACAGGCGTGAGCCACCACACCCAGTGTGTGGTACATATTGATAACTTCTACAATAAGAATGATGCCAGTTTTAGGAGAAAAATCCAATGGGCTATTTACTTCATTGGTGTGACTAAGACCAAGTATCAGTTTAACTGTGGGTTTTACAGACTAATGGAAAATACAAGTTGTGTGACTGGCGTCTAACACAAGACAGTAAACAGCTTTGCCTGCCTATACTGGTCTGTCGGCAAGTTACAAGTCACATAATATCTATGTCTTTCAGTCGGCCCACTTTGTCTATCCAGCATCCACCATCTGCAGCAATTAGTATCCAGCGTCCTGCGCAGTCTCGGGATGTGACAACAAGAATCACACTGCCATCTCACCCTGCATTAGGGACACCAAAACAGCAGCTTCATACAATGGCTCAGGTAAGCCAGAGGTGCTGGGATGGAACCAGAACTGTGCACAGTGTGTTAGGATGGCAATGTGAAGGCTGGCCTTACTCTTAGACTGGAGGAAGTGGGAAGTGTTCTGGTTTATAACTCTGCATTGTGGGGTTCTCCCTGCAGAAAACCATCTTCAGTACTGGTACACCAGTTGCTGCAGCAACAGTAGCACCTATTTTGGCAACCAACACCCTTCCTTCAGCAACCACAGCTGGTAAGTGGTGAGCTAATTTGTCATTTCTTTCGTTCAGAGAAAAGTTACAAGCTAGAAAAATTCTCTTACCTTTTCTCAAGAGCTTTTCCAAGACTTTTAAGAATCGGTAAGCTGAGTGTGGTGGCACACACCTGTAATCTCAGCACTCAGGAGGCTGAGGTAGGCAGATCGCAAGTTTGGAGCCAGCCTGGGCTACATAGTGAGTTCAGGGCCAGCCTGGACTACATAGCAAGACCCTGTCCCTGCCCACCCCTCAAAATAATCTATAATGTGTACAGAGAGGCCATTGTTAAAGAATTTCCTTTTCTCCCTCATTTCAGGATCTGTGTCACACACACAAGCTCCCACGAGTACAATTGTTACCATGACAATGCCCTCCCATTCATCCCACGCGACTGCTGTGACCACCTCCAACATCCCAGTTGGTAAGTGCTGTGTGACCTTCACACAGAATCCTCTCAGGAATTTTTCAGCCTCTTGACCAGCCCTCATGTTGGTAGCTAATATTGGTTGTTTTTTAATTGCTTATTTTCAAAATAACACTGAATCTGACTTCTAATAATATTTATTGTGCAGATTTGACATTGACATTGGAAGAAAAAACATACCAGTCTTTGAGCACTCAGAGTAAATTTTAACTCTGGTTTTGACTTCCTTCTTCTCAAACTTTACCTTTTCTGTGTGCACCACCTTGTATAGAAATGTTAACTTTACTGATAGATAAAAACAGGAAAAACTGTCTGGAATGAGGAGAATGTGTACACTCTGGTAGATGTTGAGGAGGAACTCTCTGGAGAGTGCAGCACTTGGAGAGCACTAGACCTTGAGGTGGTCACTTTGGTTTTCTTCTGCATGTTACCCCAAGGAACCTCATGACCATCCTATAATTTCTTTTGGCTTTGTTTAGTCCATTTTTAAGTATATGTATTCTTGGGTTTTATGAGACAGTCTCTCTATGTAGCCCAGGCTATCTTCATACTCATTAGGTAGCCCCAGCTTTCCTTAAGCTTGCAGTCTTTGTGCCTCAGCCTTCCTAGTGCTGATTACAGGCATGCACCACCATGTCTGGCTACATGCATTCTTTGAATATTGAATCTTTCGGTTTTTTGCAGCTGAACATTAGTCATCAATTGGCAGTGATTGGCAGACTTTTTCTGGAAAGCCAGATAGTAAATATTTTAGGTTTTAAAGGCCACATAGGTCTGTCACAAGTGTTCCACTCTGCTTTTTGTATAATGACAGCAGCCATGGACTGTGCATAAACAATGAGTGTGTCTCTTTTCCCATTAGACTTTAGTTATACACAGAGAAATTTAAATGTTATATCATTTTCACAGTTCGTGAAGTACTTTTGATTCCTCCCCTCCCCAAGCATTTAAAAGTGTAAACCCATAGGCCACACAGAAACAGGCAGCAGGCCAGATTGGCCCAAGAGCTATAGGTTGCCGTCATCTGTTGTAGAGGGCTGATACAGTGCTTCCACCACATCCAAAGCAGAGTCTGAGGCCAGGAGGCAGAAAACAGCTGTCGTGGACTCAGGCCACAGGCTTTAGTTTCTAGTGTTTTGCCTGACTTAGTTCTGTAATGATGACTGTGCCATGTAATGATGACTGTGTTCTCTACTTCCAAAGATATTAAGTAACTGCCCTATTTTTAGCAGTGTGCTTTTAGAAATAAGGCTGGTTTTGTTTGTTTGTTTGTTTGTTTTTGATGAGGACACAGACAAACAGAACTGTCAGAAGTCTGGTAACCTGACATAGACTCATGGCTTCCTTGCTTACCAGTCCCCTCCTTCTTACACACATGAGAAGGGTTATGGCTTCCCAGTCCTCTCAGTGATCCTTGAGGACACTTTTCTGGAATAGCGGTCCAAGCCGGGAAGCCTCTCTCCTTGTAAATAAGCAGAGCTACACTAGCCTCTGTGCTTAGCCCCACGAAAGGTCTTCAGAGAGAATCCTGCTGCTAGTCTTTCTTACCCTACTGCTCACTATGACTTGACAGTGGATTGACCGAACTTGTCTCATACTCTTTACAAATTCATTTTTATCAAAATAAGTTTTATATGTGAATATGTGTTGCTTTAGCCTTAGTGCACTTTTGTTGGAAAAGACTGGATTGTTCCGTATTGTCATTCACTGTTTTCTGGCTTTACCTGGTAGTGTCATTAGCTGTCCTTGGTGCTGTAATAACAGAAACCTTATTTGGGAATGTGCAGCTATCAAGAAACTCAGACCAGTAAAAAGGGCATTGTGCCTGAGGGAGATGTTTGGTTTCCCTTTCACATACATGCGCACACTGTGAAGAATTGTTTGAAGAGGTTCTTTTTTGTTAGTGTCCTTGTGTCTTCCTAACAGATTACACTGGACATAAACTCACTTCTAGTACCAGGGGACATAAATGTGTTCATTCCTAAATTCTGTTAGGTGATACTCTATCTCGTTTTGGTTTTGTGCGTAGTAATCCAAGTATTTGATCATATTGGGATCCCTTTCAAAATGTCCTAATGTTGAGGAGGAAAACCTGGTATAACCCAGAGCACTGATTTTCAAGTTAATGTATATGGGATATATTAAAATCAGCTCAATTGCTTTTCCTGAGTTGCCCTTGCCTTTTGCAGTTGAGATTAAATCTTAAATTTAGCCATTGCTGCTAAACAGTGCAGAACATATTGAGTCATGAGGGGAAAGGCCAGACTCTGGTGTAGAATGTAAACTCTGCCATTTTTGCAACTAAAATTTTATTGATTTTTTTTTTATGAGTTTACTCCCTTTTGTCCACTCTGTTCACCTTTGCATGGTGGCCCACCCTTATGCTGTAAATGCACTTTTCTTACTTTTTACTTGGCCAAAACTGACTCTGCAGAGCCTGTTTTATTCCTACCATTAATAAAGCTTTGCTACCATTAAAAAAAAAAAAGAGTTTACTCCCTTTTAAAACAGGGATCCTTTTAAGAAGCTAGGTTGAGAGAAAAGGGTCTGGTTCCTGATATTTTATAATAATTTTACCTAAGCTAATAATTGAATATATTAGTGGGTTATTAGACTGAAATAATGCATTTGAAACTTTTGTTACTCCTCTTTTATTTATTTTGATTAAAGCTAAAAAATCTAGGCATGTAACTTGTTTGCATTTGTAAGACTGCTTGTAGCCAAAACTGTTTGGCATCCCAGTAAAGACATGTGATTGCTAATGTTGTGGACTTCAATATTTGTAGCTAAGGTGGTGCCTCAGCAGATCACACACACTTCTCCAAGGATCCAGCCTGATTATCCTGCAGAGAGGAGTAGCCTGATTCCCATCTCCGGACACCGGGCCTCTCCAAATCCTGTAGCCATGGAAACCCGGAGTGACAACAGGTAGGAGTCAATATACCAGTTTACCCATACCGATATCTTATTAATTAGTTGGGTTTTTCAAGAAAACAAAATGTCCCACAACTATAGCATGTATTTATTTATATTTTTGAATTTTACCCCTGAAAAGGACACATTACATAATATTTGTTTTAGTGTTAGGGAAATGTGAGGGTTTTGGGTGGGGTTGTTTTGTTTTTTTAACTGTATTTACTTACTTATTTTTACTTTTTTTGGTCCAAACATTTATTAACATTAATTCTGTTTATGTATTAAGAATATTATAAATTTAACCCCATTCAAGGATTATGTTTTTTTGTCAGATTTTATTGGTACATTTTATTTTATTTATTTATTTATTTTTGATACCAGGAATCGAACTCAGGACCTTGCACTTGCCAGGCACGCGCTTGTGCCACTGAGCTACATCCCCAGCTCTGTTTGTACATTTTAGATAGGCATAATGATCACATTCATCATAGAGAATTTGCACCTGTACATGATATAACTTACTTTTTCCCCATTCCCTTACTCTCCCTTCAACCCCTCCTCCCTTCCCTATACACAAAAGTTTTATTTCCATTTTTCGTTTTTTTCTCATTTTTTTTTACTTTTCCTTTTCTTTCCCCTTCCTCCCTCTCTTGTTCCCCTCCTCATTTGAACACTGGGAAATGTGTTTTGTTCCTTAAGCTATTCTCCTTTTGATGGGTGTTCTCCTGATCCATTTGATACCATTTTTCTTGAGCCATTTGAAAGTCAGGGTTGAGGCATCATGACCGTTACCTGTAAGTATCTCTGTAATGCCTCAGAGCAGTATGTTCTCTTTCTTGACCACAGTTACAGATATCTGAAGTGATTCTTTTGTCTTCCCATTCTCTTTCATGTTTTGACTTTTTTTTTTGGTACCAGGAATCTAACTTAGGACCTCACACTCAGGCAGGCACTGTGCGTCTGAGCTATATCCCTGACCCGAATTGACATTTTTTAAAGAGTATACTTAGGTGGGTCAGGCATAGTGATGCATGCCTGTAATCCCAGCACTGGAGAGGCTGGATTGTTCTGAGTTCAAGACCATCCTGGCCTACAAAGTGAGCTCAAGACCAGCCTGAACTGCATAGTGAGACCCTGTCTCAAAAAAGGCACCAAAAAAAAAAAAAAAAAGAGTATACTTAGGTCAAACTGGGCGTGGTGGTGCATGTCTATAGTCCTAGGACTCTGGGAGGCTGAAACAGAAGAATTGCAAGTTCCGGCCCAGCCTAGGCAATTTAGCTACTTAGCAAGACCCTGTCTCAAAACAAAAAGGGCTAGCGATTGTAGCTCAATGTGAAGGCCCAGGTCCAGCCCCAGGATTTTTTTTAAAAAGTTACATGTATAACAGTTATTTGGTAAAATATTCTTTAATTTGGTTTTGTCACATGTTTTCTTATGGTTAGATTCAGGTTACACATTTTTGGAAAGATTATCACTTAAGTGACCTCACCGTTATTATATCAGAGAGTTAATATTATCCATTTGTCCCATTATTGATTATATTAATTTTTGAATGAAGGTGATCTCTGCCAGTTTTTTATAAAAGCATATTTTCCTTCTTTGTAAACAAATAATTCATATGGAAATACTTTGAGGCTATAAAAATTCTGTTTTCCAATAAACTTTCACTTGCTTTTAATATTTATTAATGATTCTTGGCTGAATTATTTATTAATATGATAGTTGCAGAACAGTAACTTTTCAAAATTATTTTTTCCACTTTTTTTCTTTTTCTGGTTGAGACAAGATCTCCCTATATAAGTTGAGGTTGGTCTTGAACTGTCTGTATAGCCCAGGCCTGCCTCAAACTAGCTGCATTTCTCCTGCTCATTCTCCTGAGTGCTGGTATTACAGGTGTGCACCGCCACACTTCGCTGATTCTTTCTCATTTTGTAAGTTGGCGTTCTGAAATGAAGAATCCTCTTATCCATATTTTTTTATTTTGAGTATATTTTTAAACATCTTGGGCTTCTGGATTTGGTTTTACTCTATGTAATCTATTACTGTCATCTACTTTGGTGTTCAGCTGGTCTCTAGTATGGCTTTTGGGTGCCCCTTCACACTACTACTCTGGCTTTTACCATGTGCCCTCCAGCCTAGCTCTTCCTTGTTTTCTTTTTTTTGTGGTGGTGGTGGTGGTGGTGGTTTTTTGTTTTGGGGGCAGTTTTTTGTTTTGGGGGAGTTTTTTGTTTTGGGGGAGTTTTTTTGAGATAAGGTCTCGCTCTGTAGTCCAGGCTGATCTTGAAGTCACTTTGTAGCCCAGGCTGACCTTGAACTTGCAGCGATCTTCCTGCCTTGGCGCCCAAGCACTGGTTACAGTTGTATACCACCATGCTCGACTCTTCCTTATTTTCTGCCACAAGATACTTTCAGGTCTTACCAGTACTGGAATCTGTTTTTCCAAGGAACCTTTTCATTGTTTCAAAGCCAACATCTGGGCATTAGCTCTTCTTTTGCTTTGGATTGTTACTTTTCTAGGCCTTTTAGCAGGCAGAGATAGGAAGTAGGTGAGAGTTTTCAAACATTTAAATACATGCTGATAGCTCTAGTTCTACCTCAGTCTTTCCCCCATTCCATATTTGTACATCCTTCTCCCCCAGGGAGAATCCTACATAAAGTTGTTTCAGAATTGGATGATTTTTAAACATTGCTATTTTATTATTATTGCATATAGGAATATTTATTTTTGTATTGATTAGGGGTCCACCACCTTGCTAAACACTCTTTAGCTCTAAAAGTTCATATATTATTTTGGATTTTTTATGCAGACATTTATTTTATCTATAAATAAGGGCAGTGTTTTATAAGTGGGCAAGACAGTTTTCATTTTCTTTTTTATGACCTTGCTTATTCCTTCTTAATGTTGGCAATACGTGTTAATAGAGCTGAGGTGGTAGTCTTCTTGTCTTATTCCTGACTTGAAATAATCTAAAATTCTATTACAGATTTTGTTAGACACTGTTTTGGTTTAAGGAACAAAATTGCTTCCTATTCCTGTTTTCTTGGCATTTATATCATGAATGACACAAATGCTGTCACACATTTTTTAATATCTTTTGTAGCATTTCATGTGATTATTGTATTTGAATTTTTTAAATATATAAAACAGGGGCTGAGGATTTAGCCCAGTGGCAAAGCACCTGCCTGGCAAGCACAAGGTCATGAGTTCAATTCCTGGTACCGGAAGAAAAGACAGACAGAAATAAATAAATAAAAGATATTCTAATAATGAATCGATCCCATCTTCTCATGACAGACCTTATTTGATCATTATGCATTTAATTTTATGAGACATAGTACGTTTTCCTTAGGAATTTTTGTATCACTGTAGAGAGCTAGATCCAGTTTTACATTTTACATATAAATGTAAACGACTTTTTACATTTTATGTGAAATTAATCAGGGGGTATTTCCAGTGGTGGGATTTAATTATCTACCTTGTATTCCCAGTTTCACATACAGCTTAAATGTGAAGCTTTACTCTCTTTGTCTGGTTTTCATGTCAGGACTATGTAAAGCTCAAAAATAAATTAGATCTTATTTCTTTTTGTGGTCTCTGAATCAGTTTGTGTGAGATTGGGATTATCTCTTTTATATGTGTTTGATAAAATTTGCCAGTAAAAACATGCTTTCTTTCAAGTGCAATTGAGCAGAAAATATTTTTTTTTAAAGAGTAGGAAATTTTTTTTTAATTATAATTATAAGAGGAAAATTTATTGGAGAATAGGAAAGGGGAATGGGAATAGCTCCTGAGAGACAGAAGGGATCCCAAGTGGGTTCCCAAAATATTGATTGCTGGATTTTTGTGAGTCATTTTTGCTCATTGTTCTTCTCAAAATGCACCAATAAAATATTACCTATGTAGCTACATTTACTGACCAAGGTATTTTTAAAAACTTATTTTTTAAATGCTTACATTCGCTATATGTTCCTTACACTCTGTATATGTTCCATGATCTAAGAAGTTGGGCCACAATTTGGGAAAAGCTGGTATGCTAGTTATAAAGGGATAGATCTAGGTGAGAGGATCATTTGAAGGTAAAGATGAAAATAACCATTTTGTTTCATATGTTATGTGCTCTATCCCTAGACCATCTGTTCCTGTTCAGTTTCAGTACTTTTTGCCAACTTACCCACCCTCTGCATACCCCCTGGCTGCACACACCTACACCCCAATCACCAGTTCTGTGTCCACTATTCGACAGTACCCAGGTATGAGCACAATTTCAAGATGACTTTTTACATTTTCATTTTTTCAAGCAATGAGAAATAAATCAGGGGTCATTTACAGTACAGGATTTAACTGTTCCACCTTTATTTCCAGGTTCACATAAGGCTTAAATGTGAAGCTTTAGGTCTTTAATTTCATCTTTGTGATCTCTGTAAAGGTTGTTACTTAATAATATTTGCACATTTTATCCCCCCCTCAGGATAATCATGTTATTTCATACCTTAAAATGATAGTGCAGTTACAGTGAATAAAGCTTACTTTCACAAAACTTCTGTTGTTTTGTGGAATACTTGTTACAGTTTTAGTTTTAGTAGAGGTATGTTCATACCTCAGCAACCTGATTGGTTTTTTGATAATCTTCCAGAAAAAAAAAATCTCTAAATCTGAGTTTGTGTGAGCTTTTCTTGTGGGACCCTTGGCTCACATTAGACCTCAGAAACCCTGAGTGTCCAGACTGTAGACCTTGCGCTCCTGATGCATGGTCCTGTGTGGTGACCAGAGCTGCATGTGGAGAGTATTGTTTGAAGACAGGTAGAGTACAAATGAAAAACAGAGCCAGGCCTGGTGGTGCCCACCTGTAATCCCAGCACTCAGGAGCCTGAGGTAGGAGGATCGCCATGAGTTTGAGGCTAGCCTGGGCTACATAGTGAATTCAGGCCAACCTGAATTACAAACTGAGACCTTGTCTCAAAGAGCAAAAAAAGAAAAAAAGAAAAAAGAAATGAAAAACAATGTTTTATTTAACAATGTTTTATTTTATTTAGTTAAAATTAGAGAAGTTTCAAATACGTTTGGAATTTTTTTAATCATACACTTTATGAAATCAAAATATAAGGTAAATTTTTCTGATAAAAATTTAGGATCTGAATTGAGATGTACTTTAAGAGTAAAATGCACTCTAGATTTCTAATATACAGTAAAGAGAATATAAAATATCTTACTAATTTTATATTGTATATATTTTAAAGGTTATATTTTATATATATTGGATTAAATAAAATTTATTAAGATTAATTTGATCTGTTTTTATTTTTTATGAGGCCAATGAAAAATACAGATGATTATTTAATTACAGGTGATTTTATATATCCGGTGGACAATGCTAATCTAAAATTCCAGACTTTGCCAGGTGTGGTGGCACATGCCTATAATCCCAGCATTTGGGAGGGTGAGGATGGAGGATCTCTGTGAGTTCGAGGCCAGCCTGGGCTACAAAGTGAGTTCAAGGCCAGCCTGAACTTCACAGTGAAACCCTGTCTCAAAAGGATGGGTAGGTAGGTGGGTAGGTAGGTAAGTAGGTGGGTGGGCGGTTGGTTGGGTGGGTAAATGGATGGATAGGTGGGTGGGTGGG
>NW_004955459.1:2561829-2647017 GCF_000276665.1 Chinchilla lanigera
GTGGGTGGGTGGGTGGATGGATGGATAGATAGAGTTCATTCCAGATTTTGGAAAGTATTTGAGATCTTTGGAAACAGATCCTTCTACCTCTGCATTCTGATGACTGATAAGAGTAATCTTTTATATTTGTTTTCTTTCCTTTAATAATGAAAACCCTTTCTATTTGTTGCTTTCTGGAAATGCTTTTTTAGTGTTAATACACATTTGCATTATAGGAAAAAGAATGTTTTCTTGTTCTCTCTCTCCAGTGGATGTAAGTCATTTAAAATTCATAGCTACTGTATTTCAGAAACTGTTGAGATAGTGGTTTTATTAGTTTAAGCAAAAATTCTTCACCTAGGACTCATGGATTTATTTCAGAGGTTTTACTGTAATTATTTTATAGTAATTACTTAGCACAGTTGACTGATTAATGTTTGCAATATGATTTTTTTTTCCTGTTTTAATCTGGTGTGTGTGTGTGTGTGTGTGTGTGTGTATGCACATGCATTTTTTTATTTTTTGATATGGAATCTCATTGTCACTTCCCAGGCTGGTCTCGAACTTGTAGGCCCACAAGGTCAAGTGATCCTCCTGCTTGCTTCATTGTCTGGGACTATAAGCATGTACCACCACACCTGTCTTAATATTTCTAATAATTTGCAGAAAGACTATATCACATTAGTAGGAAGTAAAAAGAAAAAATAGTCCCTAGTATATAGTTTCAGGTAGCCATGATTTGTTTTTAAACTAAGGATTTAGATCTTATATAGTGGAAAACTATTTTCATTTTAGTGTTTTTTCTCTACATGGGCCATGCCTAATCAGAGCTAACCTTCTGGTAGTCACCTTTCGCCTGATTTTTAGTTTCAGCTCAAGCTCCGAACTCTGCCATCACAGCTCAGACTGGTGTTGGGGTGGCATCTACAGTCCATCTAAACCCCATGCAGTTGATGACAGTGGATGCATCACATGCACGACATATCCAGGGGATCCAGCCTGCACCCATCAGTACACAGGGGATCCAGCCTGCACCCATTGGGACTCCAGGGATACAGCCAGCACCAATTGGCACACAGGGAATCCACTCAGCAACTCCAATCAACACTCAAGGGCTTCAGCCTGCACCAATGGGTGCTCAGCAATCACAACCTGAAGGAAAGACTTCAGGTAAATTTAAGTCTTTGCATGGAAGGTAGTATGCAGAAAAGAAGTATATCTGGGTTTTAATCCTGGCTCTGCGACTTGCTGGCTTTGTGGTCTCTGATCATTTCTCTAGGCCTTAGTTTCTTCTGTAACATGAGTTGCTTAGAACTAACCTTTTTTTGTAAACATTAGAAATAACATACAGGGGCCTGGGATAGAGCTCAGAGGCACAGCCTCTGCCTGGTAAGCATGAGGTCATGAGTTTGACTCCCAGTACCAAAAAAACCTGAAAGAAATAACATACAAACAGCCTAATACACATTTGCACATTGTGAGAAAGTTTATAAAACACTTAGTTGAGGGAACAAGTTTACCTTACAAGTAGTGTTTTCGTTTAGTTTATGACTGTCTTCAGATTTGTATGTAAAGTTGTAAAATCTTACACTAATGTTACCTCATGTTGTCAGTGCCTACAAAGAATAGTAGTGGAATAGATACTTTGTAAAATAGAATATGGCTGTATGCTTAAAGTGTTAATTAGCTATTTCTCTGATGTGCTTAACGTGTTCTCACTGGCTTGAACCACCAGTGGTGCTGTCCCATCGGGGGCTTGTACTGCTGGTAATACAAATGAATCTAATCACTTTTATCAGTCCTTTTACTAATAAAATTAATAAAAAGTCTACAAATAGACCAATGTAGTTAGTTGCTTAAATTTGAATACTTACAGCCCAAATATAAATTAACACTGCTTATACCAATGTAATTATTAAGTTAATCAGCAAATTAATTTTATTAAGCTAAAAAAAATTTATTACATTCATGAATTTTTAAAAATCATTTTATCCATAAAGGCAGCTAATCTTTGCAAACCCACAAAACGTCATAACATACCTGGCTTCTTTTACAGCCACAATGGCACACATTTTTTTCAGATAGTCACATGTGTACCACCTGTGGTTCAAGCTGGCAGGAGGAACAAATTCAAGTCAGAGCCACTCAGCAGCAAGACAAACGAATTACAGCCATGTTGTGCACATGTTAAAGAAAATTTGTTTCTCATCCAGAGTATTGATTTTAAAGATCATCTTGTACAGCTGGGCATGGTGGCACATGCCTGTAATCCCTGCACTAAGGGAGGCTGAGCCAGGAAGGTTGTCTCAAAAAAGAAATAAATATATCATTTATATGAACCATAAAATGAATAGATGAACTTAGAAGAAAATTTTATTTTGTCTTGTTTTGCTTTTAGTTGTTGTTTTTACAGTCCTGGGAATAAAACATAGATCTTAGCATATACTAAGCAAGTAGTCTACCATTGAGTTATATCTTTGGCCTAAAACTGATTTTAATTGCTGTGTAGGTCTTTGTGTTTGTTACCTCCAGCCCCTTTGGCCTATATCCCCTCCCCTTTTCTTATTTTTATTTTTATTTTGAGATAGGGTCTCACCAAGTTGCTCAAGCTATATTCAAACATTCAATCCTCCTGTCTCAGCCTCTCAGGGTGCTGGAATTGTAGATGTGTACCGCAACATTCAGCGTACTATGTAGGTCTTGAATTTGTTTATTAACCAGATTCTTCTCAGACTCTTACTGACTATGTTAGAGATGCAGTTTGCCTATAGTATCTGAGTTGGAAGGATGGTACACCTACATCGATAATAGTACCTGCTAACAAACTTGTTTTGAATTGACTGCTATAAAATTGCTATTTTTATAGGTCAAAAACTGTCAGAATAGTTAGCTCATGATTATGGTTGCCAGTACTTTTACGCTAACTTCATGTAATTAAAATACCTTCTTGGGGCTGGGGATATAGCTCAGCAGCACAAGCACCTCCCTGGCAAGCGCAAGATCCTGAGTTCAATTCCCGGTACCCCCCAAAAAAATAGCTTTTTGCGGAATATCTCCCTAAAGATAAACTGGAGAGTAGTGCCATTCTTAGAGAATGAAGAGGAGTCGTGTTTTCCAAAAGCTGCACTAGCCCCTTTTGTAAGGGTACTTTAGAACATGCTGTCAAGCCAGCAGATTATGCTTTCTATTTGTTGATTTTCTTTTTATTAGACTTACAATTCTCTCATTTTTAAAATAGGGGTAGTGATAATCATAAGAACTATGTAAATGAAACTATGTAGAGATACTTCGTTAGATACTCTATAAACTTTGTGTGTTTCATTAGTAACTGATTATAGAGCAAAGAAAGAATAAGGATATCATTTCTGTCAGTCTGTATCAGTAGGTTTCCTAATCTTCTTATGGTGCTGTCCTTATTCTTTTTTTTTTTTTTTTTTTTTCAAAGCTACAGATTAAACTCAAGGACTCGTGCATGCTAGGTATTCTCTATCACTGAACTCCATCTTTCTCCCCAAGTCCCCTTATTCTTTCCCCATCCCCGCCAGGTACAGAGAGTTGAGCCCAGGGACTTTACACAAACACTTACCCCTGCCTTTTTTTATTTTTTATTTTGAGACAAGGTCTCACTGAGTTGTCCAGACTGGGCTGAGCTTGCCATTCTCCTGCCTCTTGAAGTGGCATAGTTAAAGCATGGGATACCTAATGTCAGTATCCTCATGATTTTTATTTATGTCTTATGTGATATTTTAGTAGCATTACTTTTTCCCTTTCCTCATTGTTCTTTCTTGCCATCTCGTTTTCCTCTAGCAGTGGTGTTGGCAGATGGAGCCACAATTGTAGCCAACCCTATCAACAATCCATTCAGTGCTGCTCCAGCAGCAACCACTGTGGTACAGACCCACAGCCAGAATGCTAACACCAACGCTCCTGCCCAGGGCTCTTCCCCCCGGCCAAGCATACTCCGGAAGAAACCTGCCACGGATGGGTAAGTTGATCTGCAGGTGCTTTCGTAGCCAGTGCTGGAAACAACCTAAGCTTCCATTGCTGTGTCATTTGTAAATTTCCTCCAAAACAAACTGACCTCAGGACTGTTCAGGAGAGTCTTGCCCAGCTCAGACTGTAAGAAATTAAGAATCCTCAAGTCAGTGGGGCTTTCATCTTGTAAGCATCTGTGCTGCCCTTAGAGTTCTTGCTAGTTCTGGAAATTTAATCACAGCTATAAAGTAGCTTACAATTAAGTCTTCAGGCTTGTCAGGGTGTTCCATTAATGTGTACTATGTATTTTTTTCTTGACATTCAAAGTGTGAAGTGTTACTAAGGACAAGTTGTTCTCAAAGTGTATTAAGTCTGCTAGTAGTAGATAGTGCTTTGTGTTGCTGTAGAAGTTTCTCCATCGATGGGTCATAGGAAGGTGTGTGCTATGCTATTAAATATGCTGGCAGTAGGAGGAGAACAGCACATTAGAGAGTGGAGTTTCTATGGCTCCGCTGAGCTGATAGCACAGCATCAGAAGATTCCCCCTTCCCAGTTTACCCCAAGCCTCACTCAGGCAGCACATGTGGTTATATACTGACTAGCCCTAGCATCACTCTGACAGGTGTTACTTCAACCAGTCAATTCTTACTTGCATGAGACATACTCATATGTATGTCTGTCTGTTTCATACCAACTATTTTCTCCATCCTTTTTTATTTAGAATGTTGTGTGCCCCTTTGATGTTTGTTTCTCGTGAAATCTAAAGCACATAATAAGTTCTGGTTATTTTCTTAATAATCTGTGTTTATTTGTGAAAAATAACCTGTTATTTTGTGCTATCATCTATAAAAAACTATTATCATAAGTGCATTAGATATAATTTTTATACTTCTACAAAACTTGTCGATGTTCTTTTACAATACAAAATGACATGTTTGGGACACTGAGACGGAATAGAAAGGAAGTATCAAAGATCTGCAAAAGAGAAAACTGGAAAAGGGAGAAGTGTTGGCATATCAGAGAGGAAAAGTCTGTGTTATGAAATGAAAGACAAAAGAGATCTCCTTATTGTCAACTACTGCATTCATAAAACAAATGATAGAACTTGAAAGAAGAAACAAAACTAAACAAATTCCAATAGTGATCATTGATAATAATTCTATGGGTAGTACTGACAGCTGATCCACATCCAACAAGCTATTCTGTAATCAAAAGTGAAGAAAAAATATTATTATAAAATACTTGTACAACTTCTGGACCCCAACACTATCTAACTCATATGTTATTCAAAACAGGGGTTCAAAAAGTCATTTACAGTTTAGATTAGGTCTAATAGACCAAATAATTGAAAAATACAAGATAGCAAAATGCCAGCCACCATTACATTTAGTGGGTAGACATTGTATGAAATTATACCACCCACAGGAAAAAAGAAAAGGCCAGCATAAAGTGTGATGTTCAAAAACAATAATGCAAAAAGAATTCTGAAAGAGACTGGATACTACTGTCCAGGTTGTAACATTGCATTATGCATTGAATGTTTTAAGATATACACAGAAAAATTACTGAATAAATTCAATAAAAGTGTCATTTTTATATTTCCTGTTATCTTATAAAAATTAACAAAAACTATGCAATTTTTGGTCACCCTATATTTAAGTGGTTAAAGCATAGCATAAACTCATTGGAAGTGGGGTTTGCATGGACCAGAGTTCCTGTCTTTAGTAATTATGAATGCTTTTTAAAGAAGATTGGGAGGAGGCATAAGTCAGCTTATGGTGAAGTAACCTTGTCAGTAAAAACACAGAGACAAAGCTTATAGTTAGGATAGCAGATTGAAGTGCCTCTCGATGGCCCATACTTACTTTGTCTGAGGCTGTACCTTTTGTATGTGTGGTACTGTGGATTGAATCCAGGACTTTCACAGTCCTTTTTCTTTTAATTTTTAGACAGTGTCTCATCTCACTAAGTCCCTAAGTTGTCTAAGCTAAACTCAAATTTATGATCCTCCTGACTCAGCCTCACAGAGTGCTGGGATTATATACTTGCACCATCACAGCCAGATGAATGTATACTTCTTTGACTGTGCCTAATAGATCTTTTCTATGTGTCTTAAGAAATAAAAGATCGATTGAGCACTTCCAAATTCCTCTCGCTCTTAAACCCCTGGTGTACCCACATTCCTCTCACTCTTAAATCCCTGGTGTACCTAGGTGTTTTTTAAAAGATTACAGGCACAGAAAGAGAAGTGACTGTAGCAACAGAACTTAGAAGCTTGAGCTGGGTGTGGTGGCGCACACACTTGGGAGGCTGAGGCAGGAGGATCGTGTTGTGTTGTGAGTTGGAGACCAGCCTGGGCTACAAAGTGAGCTCCAGGCCAGCCTGAACTGCATAGTGAGACCGTGTCTCAAAAAGACCAAAAAAAAAAAAACAGAAAACATTTTCTGTCCTGTTTTCATTTCTGTCCTATTGATCCCATGTTGTTCCATTATCTGCTCCCCAACCACATTTTTTAACTCCTCTTAGCAAAGAAAATAAAGTTGGGGCCAGGGATATAGCTCAGTGGTATAAGCACCTGCCTGGCAAAGCGCAAGGTCCTGAATTCGATTTCCAGTACCCCCCGCAAAAAGAAAGTTGATCATTCTTACTCTCTCCAATTCTTCTGCTAGTCCTTTCAGTATTTTCATGGGAGTATAGGAAGTGGCCCAGAAAATGCATACACATCTGGTGAATTGGCAGTGTCTGACTTCTACAGTATTTAGCTAGCGCTTTCTGTCCGAAGTAACTGTCTTTTTAAGGTTTGACCCCATAAATAGAATCATACAGTATTACATATTTTTCATGTAATCTGAAAACAGGATCTCATTAGGTAGGTAGCCCAGGTTGATCTCCCAAGGACTGGGATTGCAGGCATGTGTCACCACACCCAGTTTAAATGCATGTGGCTGTGGTTTTTCCCTTGCGGTATAAAATACCATTGTGTAACAGTACCATAGTTTATCCATGGATATCTGGGTTGTTTCCAGGTTTTGCATATAATGTTCCCGTGAACATTTTTGTACGTGAGTTTTGATTCACACACAAATGTGTTTGTATTACCTCCTGAGGAGGGTTTGCCAGGCGAGTGGCTTTTACAAATGGTTGCAGTCATTGACACTCGATCCAGCAGTGGGCATCACTGCTTCATCCTCACCAAATTTGTTAGATAAGTGTGTTCATGTCAGAGTTTATAGTCATGTATCTTAGAGCCTTCACAGAGTTGCATCCCCAGCCATTTTTTACTTTAATTTTGAAACACAGTCTCAATAGCCCATGCTGGGCTTCAACTTACAATCCTCCTGCCTCAGTCTTCCAGGGTGCTGAGATTATGTGTCTGCACCACTACTCCCAACTTCATAAACTTATTTCATTTTGGTGTTGTTTTATTGCTGATGGAAGGAGGGTTGGTCTTACGAAAAGTTAAACATAATAAAACCTTGAATGTGTGAATACATATCCATCACTCAGCTTCAGTTTATCAGCTTCTCAGCTCATGGCCAGTTTTGTTTATGCATATGCATGTCACCTACTGTATTATTTGGAAGTAATTGTGAACATCATTTTATCTGTATGTATTTCAACAGGCATCTATTGAAAGATACATACTTTTTTTTTTAACGTCTATTAAGGTTTTATTAAATCCATTTTGTAGTGGTACGTGCTGGTAATCCCAGCTACTCAGGAAGCTGAGGCTGAGGGACATAAGTTTGAGCCCAGCCAGGGCAATTTAGCAAGACCTTGTCTCAAAAAATAAAAAGGGCTGGGATGTAGCTCAGTGCTAGAAAGTCCTGGGTTTGATTCTGTACCACAACAACAAGAAAAACATCAAATATCCCGTCAGTATTCAAATTTCTAGTGATTGCAAGTGTTCTGTGTTATTTAATTGAACCCTAGTTTTTTATTTGGTTGGTTTGATCAGTTTTGGGGCGGTGTTTTTGGTTTTTCTGTTTCGGTGAGGTTAGGTGTGCAGAACTTGCTTGGCAGATGCTCTGCCACACCCAGAACCCTGACTCAGTTTGTACTCTCATGATGTGCGTACAGTGCAATTAGTTCATGTGACCCCAAGACTATTTTAGTATATAGCATTATTTTCCCTTTTTTTTTTTCCTTGAAACAGGTTCTCGCTGTCTAGTTCAGGCTGGGCTTTTTAACGGGAGACAGTCCTCCTGCCCTAGCCTCCCACGTGCTGGGATTATAGGTGTGTGCTGCCACGCCTGGCCTGCATCTTTTTTGTTTTTCCTTCCAATTTATTTATTAGAGAAACTTGGTTTTCTTATCCCTACCTTTGGCTTTTGTCAGTGGCCTTCACCATTTTATGAATTTCCTGGTATTGCTGTAAAGTTGCCTTAATTTTTTTGTGATAAAACAAATTTTTTATATTACAGGTTTTTTGTTTTTGAGACAGGATCTTGCTATGTTGTTCAGACTGGCCTTGAACTCACTCCATAGACCAGGCTCTCCCCACCACCTGCCCCAGCGATTCTCCTCCCCCACTCTCCTGAATGCTGAGATTACAGGAGTGGCCACCACACCAGCTGTATTATGTATTATGGTTCTAGTAGCTGACAACCTGAAATCAAGGTGTTGCAAGGTTGCCTTCTCCTAAATGACTCAGGGAAACCCTGTTCATTCCTTTTTGTAGCTGCTGGAGGCTGTTAGCAATCTTTGCATTCGTTGGCTAGCAACATCATTGCACTGCAGCCTCTGCCTCTATATTCACATGACCTGCCCACCATTCCTTGGATTTAAGAAATACCCTAACTCTGGGCCAGGGATATAGCACAGCGGCACACACCTGCCTGGCAAGTGCGAAGTCGTGAGTTCAATTCCTGCTACCAAAAAAAGAAATACCCTAATTCTAGATTGATCTTGTCTCAAGATCTTCACTTAATTGTGTTTACAAAAACCCTGTTTTCAAGTAAGATCACAGTCACAGGTGACCTTACAGGGAATTCATTTCTAGTGTGGTTTCATTTGTTCTCCTGTCCTTGGCATTTGTTCTCCTGTCCTTTGCAAATAGTTACTTGAATCTGTTGTTGTTTGTTTGTTTTGTCTTTTTTTTTTTTTTTTTTTTTTTCCTCCGGTACCAGGAACCGAACTCACGACCTTGCACTTGCCAAGCAGGTGCTTTTTGCCGCTGAGCTAAATCCCCAGCCCTGTTTTGTCTTTTTGAGACAGGGTCTCACTCTGCAGTTCAGGCTGGCCTTAAGCTCACTTTGTAGCCCAGGCTGGTCTCGAACTCCCAGCGATCCTCCCGCCTCAGCCTCCTGAGTGCTGGGATTGCAGGCGTGGGCCACCACACCCAGCAGTTAGTTACTTGAATCTAGACAGTGGATTAGATACACTTCTGTTATGCTTCTGTGGGAGGACTACTACTTAGTTGAATGATTTAATCTTTTATCAGGGGACATAGGGTCTCTGGTGGTTACCGTTTCTGAAGTGTTAGCAGTCTAATGTAGGCACTAGAAAGTGATATATTCTAGTCTCACCATTTCCTCAGACTCATTCTCATTTGGCATTTGTTTCCCACTCTCTGCTCAAACTAAACATACCAAGAGCACATCCACATTGCAAAACCCAGTGGTAGATTCTCAATCAGAGCCTTCTGTGGCCTCTGGTGCATAATGCAGTTGATTGCTAGTTCTTTGATAATTTTTTCACTTGGCTTCTAAGAACTTGCTCAGGTCTATGGCAACACATAGACATAATAAGGATTGTGAGCAGTTGATACAGGTTTCAATTTTAATAATGTTAGATAGAAGGTGTGGCATGCTAGAAACAGCAGCTAAAAGACTCACAGTGGTTGCTTCCTGAAGGGAGATGACAGAAAGACAGCAGGAGGGTTGGGGATTTAGCTCAGTGGCACAGCGCTTGCCTGGCAAGCACAAGATTGTGAGTTCGATTCCCAGTACCAGGGAAAAAAAAAAAAAAAAACAAAAAAAAAGACAGAAGGACAGTAGGAAAGGCAAAAGAACCTGAACTTGCTACATTTCACTAAAAGCCTTTTGGTCTTATTTGACTCTTTCAATAATGTCCCTGTGTTACTCAATATAATAGAAATCCATTTACAAAATACCTCATCAATATATTGCTTTTATTTTGCTGTAGATTTGCCTGGCAAATGTGTGTCTTATACCCTTGGACTTCTAATTTCTGGTCTCTTATTCTCTTTCAGAATGGCAGTTCGGAAAACCCTCATTCCTCCCCAACCTCCTGAAGTGGCCAGCCCTCGAGTGGAGAGCTCTATGCGGAGTACATCCGGGTCACCAAGACCTGCAGGGTAAGCACTGAAGTGTTTCTACCACTCTTGCTTTCAGTTACACATCCTTTTGGAGGAAAGTCTAGTAAATGGTGCCCAATTTCACATAACTTTCCTATTTGCACCTTTTTTATATGCCTTTTCTAACTCTGTGACCTGGAAACATTTGTCAACCTTTCTGGGTCCCTTTTGCATTGTATATAAAGTGAATTTTTTTGTTTGTTTGTTTTTCTTTTTTTTTTTTTTTTTTTTATAATTGTTATTTTTTTGAGATAGGATCTCGCTATGTAGTTCAGGCTGGCCTTAAACTCACCATGTAGTCCCAGCCGGCTTCAAATTCCTGGCAGTCCTCCTACCTCAGCCTTCCAAGTGCTGGGATTAAAAGTGCATGTATTTAACAATACCTGCCTCATAAAATTCTTGTTTTTTAAGCAAGATGCACTTAATTTAGATCTTCCCTGAAATACCCAGTTGTTACTGCTGTCAAAATTGCATCATAACAAGGGGGCTGGGGGTATAGCTTAGCGCGCAAAGTCCCGAGTTCGATTCCCAGTACCCTCCCCCACCAAAAAAGCATCATAACAGTAGTTAATGCATAGTTTTTCTTTATTCGTAATCTTTTTAATTCCAAAAGTAATGTTATTTTAGGAAAATAATCAGACAATATAAAAATACTTAAAGTATGAAAAGGTGGGTATGGTAGTGTATGCCTCTGTTTTCCATTTATTACTGAGGCTGAGGTGGGATTGAGCCCAGGACTTTGAGACCAGTCTGGGCAACACTGGACTCTATTTCTAAAATAATTTTTAAAAAATTTTGGGGCTGGGGATGTAGCTCAGTGGTAAAACACTTGCCTGTCGTGCATAAAATCCTGGTTTCAATCTCCAGAGCCAAAAAGTATATAAAATTAATACCATTTTTAAAAATAAAAAGAAGTGTTACCAGTCAGTGCTCACTAGAAAAACAGATTTAATATGAGAATATATATGTGTGTATGTATGAATTTACAAGGTAGGCTTACAGTCGCCACCTGTAGAGTCAGAAGTTGAAGAATGATAAAGGGCTCTCTGTGTGTTAAAGCGCTGAAGGATCCAGTCAGAAGTCAAAGGCCTGGAGCTCACTGTAGTGTCCAGTGCGAGTCCACATGAGGAAGGTGAAGGGTCTGTACTGGAGGTTAGAGAGTCTATGCTGAAAGCCCGAGAAAACTGCCAAGGTGAGGGCAAAGACTGGAGCTCCTCCAAAGAAAAAGAAGCAAGCCTTACTTCTTTCCTTTTTTTATTCCATTTAGGCAACACGCCTATTGGTTTGTACCACTCACGCCTGGAGTGGGTCTTGTTCAGTAAATTCCTTCAGTCACACCCAGAGCTATGCTAAACCTATCAGCGGGGCATTTCTTACTCAAGTTGGCATAATAGTTAACTATCACAACGATTGAACCATGAAGGCAGAGATTAGGGTGGTGGCAAAGAACACCGAAGACTGCCAGCAAACCAGCAAACCATCAAAACCCCACACAGGTATAGAACAGGGCTGAGAAAGTAGCTCAGCATGAAGGCTGTGGGTTCATCCCTAGTACCACCCCTCCCCAGAAAAAAGATTTTAAAGTACTTTGCACTACAGTTTGGCAGTTTATTTATGACTTGACCAGGTGCGGGTTTCTTTCAGTTTATCCTGCATGGAGTTTATCCTCCATGGAGCTGCATGGAGTTAAACATTTGGATTAATGTTTTTCATCAGTTTTAGAAGTTAGAGATTTGGCTTAGCCTGCCTGGCAAGCACAAGGTCATGAGTTCAATTCCCAGTACCAGGAAAAAAAAAAAGAGAGAGATTTGGCTTAGAGGCCCTGGATTTGATCCCAGGGACCACAAAAAAGAAAGTAGGGTAGGGATGGGGTTTAGAAGATCATTATTTTTCAAATAGTGTCTTTCTTTGTATTAGTCTTTCCACACTCTTCAAATTCTGTAATGTAATGTACAATTCCCAGAGAGTCTTTCTTTTTCTTCACATTTCATTTTTGTTTCCTGTACCAGGTAACCTCACGTAACTCATCTTCCAGCTCACTTCAAGCTTCCTTTCTTGTGTCATTCAGGTGACTTTTCCTTTTAGCATTTAGGCTTCACTTTTTAACTCCAGAATTTCTGTTTGATCCTTTTTATAATTTCTGTCTCTTATTGATACTCTCAATTTGCTAAGACACCATTTTTACACTTTTATACTTTCCTTTAGTTCTTTTATAGTTCTTGGATTTTTTTTTTTTTTTTTTTGAGACAAGATCTCGCTGTGTAGTTCACGCTGGCCTTGAACTCACTGTCTAGCCTAAGCTGACCTCAATTTTGCAGCAGTACTCCTGCCTCAGCCTCCCAAGTGCTGGGATTACAGGCATGTGCTATCACCCCCAGCAAACATATTCTAAATAGATGATTTAAATTTTTTGTCTATCATCTGTGATTCCTCAGTGACTGTTGGTTGCTTTTTCCCATACATGGACCATACTTTGTTTCTTTATACATCTCATAATTTTTTGAAAACTGGACATTTTAAACAGTATATATAATAGCTCTGAAAATTAGATTCCTGCCTCTTTCCAGAATTTGTTCTTACTGCCATCTGTTGTAGTTGTAGTCGTTTCTTTAATTCCTTTCCTCAAAGCCCATTCTCTGTATTCTTCCTTAGCCAAGCAGTGTCTCGTAGCTATAGTCCCACTACTGGAGAGGCTGAGGCAGGAAGATTACTTGAGTTCTTTGAGACTGGTCCAAGCAAAATAGCAAGACCCTGTCTCTGAAAACAGCTCTGCCTTACCTACCCCTCACGTACCACAGATCCAGGCCTAAAGTCAGCTAGAAGAGAGGACAATTTAAGGTCTTCTCTATTCTTCTTGGCCATGTGCATTGCCCTGGACATACTGTCATGGTCCTTCCTAGAATGCCAGAAGTGTATCGGTGTTTCAAGGTCCTGTAGATTATTTAATTCTTCAGCTTTTCCTTTAAGCTTTTTGGGCAGGCTACTGTTTGACCTAGCTACCAACAGTCTCTTAGTTGTGTGATACAAAATGGATTAATTGCTTCCTTTTTTTTTTTAAACAAAAGCCCCTTGGGAAGAAGGCTTTTGCACTGCATATATTCAGAGTGTGGTCAAGCGCTGTTGTACATGTGGAGTCTTCCTGGTTTAACCAGAACCATAGTGACAGGGTTCTGGGACGAAAGGTTTGAAGGAGTGCCAACCCCTTCTGTAGTCAGAGACTTCTAGTTTTCACTGTGAATGTGGGCTGTTGGTATGCAAGCCTACTGCAGAGCTGGAGAATGGAAGGAAACAGGGCAGGTTAAAACACTGCAAAGTAGCCAGGCATGGTGGCGCATGCCTGTAGTCCCAGCACTTGGGAGGCAGAAGGATTGCTGTAAGTTCAAAGCCAGCTTGCACCTCATAGTGAGACCCTGCTTCAAAAAGACAAAAATAAATAAATGAATAAAACACTGCAAAGTTTGCTCCTTACCTAGATTCAACCAATTGAATAATTTTGCTAGATTACTAAAAATCTTTGGTTAATTTCCAGAATTCTGAAAAACTAAGTTGGGTTTCATTTTTGAGTTTTGCCTTTTTGTTGTTATTGTTATGGAGGAATTATTTTGTTTTTAATCCCAGAAGAGTCCTTACCCCTATGCAACCCACTATTAAAATCTTTATTTTGAAATAATTTAAGACTCACAAAAAATGGGAAAAATCATACAGAGAACTCCCGTGGACTCTACCCAACTTTCCCTGGTGATTATATATATTGCATAACCTTAGTACATTTTCAGCATGAAAAATTAGACATTAGTTGAACAGTATTGACTTACCTGCAAACCTTATTAGAATGTCTGCAGATTTTATAAGCACTTCCTTTGTGGGGGAAAGAGAGATACAGTGGTTTGAAGTTTTATCACATGCATAGATCTGTGTAGCCATTACCATAAGCCATTACCATAAGAATACTGTTGCTGCAAAGGAAGTCCCTCATTTATAGGTAACACCCTTCCCCTTTTCCTTTTAACTATTCGCTGTCACTGTAGTTTTGTTTTGTTTTTTTGTTGTTTTTTTTTTTTTTGAGAGTTTAATGTAGGAATCACATAGTCACAAGTAAAAATAAAGATTTATAAGTGTATATTTGACACATAATCACTTAATGATACTGGCTTATATTCACTTACCTTAGTTTTTGTTTTGGGGTTTGTTTTTTGTTTTTGTGGCCCTTTAGGTTGTAGCATGTATTTGTTCTTTTTGGATCAGTTAGTTTTGTTTCTGTTATATGGATATACCAGAATTTATCCACTTGTTTACCAAAGTACATTGAGGTTGTGTTTCTAATTTAGGGACAGTCATCAACTATGAACACTCACATACAGCTTTCTTGGAAGACTTCCTATAGGACACAAATCCCAAGAATATGATTGCTAGATTATATGATACATGTGTTTTCAGTTTTCTAAGAATTGCCAAAGTGTATTCTAAGATAGCTGTACCATTATAAATTTTCACTGGCACCAAATAAAACACTCTTACCTATCCTGCAACTGTGTAAAACTCACTAGTGCTAGGAAGTTTTATCACCAGCTAGGAAGTACTGGTTGTTCCACATTCTTTCTCACACTCAGTATTATAAAGTTTTTTAAAAATCTTCTTTAAAAACATTAAGCCTTACTGGGCATGGTGGTGCACGCCTATAATTCCAGCACTCAGGAAGCTGAGACAGAAGGATCTGTGTGAGTTTGGGGCCAGTCTGAACTACATAGTGAAACCCTCTCAAAAAGCCAAAAAGAAAAGAAAGAAAACTTTTAATAGGTATATAGTAGTAGATCGTGAAGGCTATACTTTGCCTTTACCTGGTGGCTAAAGATGTTGCGTGTCTTCTTATGCTTATTTTCCACCTGCATATTCTCTTCGGTGGAGTCTCTGTTCATAATTCATGTTTTTGGCCATTTTCTAATGGAATTACATGCTTTTTGTAGTGTTGATTTTATAGGGTTCTTTACATATTTTGACTATAATTTCTTTGCAAGGTGTATATGTTTCAGGTGCTTTTTTTTAAACCATGGGAGACTTTTTTTGAATGAACACTTAAATACATTCATAATGCTATATAATGGAGCTCTAGATCTTTTTGATCTTCACAAACTGAAACTACCCATTCAGTACTAATTCACCTTTCCCCTTAGTTCCTAGCCCTTGCCAACAGCTGTCCTACTCTTCGTGCCAACCGCTATCCTACTCTTCGTTCTATGAATTTGACCACTCTAAGGACCTCATGTAACAGAAAGCACACAGTTGGTTACTTGTGCATCATATCCCCAAGATTTATCCTGACAGTTATATACATTGCAAACATTTTCTTCCAATCTGTGACTGTTTTTCAACTTCTTCTAATGGTCTTTAGCAAAGCAAAAGTTTTTTTAGTTTTGATAAAGCCAAATTTATCATTTTTTATGGATTATACTTTTGAATTATATCAAAAAACTCTTCACCTAACCCTACATTTTCTTTTGTATTTTTCTAAAAAGCTTGTATTTTTTTTTTATATTTAGATCTGTGATCTGTTTTGTTACATTCAACATGAAGTTTAGGTCGATGATCATTTCTTTGCCTGTGGATGTCCAGTTTTAGCCTTGAACTTGAGGGTTGTTGTGTTGGTTTTTTAATACCTCAATTTCTGGCAATAGTATTAAAGGTAAAGCATTATATCTATTTAGTGAAGTGTTTTACCACTTAAAAAAAATTTGTAAATGCTATAACTTACAGAAAATAATAAATTCCTATAAAATTGAAAAACTAGGGCACACATTTTTGACAATGTATTTGTAGCTATTTAACCTGCCTGAAGTATAAGTTGTAAGAATGGTCCCTCAGGTAGATGGCTACATGTGGAGAGAGAATTTAACTTTCAACTTGTATTCTTTTGTACTATTTGGAACTATACCCACTTGTGTGAGTTTTCTCATCTATAAGAAATAGGTCCATAAGAAACTGTATATTAATACAACTGTAGTTTAAAAGGAAAAAAACTACAAAGACAACCTACATATAGTAAAAACATCTGGAGGAAATAATGCATTCATGAAAATTGGTAATTTCGTGTACAGTGATATGATTTCAAACTATTTTCTAGGTTAATTGAATTACTCTTTATAAAAACATGATAGGGTGGGATTACATAGGATCTTTTAGAAACATAGATTCCAGGCTAGATGTGTAACTCAGAGCCCTAGGCATGCACAAGGCTAGGTTCAATACCCAGCACCATGAATAAATACATACCTGAATTCCCTTTAAAAATTACCTTCAAGTTTAGAATCAAGGAACAGAGTGTCAGTTTTGCACTGCTATACAATGAATGAGGCAAATACCCATGCTCCAAGATGTTGCAGCCTATAAGGTGGTTTTCTCTCATTTGCTTTTTGTGCTTTTTTTTTAATGTTTCAGTGCCAAACCTAAATCTGAAATCCACGTGTCTATGGCCACTCCTGTCACTGTGTCCATGGAGACTGTATCCAATCAAAATAATGATCAGCCTACCATTGCGGTCCCTCCCACTGCCCAGCAGCCTCCTCCGACCATTCCAACCATGATTGCTGCCACCAGTCCCCCCTCACAGCCGGCCGTTGCGCTCTCAACCATTCCTGGAGCAGTCGCCATCACTCCACCCATCACTACTATTGCAGCTGCACCACCACCAACAGCCACTGTGGGTGGCAGCCTCTCCTCTGTCATAGGGCCCCCTATACCTGAGATCAAAGTGAAAGAGGAAGTAGAGCCAATGGACATCATGAGGCCAGTTTCCGGTAAGTTCATGCACAGAATACTCTCCCTTGACAGCTACTTCTATCCTGTGTCCTCACTCTGTACTCTGCAGTTCACCTCTTTTTTGTGTGGCCACAAACCAGGACGTAGAACTCTGGTGCTCCATTTTAAATGTTGCATTTTATTTATTTTTAGTAAATGGAAGGCGCTCCTTTTGAACACTGAGACCATTTTCTTTGCTCTTTTATCATTAATTTTAATTTCTAATCAAAATAGTGAGAATAATATTTCTGCATGTGTATCCTTTAATATAGAAATACTACAGCCAGGCATGGTGGTATACAAGTTCAAGCTCCGCCTGGGCAGCTTAGTGACTCAGCAAGACCCTTGCTCAAAATTTAAAAGCTAGTAAGTAAAAAGGGCTGGAATGTAGCTCAGTGTGAAGGCTGTGAGTTTAATCCCTCATAACACCTAAATGAAGAGAAGGGGAAGGAAAATGTTGCCTTAAAAAGGGGTCAAGAATGGTCATAGCAAAAAAAAAAAGAGAATGGTCATAGCTAAGTACTGTTACACTTTGGGAATCTAGAAAAAAATGAAGAGGACATGAAGCTACAAAGTGACTTTTAGAGAAGAGAGGGGGACAGAGGGTTAGGAACTGTAACTGTAAAAGGAGGGTGCTGTGATCAGAGTATGTTTCATGCATGTATGAAGATGCCACTGTGGAACCCAGTATTCTCTTGGCAAAGCAAGTGTCTATAACGGCATTTAGACTTTTTTTTTTTTTTTTGGAGACAAGGTCTAGCTATGTAGCCCAGGCTGGCCTCAAATTCACATCAATCCTTCCACTTCAGCCTCCTGAGTGCTGGGATTACAGTCTTTCACCACCATGCCCAGCTTAGATTTTTATAACAAGCTAAAATTTAAAAAAGTATAAAGTTAAGGTTTACAGTTTGTTCCTTGGCAAATTTTGTTGTCATTTTCTTATACAATAAAGTAAGAGTCATGGTTTTAAAATGCTCTTGATAAACGTCTATGTGATTAATCAAATCCCAAAGCTATTGATCACCTGTTTGTCCTTCAACGATAAATGTTCAATTGTGAAAGTCAACTAACTTCAGAGACTTTCTTTTTTTGTTGGTTTGTAAATTAGTTTTGGATTACAAAAAATTTATTGTAGGGTTTTGTTTTTCCCAACCACAGAAGTAGCACAGTGTTGAAATTTATGAAATAATGACAAATCCAAAGTGGAAACTCAGTTATTTTGTGCTCCAGTTACCCAGTGCTACCTGCCATTTCTATGTGAGGGCCCCTGTTTCCCACTCATTGGTTCAGTGAGAGGTGTGGTTTTGTTATTTATATTTATTACACTGTGAATATATCCATCCGCGGGTTTAGATAGCCCTGGCTCTTCTTTGAAAGATGCCTTAGATAACTAGAGGGGAAATGAAATGTCTTAGATTTTGCTGCTTGTCGAGTTCCTTTGTTTAGAAAGGGAAGAAGGACATGAAGCTACAAGGTTCCTCCTTACCTGCACGTGCCAGGAAGCTAAGATACCATGTAACCTCTATGCAGAAATTGTTCTCATGCTGATGGTACAACCTTGTATAAAACACGTGCATCTCTCTACCCTCTCAGAACATGCTTTCTACAAGGAAGACAGAGTAAAATGATAAAGCAGTTATTATGTTGTGTGTGTGTGTCTGTGTGTGTGTGTATTTATTTATAAATAAATTTATTTATTTAGATGTTAAGTCCTCTGGTGAATGAAAGACAAGCTACTGTGCAGGAAAAGTTAGGTTTGAGGCTGGAACTATAGAAAAGGGTATTAAAGGCCTCATGGAAGAAATGACGTTGGAGTAAAGCTAGGAGAAATGAAGTGCTGGCCTGAGGCTGTCTGGGAAAGGAGCACTCCTGGCCTAGAGAGCAGCAAGTGCAAAAGCCTTGACATTGGAGTGTCACAGCCTCAGGTCCTCAGAGTTGGCACAGGAGGTGGAACGAAGTGAGGGCAATAGCAGAGGACAAGGTCAGAGATGAGGTCAGCAGTCAAAGAGCCTCAGCCACGTAAGGACCTGGGCTGTGCTAGGTTAGTGGCAAGCTGTTGAGGCATTTGAACAGAGGAATGCCAGGAGCTCAGTTAGGTTGTAAGCACAGCATTCTGGCTGCGGTGGAAGCAAAGGAGGAAGCTGGGATACTTGTCTTAATCCTGTTGCACTAACTATAGAGAACAGTGAGGCTTCAGCTAAGGTGGTTAGCAGTAGGTGTGCTATGAGATGGTTGGGTTCTGGGTTTTTTCCCCCCATGCTGGGCTTCAAACCTAGGGCCTCCATATGCTAAACAACACCCACCACTGAGCTATACCCCAGCCCCTTGATAAGTTTTAAGTTGCAGCTGAATTTTTGGGTGTTGTTTTGTTTTGGCCATACCCGGGATTAAACCACGAGCCTTTGCACTGAGCAACATCCCTAGCCCTTTTTTTTTTTAGAGTGAGTCTCACTAGGTTGCCTAAGCTGGGCTCAAACATATCATCCTCTTGCCATAGCCTCTTGAGAGTGCTAGGGTCACAGGTGTGGAGTCACTACCATGACGATTAAAGATTAGATGGTGAGGATGAGGTATTTGGCTTTAGCAGCTAGAAGCCATGGAGTTGCCATCAGATGAGATACAGAAGGTTGCAGAAAGACCTTTTTTTTTTTCTTTTTTTCTTTTTGGTACTGGAATCAAACTCAGGACATCACGCTTGCCAGGCAGGTGCTGTGCTGCTGAGCTATATCTCCCGCCCCAAGGACCATATTTTGTTGGGGCAGATTAGGAGTTGTTTTTGGTCCAAGTTTGAAATGTCTGTTAGACATCCAAATGTTGGCATCAAGTAGGAAGTTTAATCAACAAGCCTGGATTTTGGCATAGAAAGTGAAGTTGCAAGTAGAAATTTAAGAACTGTACATACAGGTATATAGAGATGTATACAGATATATATTGTGTTCCAAGCCACAGCCTGGATAAGTGGATATAGTCATTGAGGAGATTAATGCAGATAAAAGTTGAAGCAGTTCATAGACTGGGCCCTAGCACAGAGCATCATTGTGAGGTGGGAGACAAGACAAAGTTCACCAAAGGAGACTGAATGGAGAGGCAGTGTGGTAGAATACTAGTTGGGGTGTGAAGTGGTCTGTAAGGCAAGAGCAAAAATACTTTAGGAGGAATGTTCAGCTGGGTCACGTGCTCTTGAGAGATCAAGGAAACTGAGGCTTGAGCAGGTCACCCTGAGGTTTAGCCACACAGAGGTCACAGAGACCTGGAGGAGAGCTGCTGTGTAATAGGAATAGTAAAGGCATGATTGGAAGCAAGTTCAGGAGAAACCTGGGGGTGTCAAGATCAGCCCAGGGGATGGAGGGTGCATAATTCTGGGTGGGCCATGGAAATATGACTTTGGATTCTGTGTCTGTCCCCTGCCCCTTCCCCTCCCCAGCTTGCTGGCCTCCATGAAGGAAGCCACTTTGTTCCACCACCCACTTCTACCATAATGTTGCAGCCTTGGAGCCAGGGAAGATATACTGGCTCCTCTTAAAACCTGACCTACTTTTTGTCAGGTGTAGTAGCACACACCTGTAATCCTAGTATTCATGAGCCTGAGCCAGGAGGATCTCCATGGTTTGAAGCTGGCCTGAGCTACATATTTTCCTGTTTCTACCTCCTGTTTCTACCCACTGCCAGGGATTTCTGGGTGGAAATGGGAGAATGCAACTTACATGGTTTGAAGCTGGCCTGAGCTACAAGTTTAAGGATCAGCCCACACTACCTAGTGTGAGACCCTGTCTCAAAAAAAAAAAAAAAAAAAACTGTGAAGCAGTTTTGGCATAGAAAGTGAAGTTGCAAGTTGAAATTTAAGAGCTGTATATACAGGTATATAGAGGTGTATACAGATATGTATTGTGTTCCAAGCCACAGCCTGGATAAGTGGGTATAGTCATTGAGGAGATTAATGCAGATAAAAGTTGAAGCGACCTCCTTCTCTTCAAAGGGTATGGGTGGGCCAGGATACCTGCAAGGGGCTGGGTGGGAACCTTCACTCGGCAGCTGCAGAGGCTTGGGGCAGCAGTTGATGTGTTCCAAGGTGTGGATGTTGAGGCTGGCCGAACAGGCTTCAGGACCATGAAACCCCCAGGAGAATCTAGCAATCCTTTTGGAAGTCTAGAAGAAGCTATTCCTTCAAACAGGCCTAATGGGATGACATCTAATATTTTTGGACCAATTGAAGAACCTCTGAACATACCCAAGAGGACCCAACAACATCTGAGCCCACCTGATAGGAAGACTGGTGACAGTTTTGGTTCCCCAGTCACTGCAGCTTTACTCCTGACACACCCACACAAACCCAAGGACCATTTCGTACGAAGGAGAAGACCCCAAATCAAACATCATAGCTGTAACAAGCAGCTCACCACAAGAAGAGCTGATGACAAAGGGCAGCTTGAGAGAAGTGGACCACACCAAGGAGCTGTAACCCATTCCCACAGTTGACAACCATGAGCCCAAGCTGGGGCCACAACCTCCTTCTCAGAACAAGGTCCTGAACCCTCCTGGAGGCAAATTCAGCATCTCCTACTGAGAGGCCCCTTATAGCCAGACTAGAAACCCAAGATAGGGTATCAGATGTTACCATCTTCTTTAACCCAAAGTAATGGGGTGAGAGGGTTTATGTGTGTATGAGCCTGGCTGCTCAGTGCTATACTGTGCTCCTGACAGCTGCACTGAGATCCATACCTTCCTGACTGTTGGGAAACAGTAGGACTCCCTTGGGGTCTACCCATTCGTTGTTGCTGATGGAGCAGAGTTCTAGGATGGGTGAGGGCAAGAAGACAGTGCGGGGCAACAAGAGGCTTATCAGGTTTTCCCTGTCCTTGCATCAGTGTTCTGCTGACTGGGCACCTTAAAAGCTTATGAAAGAAAACCCTGACACCCTGTCTGTTTCTGTGGGACAGGAAATAAGCATGAGCAGAAACACTAAGAAGGCAGTGGGAGTCTCTGCATACCCTCTTTAGGTCCCAGTGCTAGTTACCAGTCACCAATGTAGCTCTCACTTCTGAGATTACTGTTGAACCCCAGTGTCCCCTTCTCATTTTATACCCATTGTATTGTCCTGCAGTCTTGGTTGCTCTTCTTCAGCAGCAGTCAACAAAACTTGAGCAGTTGTCTTTAGCTCTCTACAGGAGATATTTGTGCCCTGATCCTCTGAGTTGCCCAGTTCTTACATCTAATTCCCTGGCCAGCTCTCATGCAGCTGCTTGCCTTTCTCTATAGGGACTTACTGTGGTCCTTGACATGCCAGTTTTGCTTGTGTTCCTTTCTTTTTCCTCTCATCAGCCTTAAGACTAGGCCTTTTTCCTCATTGGTGTATAGAGTTTCCTTGCTAAGCCACAGCTCTTCCTACCTGTGAGGTTTGCTGCTCTACAGGGCTTAAAATCTACCTTGTTACATCTAAGCACTGGGCTTATTCAGTTGTTCCTGTGTTTGGCTGGAAGAATACATGCTTGAGAACCTTGGGTTCTTAGGTTGATTTTTTTCTTTTCTTTTTCTTTTTTTGGTCTCTTTGAGACAGGGTGTTGTTATGCAGTTCAGGCTGGCCTTGAGATCACTATGTAGCCCAGGCTGGTCTCGAACTCACAGTGATCCTCCTACCTCATCCTCCCAAGTGTTTTGATTACAGGCATGCACCACCATGCCTGGCTTTTGATTTCTTTAATAATATAAAAAACAGTGTTTTTTTATGAGTCAGCATCATATAAATGCCTATGCACTGCGTTTCTGACACCTTCCAGAAAAAAATCCCTTGCTTAGACACACTAAAGAGGAAGAGCTGCTTGAGCCTCCTTTAAAAAGCTTTGTAGAACCTATAGTCCATATTCACAAATATTGCTCCTTTACCAGGATGTTTAATTTAGCAGCAGAGTCACAGCTGTCATTCAGTTGTGAAGATACAGAACTGGTAGGAGTCATATTGCTTCATTTATCAGGTAGAGGTAACCCTGGAAGGCCTGTAGCTTCAGTTCTCTGCTTTAAGATAAATGGTGTAGTGACTGCTGTGAGTGCCTGCAAAGCTCACGCCAGGTGTAAGAAACCTCATGATTATTAAACTTTGGCTAATCAAATTTTTTTTTTTCTTTTTTTGTCTTTTTGAGACAGGGTCTCGCTGTGCAATTCAGGCTGGCCTTGAGCTCACTTTGTAGCTCAGGCTGGTCTTGCACTCGCAGTGATCCTCCTATCTCAGCCTCCGGAGTGCTGGCATTACAGGCATGCGCCACCACACCCGGCGATTATTAAACTTTGAAAAAGCCACAGCTCTGTGCCATCACACTCACTTTGACCTAGCTGTTTTTAAGTGCCTCCAGTAGCTGTCTGAAGCTCTAATATTTTTTCCTGGCACATTGAGGGGTCTACGTATAGGGTTATGTCAACCAAAGAGTGTCCCCTTCAGTTGCCTTGCAGACTTTAGAACCAAGAGACATGAATTCCATGTGACGTCATAAGAAGCCAAATGGGTTGTGGTTCAGAGTCATTTATGAGAACGTCGTTTGGAATTGAGGCATTAGTGTTTTCCCATTAAAAAAAAAAAAAGAGTCCTAAATGATGGTTAGCTTTTTAAGCACAAATGCACTAACTTGTTTAACTTTTAAGGAAGTATCTAGTAGTAAAAATGTACATCATTTGTGACTATATTTTCCTAACAAGAAAATGATCTGTGAATTCCAAATTTGACTATCAAGAAGAAATGTGCCAGTAGTATACTGGCCCCTGTTGTCAGCCCATTGCAAAGGAGGCTCCTGTTTGTACCCACTGCCAGGGATTTCTGGGTGGAAATGGGAGAATGCAACTTACAGCAGGGGCCTCTGGGCAACAGAGTACCCTGCCTTGCTCCTGTGTCCACCTTGCCTTATCCTCCTCTAAGCTTAGGGCCTGGGCGGTACACTCAGTGCCGGGAGCAGAAGTGGCCCTGCCCAGGTGAGCCCAGTGGTGTGTTGTCACTTGGATTAGGAAGATGCTCTCTGCATCAAAGGTGTATCCTGTTCTCAACCTCCCAGCTGCATTGAGAAATTACTAATCTCTATATTTTTATTAAGCCTTAAAACTTTTAAGTGCATTTGGTGCCAACATTTTTCTCGAGCTGTATCAAAGCAAGAAATATGTCCTCAGAGCACAATGTAATTATCATAGGAACCTTTTTTTATTTTTACAAGGCAGAATGGGTGTATCAGTTGAATTAAATGTAATAACTATGAAATTTTGAAAAACAACACAAACAACCTTAAGTTGTGGCTGTTGGGTATTTTGTTCAGCTACCAGACAGCTAACAGAGAGAGTATTTAAAATGGGGGAAGGGGGGCTGGGAGAGAAATAGAAACATACAAACAACACTTTTGAGAAATTTGCTATAAAGGGAGAAATGATGTCAAAAAAGTTGTTTTGGGGGGTTTTTTACAGGCCTGAGGCTCTTGGGCTGTCTACTAGAGCTGTATCCCTGGCCTTCAGCTCTTTTACTTTTGCTTTTGTTTTGTTTTGTTTGAGACAAGAGTTTTGTATATTAATGGGAGTGATTCATTAGAAAGGGAAGAATTGATGATGTAAGAGAAGAAAGCAATGCAAATTCCTGGGGCAGTGTTATGGTTTGTGTCTAGATGACCCTGAAAACCTCGTGCAGTCATGGGTAGGCTTCTAGAGGTTTTTTTTTTGTTTTTTGTTTTTTGGTTTTTTTGCTTCTAGAGTTTTTGATTAACTCATGATCCTTAATTCTGGGTGTCTGGTATTTTGTTCCAGCAACGAGAGAAAAGTAACTAAGACAGAATTTGGTACCGGGATGGGGCCGTTGCTGTGACTATACCTGACCATGTGGTTCAGGAGCATTTGGGAATGGCTTGTGGGAAGGGTTTGGAAAAGTTTGGAGATGTCACCCAAAGGAGTAGAGCTGGACCACCTTCAGGTGTTCTGTGTGGGAGATTCTGGTCAGAGCTCAAAAAAACCAGAAGGGCAATAGAAATCCTGCCGGTAAAGACCAAGTTTGGGAGGTTTCTACTGGGAAGAAGGACTACATTGGTTGTTGGAATCCAGATGATGTGTGTTATGGCTTGGGAGAAAGTTTGTCTGCATGTTGCTTATGTCCAGAGATTTTGCCTGAGACTGAGATTAAGGGCAGTGGGCTAAGTAAGCTGGCAAAAGAAATTTCAAGGCATAGTCGAATGTTGAGGCAATGACATGACTGTTCTCGGGGGCTTTTAGCCAGATTTATGTTGAGAATCAAGAGCAAAGAGCCCAGTAAGATGATTTAAAATGTGAGTTTGACCAGGAAAAAAGCTCCAGTAAAGCTGTGGACTACAAAGATAGAGCTGAGGAGATCTTGATTGCTGAGAAGGAACAGAATAGAAAACATGGCCTGAGGGCATCACAAGAAGCTGCAAGTCTCCGTGCTTTGCAGCCTCAAACTTGCAAAAGTGGAAAAGTTTGCTTTGAGGAGAAAGCCACAGGGCGCCATATTCCAGAATGGCAGTGGCATGGAGAATTTTTTCTTCAGAATCAGGTTCAGAGAACTCAGCAATCTAGGCACTGGACCCCTACAGCCAAGAGAGAGGAAAGTGTGACTACTGCTCCAGCTGGCAGCAGACCTTGGCATCATCCATGTGGTGCTGGTTAGATGCATGTAGAATGTAAGAGTTCTGAGGTTAAAAAGGCTTCTACCTAGATTTCAGAAGAAGGCCTGGGAGGCCAGGCAGTGTGCTGCTGAGAGGGCAGTGTGTGAAGCTTCGGGTGTGAAGCCAGAGGTATAGTGGAGAACCCAGAAGTTTGGAAAAACCAGGAATGTGGATCATCTAAGGAAAACTGTAAGGATTAAACAGAGCGGGCCAGCCCTGGGAGCTATAACCACCAGAAGTGCTGTAGGGGCAGGGCCGCACAAGGCTTTTGGAGCTCACAATTTGCCACAGATTGTTTCGTATGTTCCGCACAGAGCTACAGGACTTAATGTTTGTCCTGCTGAATGTTGGACTTGCTTTGGTCCCAATGCTTTATATCTTCTTGTTTGTACCTTTTAGAATGGAAATGTTTATCTGTGCCATTGAATGTTGGGAGTATATGACTTTCTTTTCATTTGTACAGGGGCTCATAGCTAAGAGTTTGCCTTACATCTCGGAGGAGACTTTGGACTTGGACTTTTCAGCAATGCTGAAACTGTTAGAACTTTGGCAACTCTTGGAGATGGACTAAATGCCTTTTGCATAAAGGGATGTACATGAGTCTTTAGGGAGCCAGGGACGGAATGTTATGGTTTGTGTCTAGATATCCCCCTAAAGCCTCATGCAGTCATGGGGCAGGCTTCTAGAGTTTTTGATTGACTAATGGTCCATTGGGATCATGGGTGTGAGTGCTGCACTCATGGTCCATGGGATTATAGGTGTGAGTGCTGGGATTATGGGTGTGAGTGCTACACCCACCCTGAGGCAGGCAGCCTGCATACAATATAAGGGAGTGAAAGAGGCTTGCTTGCTGCTTCTTCTCCCTTTTGCTCTTGTTTTTGCTCTCTTCTGCTGCCTTGGAGCCAGCTGAGTATGGACTGAAACCTCCACAAACTGTAAGCTAAATAAACCTTTCCTTCCTTAATTTTGGGTGTCAGGCCAGGCGTGGTGACGCACGCCTTAATCCCAGCACTTGGGAGGCTGAGGCAGGAGGATCATTGCAAGTTCAAGGCCAGCCTGGGCTGCAAAGTGAGCTCAAGGCCAGCCTGAACTGCACAGCGAGACCCTGTCTGAAAAAAAAAAAAATTGGGGTGTCAGGTATTTCGTTCTAGCAACAAGAGAAAAATAACCAAGACAGGCAATGTCTGAGGAGGAGGGAAAAGACACATTGGAGGAGGGGAATCTTCATGAACACAGCCTTCTGATCATTTCTTTTCCAGTAAAATAGAAGCAAGATCACTAAGAGTATAGGTGAGGGAAGAGCAGTTGAGAAAGAGTAAAATAATCATCCAGGGAGGAAGTGGGCCTAGCAAACATGGTAGGATTCCCAAGTGAGAAGAGCCAGCATTGCTGTGCACTCAGTCTAGCTACCTTCAGTGCATCAGTGTAGGCCCATTGGAAAGTTGTGTTTAACCTCTCCTGCTTTTGCTGAGGTTATTAGCAAAGCAAGAAAAAGGACCAAGGGATAAATTGAGTAAAATGTAGAATTTGAATCTGCCAGCGAAAGAGAATAGCCATGAAAGGGATAGTTGACAGCAGAAAAGGGGAAGGATAGATGGGCAAGCATCTCTAGTAGGGTCAAAGCATTGTTGGAATTTGGCTAACAGGAGTGACCTAGGGAGTTGGTTTTGGCTGAAAATTTGGGAGCGAGAAGTTGAGATGAGTGTGAAGCCAATTGCAGTTATTGTTGATAACAGTGAAGGGCAGTGATGGTGAACCTATAGCATACGTGTTGTTTTTCTTTTAAGGCAAAAGATGTTGATATAGAGTTATTTTTTCTAAGCTACACCTGAGTATTCAGGTTTCATTGCATTGTTGGCACTCTGCAATAGATAAGTGGGCTCTGGGTTGCAGTTTGGGACTGGTTGCTAAAAGGTTCACCATCACTGGTGTAGGGAGTGGGTAGCTGAGGATGAATAGAGGAGAAGGATGGGGCAGATAACATGGTAGAAGGAAAACAAGAGTTGGCGAGCCTTTAGCATGATTTGTAAGTCCCTAGAAATGTGGTCCTAGCAAACTACAATTTACTTCCCCTCTCTGCATGCTTTCTAGCTGAACATGGTGTACTGTGGTAGTTAACAGTGCAGACTCTCAAGCTAGGCTACTTCTGCCATCTCCCAACTCTGCCCCTTCACATGTATATGGCCTATGCCACATCCTTTTTTTTTTTGAGAGTGTCTCACTGTGTAGCCCAGGCTGACCTTGAACTCACAGCAATCTCCTGTCTCAGTCTACTGAGTGCTGGAATTACAGGTGTGCACCACCACACCTGGCATGCCACATATTCCTTATCTTTGAATGGGAGTTGTATTGGTTAGCCTTCCTGTTACTGGGATACAGTACGTATCACCCACAGTTTAAAAGGAGGAAAGGTTTAATTTGGCCATGGTTTAAAGAGGATTCAGTCCATGGTCAGATGGCTCCAAAGAGGAACATCATAGTGGAATCGGGTGACAGAGCAAAACTGCTTCATTAAGCAGCTCAGGGGAACAGGGATCAGATACCAAAGCCAAGGTTGCACTTTGGTGACCACTGAAACACATCCACAAGTGTGCTTTACTCATCTCCTAAGGCAGTGATGGCGAGCCTTTCAGAGGCCAAACTGCAACCCAAAACCTGCAACCCAAACCTGGTTATTTTTCCAGGGCAAGGATATAACCAAGGCCCAAACTGCAACCCAAAACCTGGTTATTTATCACAAAGTGCCAACACTGCAGTTAAACCTGAATACTGAGGTTTTAGTTTAGAAAAATAACATAGTGACTGAGTACATCTGCAGACAGAGAGGGCTGTGCATGCCACTGCAGCGCATGTGCATCTGCAGCGCAGGTACATCATTGCCCTAAGTGGTTCCCAAGCTAATCAGGTTGATGGTCCACCTTAGCTGTCACAGAGGATAAAAGTAATGTGTGCTTGTTCTGATTGCTTTTTTAAAGATTGTCAGTTAATTGGGTACCTGCTAGGAATTGGTTTAAAGTCCAGATGAGTAGTGACTTACACATGTGAGGTTTTATCTCCCTAGAAGTGAGCCCTGAGAGGACAGTCCAAGAATAGTGTGTGGACTTCATCAGATCATTAGGGATCCAGCTCCTTCATCTTTCACCCCACAACTAAAGAGCCTGTTCTGCCAGCCTCATCATAGTCTGGAGGAGTCTGTATTTGTAACCCTAGGGAAAAGTTATTGGAATTCTAGCAAGTAAATTCCGATCTACCACTTCCGGTGCAACCTCTGGCCAGAATAAAGAGACAAACACGTATCTGTAGTTATAGGGAGCCAAGTGTGTTCTAAGCCAGTCAGAACAATGGCTAACTGGAGCCAAGACCTCAATCCAGGGCTGAACCCAGGTTTTATTAATTTGTGAAAGGGGAGTGGCTAGGGTTGAGTGACTGTGAGAGTGGCAAGAAGTACTGAGTATTGTGAGCTGGTTTAGGTAAGTGGCACAATAGCACCTCTGCAATATGCAGGGAGAGGTATGGTAGTAGGTAGCCCCTGAGTTTGGAGGAATCTGCATGACAGTTTGAGGAAGTACCTTGTGTTTTTAGTCAGTGCTTCAACTTTGATGTATAGCCTTCATGCCCTGAGACTTCACGGGCTCTTTCTTGAGCCTCCAACAGTGCGGCCAGTGTGGTGTCACTTGGCCTCGCTCACACATACTAGTTGCAAGCCATAGGTGGAGCATCACTGACCTGTCACATTGTTTCATAGGCTATGCATCAGCGCCTCAGTTAGACCCATTTGCATTGCTTAAAGCCAATTGAGGGGGTAGAGTATTAGCCTAGCCAGATCTGTATTTATCAATACATAGGATTAGGGCCAGGTTTAGCCAAAATGGAAACAAATGGTCCTCTTTCAAGGACAGTTGTCCCAGTGGTCCTCCACACACAGCCTGTAGGGTTTGATCTTCATGCTCTTGATTCAGAGCAGGTGCTGCGGCTCTGGCCATCATAGCTACACCCTGGAACACAGAAAGAAATCAAGGAAGAGAAGATGACATCTTCGTTTTCTTTTTTTGGATCGTGGAGGAGGGTATTAGGGATCAAACACAAGAAAGCTGTACCACTGAGGTACATCTCCAGTCCTTTTTATCTTTTGAGACAGGGTCTTGTGATGTTGCAATCCTCCTGACTTGGCCTCCCTTGTTGGGATTAAGGTGTGCACTGTATCACCTGGTTCACATCTGAGGAAACTCCCTAAACACTCCTACTTCTGTCTTATCAGAGCACACTTTAACAAAGGCTAAGTACTACATTCTTTCAGCAGAGTGACATGGTACCACACCAAAATGAGGACCCTAGAACTAAGCATAGGAAGCTGTGGAGCATTAGGAAGCATTTGGCAACCTCCACTTCAGCTAGAGTGCTGGCTATCTGTACTGTCCTCTTGCTTGTTGTTGCTGGGAATCAAGTGAAGCTTCCCGTTATACCTGGGTTCTCAGAGGTGTCTGTGCTCCGTTTTCCCTGACAGCAGTTCCTCCACTGGCCACCAACACTGTGTCTCCGTCTCTTGCGTTGCTGGCAAACAACCTGTCCATGCCTCCAAGTGACCTACCACCTGGTGCCTCCCCGAGGAAGAAGCCTCGGAAACAGCAGCACGTGATCTCAACAGAAGAAGGGGACATGATGGAGACGAATAGCACTGATGATGAGAAGTCCACTGCCAAGAGTCTGCTGGTGAAGGCCGAGAAGCGCAAGTCTCCGCCCAAGGAGTATATTGGTAATGCCTCAATGGCTCTAGGCTCACTATGCCACTTGCCACTTCCCTGAAGCCTGGAGACACCCAGAGGTGTTCCCTAGTCACTTAAAACCCTCATGTTGGAATTAAACGTCATGGTTTGTTGGGAATGTGTAACAGTATATTTAATGCCTTCTTTTTTGCCCATTGAATAGATGAAGAAGGTGTGAGGTATGTCCCAGTTCGTCCAAGACCTCCCATTACTTTGCTTCGTCACTACCGGAACCCTTGGAAAGCTGCCTACCACCACTTTCAGAGGTATAGTGACGTCCGCGTCAAAGGTTAGTGTCCAGTATTAACACATGAAATTGCTATACCCTGGGCTGTATTATAATCACAGCAGAAAAGAAAAAACAGAAATCATAGGTGTAGCTCAGTGGCAGAACACCTTCGTAGCCTGTGACAGGCCCTAAGTTCAGTCTCCACCACTGCAAAAAGAAGAGACGGGAAGGGAAGGAAAGGAAGAAGGGAGGATCACAATTTTTGTTTTAAAATCTTGAGGCAAAGTGTTTAAGTGAAATACCCTGTTGAATATAAAATTTGGAAAAGTACCTTTTGCCTATATGTATTTGTTGGAATCTTAGTCTAATGAATAATTGAAGGACACAACCTTGGTTTGGGTAAAAATCCATATGTGCTTACAAAATGATCTTAATCCCAAGAATGGTTGTGGGAGAGTGGTACTGGATTGTTATTGATAGGATGCTAATGTGTAGACATGTCATAAACATTTGTTTCCAAATGGCCTTTTATTTTTAACACATATGAAGCTCTTGGAAAGGTCTGGGGCAAGTCTTTAATAAGCATATTGTTGAACGTGAAAGTGACATTTTACAAACCCACATATAATGAAAATAGCTGATAACACCTTGCAGAAACTTGGTTACTATTTCTCCAGATGGACTTTGGTGTCTTTCATCTCAAATACAGTCAACACCCGAGGAACTGGGAATTTCCAAAGAGCTGGTCACACTTCCCATTCTTTTTTATATAAATTCAACTTGGACACTGTTCCTAGAGGCTTCTGGCTGGTCCGGGTTGGGTAGGTACTGTTGAATGTCAGTGACCATATAGCAAAGTGCTGACAGCTTGGGCTCTCTGAAATGCAGAGGTGGCTGCACTCCCAGCTGTTCTTCCCCACAACTGTTCTTCAGTGTACGTGAGGAGTTGGTTCTGACTGCACAGATACCAAATCCATGGAGGTTTCTGTCCTCTATGTGAGATGCCTTGGTATTTGCATGAAGCCCGTGTGCATCGTCCTGCATACTTAGACATCTCTAGTTTACATGTAGTAGCTAATACTATCTGCTACGCAAAAAGTCAGTATTCTTTATTATTTAGGAAAAAGGTCTGCATGCATTATTTGTAGATTGATCTCATTTTTCAAATACTGTCAACCTGTTGTTGGACACAAGGCCCTAGGTTCAGTTCACTGCCACAAACCCGTAACTCCAGCCCTAATCCTGAGAAAAACAGGGCATGGTATGATGGTAGGATGTCTCCTCTTCTTCTTCTCCTCCTCCTTCCCCTTCCCTGTCCTCTTCCTATTCCCCTTGAACTCAACATCATGAATTTTCATCAAGGGATGTCAAACAGTATTTGACCATTACTCTTCAGAGCTGTAAGGTTCAGAAGAAACCCTGACCAGAAAGGCTGAGAAGTAACCACAGCAAAATGAATCTAAAGAGGCAATGACAAGTAAATGTAAATGGAGTCTGGAGGATCCTGGAACCGAACATGACAATAAAATTTCTTTTAAAAATAAATGAATATTCAGCCAGGCGTGGTGGTATAGTCCCAGCATTCAGCAGCCTGAGGCAGGAGGATTGCCACAAGTTTGGGACCAGCCTGGGCTACATAATGAATTCAAGCCCAGCCTGAACTGCACTATGTAGCAAGACCCTATCTTTGGCCAGACATGGTGACACACACCTGTAATCCGAGCACTCGGGAGGCTGAGGCAGGAGGTCCATTGCGAGTTCAGGACCAGCCTGGGCTACAAAGTGAGCTCAAGGCCAGCCTGAATTGCATAGTGAGACTCTGTCTCAAAATGACAAAAAAAAAAAAGCGGAGGATATAGCTCAGCGGCATAGGGTATGCCTGGCAAGTGCGAGGTCATGAGTTCAATTCCTGACCAACAACAACAAAAAATACACTAGGTGCTTGATAAATCTTTGTTGACTATATAACACTCTGTCATTTATTGTCTATTCATGGACTTGTCTCAGTACATACACACACACAAATTAGGTTCTGTGCCCTTACAGGAAAAAAATCAGTAGGGCTAGGGATATACCTCACTTGCTTAATATATGTGAGGCTCTGGGTTCAGTCCCTAGCACACACACAAAAAAATGTTCAGCATCATAGCCACTAGGGAAATGCAGATGAAAACACAATGAGATGTTACACTGCACCTTTTAAAAATGTGAAGTAAAAAAAATAAAAATGTGAAATAAAAAGTATAGTGGCCCATGGATGTAGCTCACCAGCGCAACGCCTGCCTGGCAAGCACAAAGCCCTGAGTTTGATTCCTGGTACCAAAAAAGAGAAAAAAAGTAACAGGATGGGCATATAGTTCAGTGGTAGAGTTCCTTTGTGGCAAGAGGGAGGGGCGGAGAGAGAGGGAGAGGGGGAGAAGGAGAGAGAGAAGAAGAGAGGGAGAAGGGGAGAGAGGGCGAGGTGGCGGGAGGGAGAGAGAGAGAGACGAGTTAATGGGAAATGCTGCTGATGAGGGTATGGAGAAACTAGATCCCTGTGCATGGCTTTGAGCTCTCTGAATGTTCTACTGCCTTCCAGCTCCATTGTTTCTGTTGAGAAGTCAGTTTTTCATAGTATTTGAGGAGCCCTTGTAAATGATGTGTGGGTTTTTTTATATTGTTTTGTTTTTTTCCTTTTCCTGCTCTGAAGATTTCTTTATTGTCTTTGATTTTTGGCAGTTTTACCTTGAAGTGTGTGTGTGTGTGTGGTTCCCTTTGCATTTGTCACACTTGTAGTTCCTTGTACTGTTTAGCTTTGTAGTTAGGTTATTCTACACACTTTTTTTGTACCAGGAATCAAACTCCAGGACCCTGTGCTTGCCAGGCAGCACTATGCCACTGAGCTATAACCTCGGCTATGTTTAAATTAATTTGAGTTTTCATCTCTTTTCTTTAGCTATTTCATTTTTTGGTTTATGTCTTCTTTTGATATACCCATCACACATCTGCTAAGTATGTTTTTTATTTGGCAGTGCTGCAGATCAAACCCAGGGCCTCACATACTACACAGGCACTCATCCATTAGCTCCCTACCCTGCCCATGATGTTCACTGACAGTGTGCCAGTTACACCACTTCAAATCCATTGTTGAACCCTAATGAAATTTTTACTTTCTGTTTTTGTACTTTTTGACTACAGAATTTTCACTTCGGTTCTTTTTTTTGCAGTTTCTCTTTTGTTTTCTTTAAATGATGCTCTGTATTCATGTGTCACTGTCCCCTAAGTTCTCCCATCATGCTTTCTTCAGGGTATTTAAAACCCCTTTTTGAGTTAAATTTGAATATCTGGCCACTCTCATAGGCAATCTCTGTTGCCTGCTTTCTTTTAGGAGTATGGGTCATATTTTCCTGCCCTGTAATTCTTTTTTGGAAATTGAACAGTTTAGGTAATGTACTGAAGCAGCATTCAGTATTCATCTCTTGGGCCTGGTGCTGTTATCTACTTGTTTGCTTGGTGATGGGCTCGGTTTATGTAGTGATGCTAAGCACTGCCTTAATCCCTGATAACGCTTCTTAGGGAGCTGCAGTTGTGGACATGCCAGGCACCTGAGATGACAGTGGCTCTACAGGCTCTTGTCCATTCTTCCCTGCTCATATCCATCTCATCAAGCTGTTCATTTCTAGCTGCTTTCGCAGCTTTTGTCCCAGTGCTGTGATGTACAACTCCCTCTATAACCCAGGCGAAGTGCAGTTTCTTGAGCAGTAAAGATTTTGAGGTCAGTGTCCAGATTTTTTTCTGCCTTCAGGAGAGACCCTCCTATCTATTTTATTCTAGAAACAGTCTAGACTGTTCCTCAGCAAGTTGGTGGATTTCCCAACAGCCTTCGCTGTTCTTAGTGTTGCAGGGGTGATACCAGAATCTCCAAATACGATATAAGGGAATATTATAACTCTCAACCTGTTAGGTGTCTGATATGCCCAGTTCAGGTTCTCTAAATATCAAAGAACGAATTCTAGGAACAACAGAGGTTAAGAGTAGGAAGATATTTAGTGAAAGGGTAGAAAGGTCCTGTCGGAAGAATAGCAAAGGGCCCAAATAAGTAGCCGGGGACCCCACTTTACAGGGAAATTTTATAGGGCAAAACCCATGTGAGTACAAAGTGGGTTATAGATAGGATCAGCCAGTAAGATTTTAAGTTTAGCTTCTTAGGTAATACTGATCCAGTAGGAAAGTAAGTCACATAGTGAGCCAGGCATGAAAAGAACAAAGACCCTCTCAGATAGGTGATGGTTCCCAGGGTCTTGGTTGCCCACTGAGGTGACTGATGCCTATCTAGACCAGGTGTTATCACTAGTTTCATCCCTTGAGGATGTAGGTCTGGTCCTTTTGTTGTTTAGGGTGGGGATGCTGGAGAGCCATTTTTGCGTGCAAGAGCTCTACCACTGAGCCACATTCTGGTCCTTTTGTTGTTGTCTTGAGGCTTGGCTTCCAACTGATGCCTCTCCAGCCACAGCTGTAGTGGGTTTTTCACCTTTTGTTCTGACTTCCTTAAGGGCCCAGCCCTGACTGTCTGTAACATTCCTACCTAACTTAGCTGCCTATAACACTAGGGGCACCTTCAGGGTTGAACTCCAAACTCTGGCAAACAGTCAGGTCCACTGATGTATTTTTTGGTTTTGGTGGGGTTTTTTTGGTACCAGGAATCAGACTTAGGACCTTCCACTTGCCAGGCAGGCGTTGGGTCCACTGAGAAAGATGGGAAGTTCAAGCAGAGAACTTCCCATCCCTGCCACGCAGGCATGTCTTGAAGCCAAGGCACAGGAAGAAGTGTGGGGCCTGGCCGCATTCTGTGAGGGACAGCCCTTCCCAGGAGATCCGCACAGTGGAGGACAGGAGGACGAGCAGCCCCCTGGCACTTGCTCACAAGCCGGGAGAAGCATGTGGCCTGAGTCCTCAGTATGCCTTGATTAGGGGTTGGGTAGGGAAAGAGTGTGTATCTCAGTTGTGTTCCCTAGGACATCCCCTCAGCTGTAGGTAGCTGAGCCAAACTGGAGTACACGGGTGCCTTCTGTCTCAGGAACAAACCGGTGCTGGAGAGAGGTGGCCCCGCGTCACAGACCCTCATGGACTTGGATGAGCCAGGAGCGCAGAGAACAAAGCAGTCAGGTTCAAGTACCACAGAACTCATCTTTATTACCAAATTTTAGTACATTTTCTTACATAGATGTTGCTTCATTTGCCATTTGCCCACAAGGCCATTTCCCAAGGGTTACTTGGTGGCTGTTGTTAGTTTGCACTGGTGTTCCTGACAGTGGTCAGTGGCCACTCAAGAGTCTTTGCACCTGCAGTGCTGAACTGTTCTGCAGGGCAGATCAGCAGTGTCATGAAAATACAGCCTACCCTCCCCATACAAGCCAGAAATTGCAATCCTGGGGATTCATCCCAGAGAAGAGACATTATTTCAAACCAAAAAGTAAACTTTTTCTGTTTAACATAGGGTCTCACTTTGTAGCCCAGGCTGGCATTAACTCAGGCCCATCCTTCTCCCTCTGCCTCCCAAGTGCTGGAATTACAGGCGTGCTCCACTGTGCCCAGCTTCCAAAAGAAAAAAAACTAAGATTTATAGTCAAGTATACAAGTACATGAAATATACAAGTACCTGTGGAAGTTGTGAAATCTGAGTAAGGTTGGGGGCTCTGGCAATGTTACAGTTGTGGTATTATACCATAGAGATAGGGTGCTAGATGTAGAATACACAAGATCTGTGTTTCCTGTCTGTCCATCCATCTGTCTATCTATCTGTGGAGTTCTAGAGATTGAAGCCTGGGGCCTTTGCCCTGAGCTATATCGTCAGTCTCATAGGATGCCGGGATTACAAACAGCTGGCTTCCACTGGGGACTGAACCCAGGGCCTTCACGCTGAAGTACATCCCCAGCCTTTTTTATTTTTTCATTTTGAGACAGAATCTCAATAGGTTACTAAGTTACCAGGCTAGGCCTGCACTCTCTTCTCTTGTCAGCCTCCCAGAGTAGTGGGAGGATAGGTGTGTACCACCACACCCCCTTTCTCTGTATTCCTACAACTGCATGAAAATCTGCAGTTATTTCAAAGTACTGAAAACTTTTTTTTTCTTTTTTTTTTGGTCTTTCTTGAAACAGGGTCTCACTATGCAGTTTAAGCTCTCCTTGAGCTCACTTTGTAGCCCAGGCTGACCTTTAACTTGCAACAATCTTCCTGCTTCAGCCTCCTGAGTGCTGGGATTATAGGCATGCACCACCATGCCCAGCTTGAAGACCTTTCTGATCGTATTTATGCTAATATTTTAGTATCTGTCAACTAGATAGGGGTTTTTAATGAATTAGCTTTATTTTGGGGGGACAATGTTAGATTTACAGCAAGACTGAAGAGAAAATAGTTCCCATACATAGCCTGCCCTGCCCTGCCCTGCATGTGGACATTTCACAGCACAGGTGAGACATTTCTTAAAATTGTTGAAAACTGCATTGACACATTGCTAGCACTCAGAGTCTATAGTACCCAGTAGGGTTCACTCTTCACTCTTGTGAGTTTGGGCAGATGAACTCATCTGAGGGTTTTTTTAAATTAATTTATAAAATAATTTTTAACCATGTTACGTGTGAGTATCTTGTATCCCGGTTAAAAAGTGATTAAATCTCAGTATGTTAGTGCACATCTGTTCACCCTAGTGCCTAGGAGGGCGGGCAAGAGGGCCACAGTTTGAGCAGCCTGGGCAGTTAGCAAGAGCCTATCTCAAAATAAAACTAGAACGAACTGGCAAGGCAGCTCTGGTATAGTGCTTACCTAGCATGCATGAGGCTCAGTACTGCAGAAAAAACCTTACAAACAGAACTAAACTCACTTTTTAAGCCGGGTGTGGTAGCACATACCTGTAATCCCGGCACTTGGGAGGCTAAGGCAGGAGGATCCGTGCTAGTTCAAGACCAGCTTGGGCTACAAAATGAGTTCAAGGCCAGCCTGAACTGCATAGTGAACCCATCTCAAAAAGACAAAAATGAATAAATAAGAACTAAACTCAGTTTGTACAATATCCCTCAATTCTAGACTTGACAACTTTTTAATTTGGGGGGTGTTGTACTGAGAATCAAACTCAGCACCTTACACTTGCCAAGCAGGGGCTGTGCCACTGAGCTAAACCCCCAGCCCCTTGATAACTATTTTTTATTTACTTTATTACACTACTGGTCCCTGGACTTTCCTTCCAAATTTGAAATGTAATTCCCACTTGATTCATGGGATTTCAGATCTAGATAACACAAAAAGTTCCCAAAATCCCATGTCCCACCCTCCACATGCTTGTAAGCATCACATATTGAGCAAGTCTGAATGACGAAACACCATCACCCCTCTTTTAAGAGGTTAGAATATTAACTTGGTCTCTTTAACTCACCAGAGTAACAGTAGTAGATCTTCAAAACTGTCTTTTGGAGTGAACAAAAAGAAAGCTTTTATTCGTGTTGTCGAATCCTTTTCCTAATTATGTAAATGCATAGAAATTACTTAAAGACATTTATGTAAAGAAATATTGATAAAATTGTGGCTAAGGCTGCTTGAACACAGATGATTTAGCTGTATAAAAATTGAAACATACTTATTTTTACATGATTCCAGAGGAGAAGAAAGCTATGCTGCAGGAAATAGCTAATCAGAAAGGAGTATCCTGTCGCGCCCAGGGCTGGAAAGTCCACCTCTGTGCTGCCCAGTTACTACAGCTGGTAGGTACAGTTGTAGAGAATGCTGGAGATGCTCAGCTTCTCAGAACATTATCTTTTGAGTAAATCTGAAGCATCCCCTACTAACATGAGTTGTAGTAGGTTTTCTGTGTGTTGTTGTATAGTATCAAAACTACTCTCTCAGGGCTGGGATATAGCTCAGCGGGCACAAGTGCCTGCCTGGCAAGCACAAGGTCCTGCATTAGATTCCTAGTCTAAATTCCCCCGCCAAGTCTAAAACTATTATATCAATTATTTGTGATTATAATTTAAATCTTAAATCTAAAATGTATGGGACAGCTACGGTGGAAAGCCTAAAATTAAGATTTGGTATTCAGTAACATCTGAAATGGAGCCATTAATGGCCTACCCATAATTCCCTCCTCCCCACTCTGTTGCTTCCGATAAGGCCCTTTCACCCAACAGCCTTCCTCACCATGGGAGCCAGGCACAGTTGCTTTGCACTGAGCAGTCAGCTTCATTTCTCTGCCAGCTTCTGATACTGATTAAGCCCCTTGGGGAGCAGGGAGCACCCCCTCCCTCTTGATACTACAAACTCTGCTTCCCACAGCTGCTACTGTTCACTGCAGCCCTGAGTGCAACTCCTATGACCTGCATGACCTGCTACATCCTCCCTTAGGCTGTAATGTATCTGACCAGTGAATGCTGTCAGTCTCATCTGTCCAGTGGTAGATCCTCTATGTTCAACCACTTTCATGAGCCTAGGATAGGACTCTGTCCTTCTCCCACTGGGTGAAGAGAGGATACAATGAAACCAGCACCTCATGAAGTTTTCCCCATATTTGGAGTAGCAATGATCTCAAAAAACACGGTCTGCTATCAGTAGCTAGAAAAATAAATTCCTTGGCTTTTTACTTAAAAAAAAATCACGTTTCTCAAAACTGACAGTTGTTTTTCAGAGGAATTGTGAATTCAGTGCAATATTTAAAAGTTATCTTTGAAGATGGACTCTGAACAGTGTCATAATAAAATGCAAATCATTATTGATCTATTTCCATCACTGTTGCTTAACCTTAATACTTTAGTCCTTTAGAGAAAAGACTTTATCACATAAACATTCTTACAGTAGTTGGCAACATTAACTCAAGCTGGGTTCCTTTGCCTGAGGTTGATATAAAACAGTATCTCCAAGTCACTACATGCTCCCTCTTGTGTGTTGCAGACAAATCTGGAACATGATGTTTATGAAAGACTTACCAACCTACAGGAAGGAATAATCCCAAAGAAAAAAGCGGCAACTGATGATGATCTGCACCGAATAAATGAACTAATACAGGTTTGATGAGCCCTTTCCCACCTGATCACATACTTCTGAGGTTATTTACCAGAGAATCCTACTTCTCGCATTCCCCTCCCTCCCCACTCTGTTATGGCCAGGCATAGTGGCGCACTCCCGTAATCAAGCTGTTTGGGCAGCTGAGCCAGTCAGAGCACAGGTCTGAGGCCACCCTGGCAACTTAGTGAAGACCGTGTCTCAAAATAAAGTTTTCAAGGGGCTAAGGATGCAGCTTAGTGGTGGAGTGCTTGCCTAGCATACGTTGAGGCCCTGGACTCAGTTCTTAGCGCTGAGGGGCAAAAGCCTGTATTACCAGAAAGCACTCTTTGAAAGCCTTACTAAAATGCCTTTCCCCAAAGGGGGCATTTCTGTCTGAGTCACGCCCTTCTCACTGATGATGTGATGTCTTCTGTTTCAGGGAAACATGCAGAGGTGCAAGCTGGTGATGGATCAAATCAGTGAGGCCAGAGACTCCATGCTTAAGGTTTTAGATCATAAAGATCGTGTCCTGAAGCTTCTAAACAAGAATGGAACTGTCAAAAAAGTGTCGAAGTTGAAGCGAAAGGAAAAAGTCTAGACCAAGAAGAATCAGGAATTTGGAAACAATTTATGAAGAATGATGATGGGGGTGGGGGAGGGCTTTGGTTTTTTTCAAAGGAGCATTGAAATAAAAGTAGTGTTCCTTCATTCACGCGTGAAAGCAGAGGGACCCATGGCATTCAGTGGCACAAGCGGATCAGAGCTGACTCAACGCAGTGAACCCCTTTTCTCCTTTAGGCACAACCCTACTAAATCATCAGTGACTCCTGATGGCAGTGACACCAACGGCTGCCTGGCATTTTTCAGTCTCCCAGGTTATAGACTGTGTCTGGTGGATTCCTGCAGGACCCACAGTGAGCCTGGATTGAAAGTGTCCACTCAAACCATCTGTTATCTCTACACTGAAAAGAAAGCCTCTTCTTGCCCCAGTCAGCTCTTCTGTCTAACCTTCAAATGCCCAGGTTGGCCTTTACAGTAGTGCCACAGCATCAAGAGAGGCTGCCACATCGCACACTAAAGAGTTTGAACAATCGGTTCTTGTTGCTTTTTTAAAGAATCATTTCCAAGTGAAGTTGTTACACTGTCTGTCCTGCGTGTGTCAGAATTAGATTTATATGGAGGTTCAGAGCAGGCAACACCACATGTTGCTCTGAGATCCTGTTCTGAAGTACGTTCCTGGTTCTCTGTACTTCTGTAACTGGTGTGATGCTGTTAATTGTGTGTACCACACATCTCCAGACGTTAATAAAGGACTCAAAGAGGTTTTGTACATGAGCAATGTGCTTCCTTTTCTAAAGCACGTCCAAGCTGTACTAAAGGTCACCTAAGTGTTCACCTTGCTGTCGTTTCTCACACATCACTAGGTCTGTGCTGGTAAAGTTGTGTTATTCCACACTGAGCTCTGCTTATGTAATTTGAACATGTTACACAGTGCAGTGTTGGTTCTTGGCTGTCTTATGTACACAGCTGATAGAAATTGGTCAAACTGGGAGACTGTTGAAGCTACAGTAGCTGTAAAGGCTGCGGTAAGAGGGTGAAGCTTCAAGTGGGTGAATTCCCTTCATAAATCTCTGTTCCCTCAACCTGTCAGATAAAGCAGTCCAGGTTTGCTTTCAGTGGACACAAGACCACCCATCACATTATGTCAGAGCTTGTTGCTTCTAGCAGCAAGACCCAGCCACTCTCCTTCCTTAAGGCACCAGTTTACAGCTCCCTGCTCAGAGCTGAGACGGCAGTTCCACTTCCGCCTGGAGGACACACACCACAGCCCCCGCTGAGTCAGCCCTCCTGCTGCTGTATTGGAATGATGAGCCTGCATTAGAGTGGGCTCGGGAGAAAGCAGGGCAGATGTTGGTCTTTAGGAGCCTGTGTAGCTGAGGGACAAGAGAACTTAGGAGCTGGTCAAGGCTGCATCACTGAAGTGCGTTGTTGTAACATGGAGCTGACCTAAAAAGATACTAGCCATTGTCTCCAGGCACCAGCACAGTGCCCCTGCTGGGATTGTGGCCCATTGCCCAGTCTCATCTGTTCCCGTGTGGTCTGCTGGCTAGTGTGGGACAAGGGCAGGTATTTGGGACCCTGTGTTACAGATGCATTCTTGAGAATTATTGTCACTGTTTAAGCAGAATTAACCTTCTCAAAGGATGCATAAGATTGCAGGCTAAGATGATGGTTTCCCTCACCTGTGAAGACTACAGTCTGAAGTTGGGAGAGAGCTGAGCATGGAGCCTAGTCAATTGCTTGCCTAGAATACACAAAGCCCTGGGTTCCATCCCCAACACTGCCAGAAAAATTGGGAGAAACAGGATGAATCTTTGTGAAGATAATGGCTTTTTGTTTGTTTTTGAGACAGGGTTTCACTGTGCAGTTCAGGTTGGCTTTGAGCTCACTTTGTAGCCCAGGCTGGTCTCAACAATCCTCCTGCTTGAGCCCCCCAGGTGCTGGGATTTCAGGCATGCGCCACCACACCCAGCTACACAACAGAATTTTGCCAGTGGATATTCCACAAGTTGCTTCCCCACCTGGAGAAACACTGGGTTATTAGCAGTTGGAATATTCCAGATAAAATTTTATGCATTTATATTATTTGTGGAGACACGTGCTTCTACACAACTTCTCAGTTGGTGGTAATGTATTAAATTTATTTACCCCAGGGATTTGTGGCCAGGAGGGAGTGCTGAGAGTCCAGAAATGGGCTCCACAAAAATGTCATTCACATACTTAAAGATGAGAGTTGCAGGGGCTGGGGATTTAGCTCAGCGGCGAAGCGCCTGCCTGGCAAGCGCAAGGTCGTGAGTTCCGTTCCCGGTACCGGAGAAAAACCGAAAAAAAAAAAAAAGAGTTGCAATATATTTGTGATAAGATTCGGATTCTGATATTTACAATGGAAAATCAAGGCAACAGATCTGGAAACAAGTTTTAATCCATCTGCCTGGCCTAGAAACCTTCTCATGCTACTTTTGAATCCTGGATATTTAAAAAGATTATTAAGTAGAAAATGCCAACAGACTTCCAGTAATAACAACAAAGTCCCACATTTGGGTGGTTGAAAAGTTACTTGAAGATCATGTAGTCCAACCCAGCAAGTGGTTAAATGAATAATTTAAAAAGATATTCTTAGTTTGGGCATGTCTGTAACCCCAGCACTCCAGTCTGAGGAAGGAGACACAAGTTCTTGGCCATCCTGGACTGCACCTTCAGATGAATAGATTTAATTATTTGTGTCTGGCTTTTTTGTAGAACATATTCTGATTTTTACCCATTTGTTGTATATGTCCATAAAGGTTGGTTTCTTTTGTTTCTGTTTGTTTTATGCCTGAGAGGTAGTCTGTGCATTCTACTTTGTGCAGCACTTGGTTTATCTATTTTTTTCTATTGAAGGGTATCTTGTTTGCTTCCAGTTTGGGGCTGTTATAAATAAAACTAAACATTTTTGTGCAAGTTTTTGTGTGGAGATCTTAAGCTAAGTTAATCTTAAATTGTGATTTCTGGATCCTGAGAGAAACTGCTTGGCTTGGTGAGAAGCTGCCCAGTTGTCTTTTAGAGCAGGCTTGTCATCCCCAGTGAAGGAGAATGTCTGCAGCTCCGCCTGCCCACCGGTGCACACTGGTGTCTGGTGTCAGGTGGTGCACTGACTTTGTCCAGCAAGTGCCGTTTTCATTCGCGGTTCCTCAGGGCATCTCAAATTGAGCATCCTCCCATGTGCTGATGCTGATCACCATCTCTAGTATTGTTTTGGTGCTGTAACTGTTCAGGTCTTTGGCCATGTTTTAATTTACTGAGTTTTAAGAGATTTTTGTATGTTTTGTTCTCTTTCTTCCTTTTTTTTCTCTTTTATTTTGGGTTTTGGGGATTTTGGATTTTTTTTTAACCTGCAGTCTCACTGTGTTGCCCAAGCTGCCTTCCGAGCCCAGGCTGCCACAACCCTTGCACAACCTTCCACCTAACTGGGGCTACGGGCCTGTGCTCACACTGGCTCTCCTCTCTCCCTCACCTCCTTTGCATATTTTAGATACAAGTCCTTTACCAGGTATATGTTTCACAAATATTTTCTTACTTGTCCTTGGTGCTTATTTTTCCATTCTCTAGTAGTGCCTTTTGAAAAAGTTTTTAATAAAGTATAGCTTATCAATTTTACTTTTCATGAATCCTGTTTTAGGCCTTCTATCTAAAGACTCAAGGCTGAGAGTGTAGCTCAGTAGTAAAGTACTTGCCTAGCATTCACTAGGCCCTGGATTCAATCCCCAGAGCATGGCAAAAAAATAAAAATTCACTGCCAAATCCAAGATCACTTCTGTGTTCTCTTGTTTTTGTTTTTGTTTTTTTGTAAACTTTTAAATTTTGTGATCTCCACTTAGGTTTATAGTAACTTTCAGTTATTTTTTATGAAGGTGTGAATTCTGTCAAAAATCTCATTTGTATAGCCATGCGTGGTAGTACACACCTGTAATCCCAACAGCTTTGGAGGCTGAGGCAGGAGAATCATAAGTTAGAGCCCAGTCTGGGCAATTTAGTGATGTAGCAAGGCCTTGTGTCTGAATGAACGAATGAATGAATGGGATCATAGCTCGGGGTGAAGACCATGGGTGCATTCCCCAGCACTGCCAGAAAAGAAAGAAAACCTTACCCCACCCATATGGTTGGAAAGAATATCCTTTATCCACTGAGTTGCCTTTGCTCCATTGTCAAAGACTAGTTGGCTGTATTTTAGAGGTCTGTTCTGCTCCCTTGGTCCACTTGTTTGTTCTTTAACCAGTCCTACTTTTGTTTGACTTAGTTACTGTAAGTTGGTTCTAGAAATTGGGTAGTAGTATTTATCTACCTTTTTTTTTTTTTTTTTTTTTTTTTTTTTTTTGCCAGTCCTGGGAATTGAACCCAGGGCCTTCACAGTGAGCTACACCTCCAGACATTTTATTTTTGGCAGGATCTTGTTAAATTGCCCAGGCGGGATTCAGACAATCTTGCCTCAGCCTCCTAGTTGTATAATCTCTCTCTCTCTTTTTAGATTAAACCCAAGATTTCACTGAATTACAAGCCCAGCCCTTCTTTTTATTTTAAGATAGGGTTTTGCTAAATTGCCCAGGCAGGGTTGGAATTTGAAATCCTCCTCTCTCAGCCTCCCAGACTACTAGGATTTTTTTTTTTTTTTTTTACAATTTGTTTGGTACTGGGAATCAGATGAGATTGGGCTTGTTCAGGGTGGGATGGCCATAGATTGGTACCAGGAATCAAACTCAGGACTCTCTGCTTGCCAGGCAGTCGCCTGTACCACTGAGCTATATCCCAGACCCCGAAGACTACTAGGATTATAGGCATGTCACACTTGACTTCTTTTTCTTTTCTGAGGCAGGGTCTCACTGTATTGCTAGGTTGGCTTCACGCTCCTTTGCTCAAGTGACCCCTTTGCTTTAACCTCCCAAGTAGTTGGAACTACCTCATACTCCAGTGCGTCTGGCTTTTGCTCCCTTTCTGCAAACATTGAGATATAATTCACACATTCACCTGCTTTGAAGTATATAATTCAGCGATTCATACATTCATAGAACTGTGCATTTTTACCACAGTCAGTTTTAGAACATTTTTATTGCCCTCAAAATAAATCCTTCCATTTCCTCATTTAAGTATTTAATCCATTTTAAGTTGACTTTTGTATTTGGTGTGAAGTAGGTAGACCAACGTCAATTTTTTCCATGTGGTTATTCACTTGTCCCAGAACAATTTGTTTAAAAAAAGCTGTTCTTTTTGCCCATTGGACTATATTGGTAATTTATTGAAGATAAATTTTTTGTATAAGTAAATATTTCTGGACTCTGTCTTCCAAGGATCTATGTATGTATCCTTAGACCACCATAACACTTTTATTTATTATGATTTTGTAGTAAGTTCTGAAGTTGGAACATGTGATTTTTCCATTCTTTACTCTTTTTTTGTTTATTGTTTTGTTTTTTGAGCGGGGTCTCCCTATGTAGTGCAGGCTGGCCTTGAACTCGCTTATGTAACCCAGGTTGGCCTCAAACTCAGCAATCCTCCTGCCTCAGCCTCCCAAGTACTTGGATTACAGTTGTGTACCACCACATCCAGTTCTGTTACAACTCATTTTTTTTTCTTTTTTTTTTTGGTATGGAAATTGAATTCATGGCCTCATGCTTGCCAGGCAGGTGCTGTGCTGCTGAGCTATATCCCTGGCCCTCTGTTACTCTTTTTAAGATTGATCTAGCTGGGCGTGGTGGCACATGCCTGTAATCCCAGCACTCGGGAGGCTGAGGCAGGAGTATCGTTGTGAGTTCAAGACCAGCCCTGGCAACATAAGTGAGCACAAGGCCAGTCTGTACTGCATAATGAGACCCTGACTCAAAAAGACAGAAAAACGGGGCTGGGGATTTAGCTCAGTGGCACAGCGCCTGCCTGTGAAGCACAAGGTTGTGAGTTTGATTCCCGGTACTGGAAGAAAAACAAAACAAAAAAAGTCATCTGAGAGTTTGATTTGGGTTATGTTGAGGGGCTGGGGATTTAGCTCAGCGGCAAAGCACCTGCCTGGTAAGCACAAGGTCGTGAGTTCGATTCCCGGTACTGGGAAAAAAAAAAGAAAATCTTTGGGCTGGGGATATGGCTCAGTGGCACAAGCGCCTACCTGGCAAGCGCAAGGTCCTGAGTTCGATTCCCAGTTCCAAAAGGAAAAAAAAAAAAAAAAAACGAATACTGGGTTATGTTGAATCTGTAGAATAATTTGGTAAAAGTTATTGTCTTAAGTCTTCTGGTCCATGGACATGAGATGTCTTTCCACTTACTTTAATTTCTCTCAACAAAGAATGATTTTTACTATTTGGAGTGTAAATTTTCACTTTATTTGCTAAATGAATTTGTAAGTATTTTTTTGTTTGTTTGTTTTGGCAGTGCCAGGAGTCAAACCTAGGACCTTATGCAGGCTAGGCAAGATCTACTGAGCTACACCCCCAGCCCTGCTTTATTGTTTTTTATGCCACTGTAAATGAGAATATTTACATAATTTTATGTTGTGTTTGTTCATGTTACAGCATAGAAATACAACTTTTTCTGAGTACTGCAGATTGAATCCAGAGCCTTGGTACTGACCTACATCCCCAGCCCTTTCTGTTTTTTATTTTGAAATAGGATTTTGCTAAATTGCCCAAGGTGGGCTCAAATTTACAATCCTTTTGCCTCAACTTCCCAGGGTGCTGGGATTATAGGAATGTTCTACCATACCTAGTGTAATATATTTTAACGTTTATATTTTAAACACATGTGAGATATAATTTATATACCATAATATCCCCTCATTCAACACAATTCACTGGAAATACAGCTCAGAGGGAGAGCATTTGGCTGTCATGCACAGGGCCATGAGTTTGATCCCAGCACTGTAAATGTACAATTTGAAGTTTTTGGATACATTACACTATTAATTTTTAAAATTATAGTGAAATTCCCAGCACTCAGGAGGGCTGAGACAGGAGGATCGTTGCGAGTTTGAGACCAGCCCTGGGCTACAAAGTGAGCTCAAAGCCAGCCTGAACTGCATAGTGAGACCTTGTCTCAAAAAGACAAAAAAATAAATAAAATTATAGTGAAATATATAATAAAATTTGCCACTTTAAATGTATAATTCAATGGGAGTACACTCCTAATGTTACACAACTATCACCATTATTTCCTTTTCGTTTTGTTTTTCTGAGACAGGGTCTGTGTCATCCAGCCTAATTTTGAACTCACTGTGTAACCCAGCCTGCCTTAAACTCAAGGTCCTTCTGGCTCAGCCTCTGCTGGAATTACAGGTGTGTTCCACCATTCCCACCTACCACTATTTCCAAAAGTTTCCATTACCCATGTATTTATTCTTTTGTATTTATCTTATTTTGTTTAACATAAGGTTTTCAAGTTTGGTGCATATTGTAATACATATCAGAATTTTATTCCATCTTATCTCCAAGTAATATACCGTTGCATGTATATATTTTTTCATCTACCTGTAGATGGACACTTGGGCTGTGTCCACCTTCTGGCTGTTGTAAGCAGTGGTGCAGTGAACACTGGAAAACATGTTTCTGTTTAATTTTCTTGCTTTCCCTTCATTTGGATATACATTCAGGAGTGGAGTTGCCTGACTCACATGGTAATTCTGTATATTTAGCTTTGTTAGGAACCACCGAAACTATTTTCCACGAGCGTGCACTGTTTTAAATTCCTAAGTGTTCTTTTTGATGCTTCTGTAAATGGAATCCTTTCTTAAATTTGATTTCTAATTATTTGTTGTGAGTATAAAATATAGCTGATTTTGTATGTTAATTTGTGTCCTGTTGATTTGTTAAATTTATTGTCTAAATTTTGTAGAATTGTTTGGTTTTTCTGCATATAAGATCCTGTTATCTGTGCGCAGAGATAACTTTTTCTTTCCCAATTTGAGCATATTTTATTTCAGCATCTTGTGTGTTTTTCTGGAACGGAAACCACCACACTAAACAAGGTAAAAGTGGGTGCTGTTGCCTTAGTCCTGATGTGCGCGGAAAAGCTTTCCGCCTTTGCCATTGGCGTCGTGTTCACTCTAGATCCTTACTTCTGGGTTTTTTTTTAATTTTCAAAAAAATGTTTTAATTTTTCAATTTTTATGAGTCCATGTTTGCAGTACATGATTATTGCATTCCTTGTGTAAGTTGGTACATGGACCTAACACATCTCAATTCTTTTTACTTCCTTATCCCCTCCGAGAGCCTCCTTTCTGGAGAGCTACAGGCATTTTATTATCCACAAATCCCCTGCTGTAAAGGTTCCCACAGGCTTTCACCAGTCAGCCTTGCACTCATGACTGCTTCAGAGGGACCGCAGGCTGCCCGCAGGTGCCACCCCAGACACCACCCGCGGCACACTGTGGACACACGGTGCACGAAGGCCGCAGCCAACCACTCACTGCGGCAGAGCCTGGTACACGCGAGGTGGGCCCTCGGTGTCAGTCTCATGGCTTAAAGTCACTCAGGAGGCTAAGACAGGAGGATCCTTGTGAATTTGAGGCCAGCCTTAACCACAAAGTGAGTTTAAGGCCAGCCTGAACTGCATACCAAGACCCTGTCTCTAAATAAATAGATAGAGGGGGCTGGGGATTTAGCTCAGCGGCACAGCACCTGCCTGGCAAGCACAAGGTCGTGAGTTCGATTCTTGGTACCAGAGAAAAACCAAAAAACAAAAACAAAAACCAAAAAAATAAATAAATAAATAGATAGATAGATAGATAGATAGAATTTTCTCTCTGAGCACTACACTGTGTATGTATAAATAAATAAATAAAATTGTCTCTCAACACTACACTCAGTGTGTCCTGTGGATTTTGCTTAGCTTTGTTTCTCATTTTATTTGTCTCAAATGTACTTTTTAAACTTCCTTGTGATTTGTTTTTGACCATTGGTTAAGACTTTAATTTCCACGTTTGTGAATTTTCTGGTTTTCCTTATGTTACTAATTTTTAGTTTTATTCCACTGTGATTAGAAAAGATACTGGGTATGATTTTAGTGGTTTTAAACTTCTTGATGGCTAGATATGTAGCTCAGTGATAAAGCACTCGATAAGGCACTTATTAGCCCATGTGAGGCCCTGGATTTGAGCCCTAGGACTGAAAAGATTAGTGGGACTTGTTTTGTGCCCTAACACATGGTCTATCCAGGAGAATGTGTTTTCTGCTAGTCCTAATGTCCATGTCTGTTAGGTCACATTGTCTTACAGTATTGTTCAGGTTCTCTATTTCCTTATTGATCTTCTCTCTAACTATTTTGTTGTTTGTTTTTGAAACAGGGTCTTGCCCTGTAGTGTGGGCTGGGTTCAAACTTGCAGCAATCTTCCTCCCTCAGCTTCCTGAGTGCTGGGATTACAGGTGTGCACCACCACACCTGGCTTCTATCTAGTTTTTTTTTTTTTTTTTTTAATCTAGTTAGTTTATACGTTACTAAGAATAGAGTATAGGGGCCAGGGGTATAGCTCAGTGGCACAGTGCCTGCCTGACAAGCACAAGGTTGTGAGTTTGATTCTTGGTACCAAACAAAAAGAGTATATAATATCTATTAGTCTGGCAGGTAGCACATACCTGTAATCCCAACTTTGGAGGCTGAAGCAGGAGAATCACTGCAAATTCAATACCAGCCTAGGCTACATAGTGAATTCAAGGCCAGTCTGAACTACCCTGCACTCTGTTTATCCAGAGGAGGTTCCAGACAAAGAGCCCACTCTGGCGAGCTGGTCCAGGGCCCTCCCAACTAGCTCCCAGGAGCATTCAGTCTTCTTGTACTTGCAATAACCATCCCTGTAACTATCTCCCTTAGCCTGGATTTCATTCTTTGACTCTGTGAGACACCAGTCCAGTCTGGACAGTTATAACTCTTGCTGATAATCTTGCTTTATCTGGGCTTTTATCTGTACCCATTTGACAAGTGTGGTGTTTAGACCTAAAATCTAAGATGAGATTATAAATGGTTGCCTCTATTTTATCTAAGAGTCATCCCTTTGGAAATGCAAATGTGAGGCAGAAAATTTTAGATTTTTGGGAGAAGGGGGTCTTTTTGAGACAGGGTCTCGCTATGCAGTTCAGGCTGGCTTTGAGCTCACTTTGTAGCCCAAATTGGTCTCTAACTCTCAATGATCCTTGTGCCTCAGCCTCCCAAATGCTGGGATTACAGGTGTGCCCCACCATGCCCCGCTCGTGATTTTTCTTTAGAATTTAGACTGCCAAAGGCAAAGGGGAGAGAAGTCAAAGTGTTACAGGGCTTACAGAGCAGAATCCCCAGATATGATACAAGGGAAATAGTGTAACTCTCAGTGTGTTAGATGTCTGATACACCGAGTTCGTGTTCTCCAAAAATGGAAGAATGAATTCTAGCAACAACAGAGGTTAAGAGTAGGAAATACTTATTGAGAGGGTGAGAGAACTCCTGAGAGGCGGGAAGGGGCCCAAAGGAGTTGCTGAGGCCTGACCTTACAGGGAAGTTTTATAGAGCAAAACCCACGTGGGTACACCATGGGTTACAGCTATGATCAACTAATAAGGGTACAAGTGTAGTCGCTTAGGTAATAGTGATCCAATGGGGAAACAAGCCACATAACAAGGGTGCATGGAAAGAATGGACTTTTTCTAGGGAATGATGGGCTCATAGGCCTGGTGTTTGTCCTGTGAGGAAGTGCACAGGCTGGTCATTTCATCTTTATCCTGAGGCCGGGTCTCCAACAGATGTGTTGGCCACAGTTGAGATGTGTCTCCCTTTCAACCTGACTTTCTCGAGACTTAGGCCTATCTGACTGCCTACAATATTTCTGCCTAGTTTAACTGTCTATAACATTAAGGACAACTTGCAAAGAGGTGGCTACAGTTACACTACTGATGTTAGAAACCTCTAGAAGAGATTTCCTTGCATTGCAACAGTCCACCTCCCTGATGCCCCCCAACCAAGGTCACTGGAAAATGTATTGCTTTATGATTTCCTCGCCTAGCCCACCATATGTTTTTTAATGAAGGCCCAGGCTTGGTGGTGTATACCTGTAATCCCAGCACTTGGGAGGCTAAGCTAGGAGGGTCACTGCAAGTTCGAGGCCAGTTTGGGCTACTGCGTGTGGCATATACCTGTAATCTCTTCACTCAAGGAGGCAGAGACTGGAGGATCACAAGTTCAAGCCCAACCTCAGTCATGTAGCCACTAACAAGACCCTGTCCCAAAAATTAAAAAAAAAATGTTAAAAAGGAAGAAAGAGCCAGGCATAGTGGCAAACACCTATAATCCCGGCACTCAGGAGGCTGAAGCAGGGGGATCGTTGCAAGTTTGAGACCAGCCTCAGCTACAAAGTTAGCTCAAGTCCAGCCTGAATAGCATAGTGAGACCTTGCCTCAAAAAGACAAATAATAATAATAATAATAATAATTTTAAAAAGAAAGGAGGGAAGGAAGAAAGTTAGGAGAGTTTATTTTGACTCACCCCCATTAGATTGTTTTGTTTTGTTCTGAGACAGTCTCACTAGGTAGCCCAGGCTGGCCTCGAACTCAGTGATCCTCTTGCCTCAGCTCCCAAGTGCTGGGATCACAGGTGTACACTACCATGCCTGGAACTCCCATCAATTTATTTTTATGTTTTATTGTTTTTAGTGTTTTCTGACAGGATCTTGCTATGTAGTTCAAGCTGGCCTTGAGCTCATTCTTCTTTTTTAGACAGGGTCCCACTATGCAATTCAAGCTGGCCTTGAACTCACTGCTTAGCCCAGGCTGGCCTTGAACTCATGGCATCCTCCTGCCTCAGCCTCCTGAGTGCTGAGATTACAGGTATGTGCCACCATGCCTAGCACATCAAATTTTTAAGTCTTGTCATCCTTAAGACATGGGGATGCAAGGAATCCACCAAAATCTTAGGTGTTAGACACAGTGTGATAGCAAGTCCTTGGTTTAACTTCCGAGATTCAAGGTGCTTCTAAAGGTCCAATCTGTGATTCTGGGTGTGGTGGCTCAGACCTGTAATCCCAGCACTCAGGAGGCTGAGGCAGGAGGATTACTGCAATTTCAAAACTAGCCTGGTCTACAAAGTGAGCTCAAGTCCAGCCTAAACTGAATAGCGAGACCCTGTCTCCAAAATGACCAAAAATAAATAAATAAATAATAAAAATTTTAGACAGACATGATACACATATCTGCTGCATTAGGGCCTCAGGTGGGAGCGTCACTGGAGCCCAGGAGTCTGTGGCCAAGTGGCCAACCTAGGCAACATCTCAAAAAAAAAAAAAAAATCCAGGCATGGTGGCGCATACTTGTAATCCCAGCACTCGGGAGGCTGAGACAGGAGGATCGTTGCAAGTTTGAGACCAACCTAGGCAACAAAGTCAGCTCAAGGCCAGCCTGAAGTACATAGCAAGACCCTGTCTCAAAAAAACAAAAAATAGAAAGAAAGAAAGAAAGAAAGAAAGAAAGAAAGAAAGAAAGAAAGAAAGAAAGAAAGGGAAGGGAGGGGGAGAGGGAGAGAGAGGAAAAAAAGAAAGAAGAAAGAAAGAAAGAAAGAAAGAAAGAAAGAAAGAAAGAAAGAAAGAAAGAAAAGAAAGAAAAAGTTCCAGCAAAGTAGACTCACAGAGTCTAAATGTCACTATTCTTGCCATACTTAAGAAAATAAATCAGGCCAGCTTTAATGTGACTGAACACATTTTGTAAATAAATATTTCCATGATCTTTGGTACAAATGGGGTGACTGTAGATAGAGAAAAACTGTTGCAGAAAAGATATACAGGGGCTAGGGATATAGCTCAGTGGCGTAAGTGCCTGCCTGGCGAGCACAAGGTCCTGAGTTCTATTCCCAGTACCTGTTACTGAACTGTAGCTACAGTCAGCTGTGACAGTTTTCTTGTTTCCACAGTCACAGTAGATGTGCCTGGACTTTGACCTGCTCTGGGTCCTCCAGTATCTGGCTGCGGCCCTCACACTGGCAGCTGCATTCACCTCCACTCTGGGAGCCGCTGGGTTCCCAAAGCCTCCCAAAGGGACACTGCAGGCTTGGGTAAGGTCAAGGGGGACCTTCAGGCTGGCCTGCTGAGCTCCCAGCAAGGGGCTCTGTCCTTCAGAGCCCATGCCGCCCTCCTTTTTCTGCCTTAGAGCCTACTGGCCATGGACTGAACCTGTCAACCAAAATAAACCTTGCCTCCCTGGGTCTTTTTTTTTTTTTTTTGAGACAGGGTCTCACTATGCAGTTCAGGCTGGCCTTGAGCTCACTTTGTAACCCAGGCTGGTCTGCGTTACTCGCAACAATCCTCCTGCCTCAGCCTCCCAAGTGCTGGGATTACAGGCATGCACCACCATGCCTGGTGTTGCCTCCTTGGGCATCAGGTATTTTGTCCAAGCAACAAGGAAAGTGCCCACTGCAAAGGTCCACAGTACCCTCTTTTCCTCCTCTTTCTCTCCTCTTCTCCCTTCCCCTCCTGCCTCAGCCTCTGGAGGCAGAGGCGACAGGCAAGCGTGCCACCACTCCAGGCTTCTGATAATATTTTGTGACTTCTATTTTTACCTTGGTTAGCCTGGCTGGAAGTTTATCAACTTTAAGAGCTGTTTTCAGATGTACCTTTGGGCTGTTGGTCATTTCCCACTGACAATGTCATTGATTTCTCCTGTGAGTTTTATAATTTCCACTCTAGTTTCCTGCCATGGAAACAGATTATTGGCTTTAGATCTTCCTTCATTTCTATGATGTTTGTTCAGAGCTATGAACTTCCTCCTATATACCACATTCACTACATCCCACAGGTTTTGATAATTTTTATTTTTATTTTTATTTAGTTCAAAATATTTAATTTCTCTCAAGATTTTTTTGTTTTTCCTCTTTTTTTCCTTGCAGTACTGGGGATTGAGTCCAGGCCTGCACACTGCGCTACATTCCCTGTCTGTTTTTATTATTTTGAGAAAGTTCTCAATAAGTTCCCTGGGCTGGATTCAAATTTGGGATCACTATCTGAATGTCCCAGACTGCTGAGATTACAAGTATGTGCCGCCACATCCAGATTGACCTCTTGTCTTAATTTAGAGCATGTTCAATCTCCAAACATTTTGGGATTTTCTAGCTTTCTGTTATTAGTTTTTTTTTCCTTTTTCTTTTCTTTTTTTTTTTTTTTTTTTTTTGTGGGTACTGGGAATCGAACTCAGGACCTCACACTTGCCAGGCAGGCACTGTACTGTTAAGCTATATCCCTGACCATATTTGTTTATTTTTCTTTCTTTATTTTTTAATGTTTGGTGTTTTTGTTTATTTTTGTTGAGATAGGGTCTCATTATGTAGTCCATATTGGCCTTGAACTCCTTGAACTTGTTATATAACCCAGGTTGGCCTTCAACTCAAGATCCTTCCGCCTCAGTCTCCTAAATTCTGGGATTACAAGCATGCACCACCACATCTAGTTCTACTCTGGGAGTAGAACAGGGTCTCACTGTGTGGCCCAGACTGGCCACGAACTTACAGCAATTCACCAGCCTCAGCCACCCCATGCTGGGATTATAGGCATGCACCACCACACCCAGGATTATTTTTAATTTTGAAACAAGATTTCACTAAGTTTTCCAGGCTGTGCTTAAACTTGTGAGCCTCTTGCTTCAGCTTCCTGCAGTGTTGGGATCACAAGCATGCACCACCATATCCAACTTCTGTTTTCTTTATAGTAACCACACCTATAAATTTCTTTATGATTTTACCAGGGAATTGTATATCCCTAAATATAATTTATCTTGCCTGGTTTTTTGTTGCCATTATTTGCTGTTTGTTTTTGAGCCAGCATCTCATTATATTACTCAGGCTGGCCTCAAACTTGGCATCCTCCTGCCTCAGCCTCCCAAGTGTTGGGATCACAGACTTGTACCACCATGTCTACCTTTGATATGCCTTGAAAAGTTTTAATATATAAGTGACTCCTATAGACTGAATGTTTATGTCCCCAACACATTCTCAGTGGACTAAACCGTAACCCCTCATACATGGCATCGGGAGTAAGGGTGAGAAGGTGATCGGTCACAGGGGTAGAGCCTGCGTGCATGGGACAAGCGTTGTAATAAGAGGATCCAGGAGCCCCACTCCCTGCCCCCATTTGAGGGCATCAAGTAAGCCCCACCTGTGAGCCACGTTGCACCCTGCACCACACCCAGAATCTGCAGGCATCTTGATCTTGGACCTTGCCCCCCCAGAACTGAGAGGGACGATGTCCACGGCTCACCCCAGCCCCAGCCTCGGGTGCTCTGCTCTCATAGCCCCAGTGAACTGCAGCAGTGGCCCTTCTTTTCCTCTCACCCCTTCAGTCCGTCTGCTGAGGTACTCAGTTGTTTCACTTGTCCTTTCCTACAGTCGAGTCTTCACTGACTGCTCTTCATGGCATAGTTCAAAAGACCTGGTGAGAGTCAGGTTTGACTTTGGATCTCGGCAGCACTCTGTGTTATATTGTGCTCACTAGGAGCACTGGCACCTAATAGTGATGACTGTCTTGCCTTGACTGGCTTGGGAGCCGCCTAGTGGACCCGCAGACCTCCCTGCTGGGTGGTCGTGGAGGCCTGACCTTGGGGGGATCCTTCCTGTCAGGCACATTCTCCTGCTCTGCTTCCCAGCCTCTATGCACTAGGCAGCTTTGCTGTTCCATACCATTCTGCTGGCAGCTCTGCCGTGGAGCCAGCCAGCCAGGGCCTGAGTCCCCTGAAAGCGTGAGCCGAATTAAGCTCCTCCTGCTTCAAGTGGTGAGTGTTGGGTACTGTGTCCTAGATAATACACTGATTATCCTTTTGTGTGATATTAGCAGACGTTTGAGATGCTCAGTGCCTAGCTGTACATAATATAAGTCTGTTATTTTCTCTTATTTATTAACTGAGTACTTCTGTAAGATGAGCTCCAGCTGAACAGTCCGTGCTAGCCCTGAACCCAATATGTTATCCAGCCTGACCCTGTACTGCGACGCTCAAGGTATCTTCCTGCCTCTCCTGAGTAGCTGAAAGTACAGATAGGCACCACTTCAGCCAGCTTTTTAAAAAATCCTTGATTTCAGGCTGGAAATATAGCTCTATAATAGAGAACGTCTTTAGGCCCTGAGTTTGATCCCCAACAAATCAAAAAAAGAAAAAATAAGTAAGAAATCTTAATTCACACACAGTTTACCTTTTTATTTTACAAAGAGGTAATATAACCCTAATATAGATATACAAGCTAGGTGTGGTATCACATGCCTGTAATCCCAGCACTCAGGAGGCTGAGACAGGAGGATCGTTGCAAGTTCGAGACCAACCTGAGCTCAAGGCTAGCCTGAACTGCATATGAGACCCTGTCTCAAAAAAAAAAAAAAAAAAAAAAAAAAAAAAAATACAGTTGGAGCTATGGGGCCACTTCCTCACTCACCTGAACCTGAGCAAATCCCCAGGGCCAACCCCCAACCTTTCTCCTAAGGCTTACTACACTGAGATAGAGATAAGAAAAGCAAAGACCCCTAAATTTTCCAGCCCTGGAAAATTTCAAAATTCCAAACTGCAACACATGAGCACTCGGCCCCCTGCATCACCTGCAGTGAACTTTCTTCTCCTGGAGCTCATTGGCCCTCATGCATATGGACTGCATCGCATACACCCAAATATCACAGACTGAGTTATGGGAAAGAACATGCTTAGTAGACATAGCAGACACAACTCAGCACCTGTCAGTCAGTGCCAATCCTGCTCCCATTTTAGCTTGTTTCCTAGAGGCATGAGGTGACCAAAATGACCAGGGGGAGGTCTTAGCTTCCAGTTCAATGGTTTCAATGTTGTGCTTCCTGGTACAAGCCTTCCATCCCATGGAACTAAGATTTCTAAGCCAGCAGAACATGAGGTCTTGGGAACAGGAAGCAAAATTTTGCTAGTGGAGTAATGGTGGATGGTACCTTTCCCACTTCTACTCTTTGGTTCCTGGGCCCATAAATCCTGGCTATGGGAAGCATAGTGCCATATAGTGAATGCTAATTCAAAGCATATACAGCCTTTTGAAGAACCCAGCCCTGAAAGTTACTGCCACCTAGCTGGCTCTATACCTTTGTCTTTTTGTTGTTGTTGTTTTTGTTTTTTTTGTTTCTGGTTTTTCTCCGGTACCGGGAACTGAACTCACGACCTTGCGCCTGCCAGGCAGGCGCTTTTGCCGCTGAGCTAAATCCCCAGCCCCTGTACCTTTGTCTTCAAAAGGCCATCCCACCTTTCTATCAATCCAGCTGCTTCTGGATGGTGAGGAACATCGTAAGACAGTAAATTCCAAGCCCATTGCCTCACTTCTTTGGCTATAAAATGTGTTCCTTGGTCAGAGGCAATGCTGTGTGGAATTCCATGGTGGTGGATAAGGCATCCTGTGAGTCCACAGATTGTAGTTTTGGCAGAAGCATCATGTGCTATAAAGGCAAATGCATGTCCAGAATAACTGTCTATGCCAGTGAGTACAAAGTGCCATCTTTTCCACGATGGAGGTGGTCCAATATAATCTACTGCCACCAGATTGCAGGCTTATCACCCCAGGGAACGGTGCCATATTGGTGTTAGTCTCTCTGCTGGCATGTTGGGCATTCAGCAATGGCTGTAGCCAAATCAGGTTTGCTGAGTGTAAGTCAGCGATGCTGAGCCCATGCATAACCTCCATCCCTGCCACCATGGTCACTCTGTCATGAGCCCATTGGGCAGTGATGGGGTGGCTGAAGAAGGAGGTTGGCCACTATCCACAGAACAGTCACCCTGTCCACATGACTGTTAAAGCCCTCTTTTGCTGAGGTCACCTTTTGGTGAGCATTTACATAGGATACAAATATCTTTATACCCCATGTCTGTATGAAGAGGTCTGTCCATACACCTCTTCCCCAAATATCTTTGTCACCAATTTTCTAGTCATGTTCCTTCCAAGTTCCTGACCATCCACCCAGACCCCTGCCTAAAGCCTGTGAATCAGTATACAGGGGCACATCTATAACCATGAGGTAGGACAGTGAAGGTATATTGCTGGACTTACCAGCTGAAATCAAATAGTTTCTGGTGAGCCTTACAGATAGGTATGGAGAAGGCCTCTACCAAATTAATAGCTGCATACCAACTACCAGGAGATGTGTTGATCTGCTCAAGCAAAGAAGCGTCCAGCACAGCAGCTGCAGTCGGAGTCACCGCTTGATTCATTTTATGGTAATCTGTCATCATTCTCCAAGACCCATCCATCTTCTGCACAGGCCACATGAGAGAATTAAAAGATGTGGTGGCAGCCACCACCCCTCTGTCCTCAGGTCTTTGATGTGGCACCAATCTCTGCAAGCCCTCCAGACATGCGATATTGCTTTTGATTTACTATTTTACTAGGCAAAGGCAACTCTAATAGCTTCTATTTGCCCTTCCCAACCATAATAGCCTTTGCACTACAGATTAGAGAACCAATGTGAGGATTCTGCCAAGTACAGACATTCCTCATTTAACAACCGAGCTACATTCCTGCAACTCGGTCATTCAAGGACTTGCTCACTAAATGAGGCACTGTGTATAGTATATTACAGTATTCGGACAAAGAAATGGTCACAGAAAACTCCTACTTGATGACTTTCATTTGCATAACTTTTACATACAGTACTACAATGTAGAACAGAACACAAACTACATTACTGGACTGGACAGTACAATCAGCAGAAATTACAGCACTGTACTGTAGAAAAAGCCACCATAAGGCTGTACTGCCTCTCAAATTTCTGTGTTCCTAAGTCCGAGCAACAGGCCTTGGTCATCGGTCCAAACAATCATTAAACAGGTGTCACTAAAAGAGAAATAACTGTACTAAGTATATCCCAAGCCTGCATTCCGGAACAGGGCATATGACTACAGGATGGATTCAGGAACTACTAGACCCTCTGTGAGTCAGACCTCTGCTAAAACTCCACTGATCACCTGACTCCATAGCACCCTACTCCTACTAGAGTCCACAGTGACATTTGGATCCCCTACAATCAACATTAGTTCAGAACCAGTGTCCAGGAATCCCCAAAGGTCTGGTCATTCTCCTTCCCACAACGAGCAGTTACTCTGTTAAAAGGCCTCAGGTCCCCTTGTGGAAAGATAGGAGGAAGACTGACCATATAAACTTTTGGTGCACCTGGGTCCTTCCTCAAGGGAACCCAACCTCCCCCTCATTGCAGAGGTTCTGGGTCTATAAACTGGCTCATGTCCAGGAACTGTTTGAGGGGCTGTGATTCTCTATTATAATTTGAAGGTTTCTGTTCATTTGCTCTTAATTTTTTTGATTATATAAATCTAGTAAAAAATTTTGTAGGAATCACATCTATTTCACTTTTGGGAACACCATGGCTGATCAGCCAACACCATAGATGTACATGTGTCGGACCATTCTGGTCGGGGCTCGGATCTGCTGTCCATTATGGGAAGTGAGGGGGACCCTGCCTTTGGTGACTAAGTACTGCTACCTGGTCCTGCCACTCTGGGATCCAATCAAGCCCATTGCCCTTAAGTTTCCCAAATGAGTAACCTCAGTCTCCACCATAAGGTCTGGCATATAGAGAAGAGCAATGACAAGGCTCTTCAAGGGTGCTGGTGCTCCCCTCGCAAATCTATTTCCCAAGGTGTTGGTGAAGGGTATATTTTCTGCATTATCCCAGTGTGGAGGATTAGGTTTAACATGACAGATCCACTCCAGCATTCCCATTTCCCTAAGCCTCTGAATCCTTCATCAGCAGTAAACCACAGAATGTCAGGCATCCTAACTCATTCACAGTGGGCCTTCTTTTGATCCGTACTTCGCCAACCAGCCAAATGAACTAGTAACACCTTTCTTTACTCCACGAACTGCAACATTAAATTCAGAATCCCTGCCTAATGAGTCCATATCAACAAACAGCCTGATCCAGGTATGTTTTTGTGACATTATCTCACCCCTGTAAAATCCATTCCCATGATTGCTCATCAGGCCTCTGCTTATAAGAGTCAGAAAACTCAGGGAATTCTTTGGGAGCATAGTGGAACTGCTCATGGGTCACACTATGTTCCTCGCCCTTACGAGCCTTCTGTGAGACCCTGGTTGTAGGCCTAGTGGCAAAAGCAGGTAGTGGGGTGGGTGCTGAGGAGCATCAGTGTTATCCTGCTTGGTCAATACAGGATTAGTTTCCCCAAGTAAACTAGGAGACACCATCTCCTGGGGAAAACTCTTCCTCTGGCAAAATACTCTCCTTAGAGTCTAGGAGCTCAGCATCCTCAACCTCTTTAGTTTATGGGATCCCATTCTTTGCCAATTAGTGCCCTCACCTTTGCTTCAGATAGCCTTCAAGGCTGAGTGTTAAACTTATGCTGTATTTCAGCCAATTGAAATATGAGGGCCTGTGTTTGGGTTTCTGCAATCTTGGCCCTATAGCTAAAGGAGAGGAGATTCTCTTTCAGAATACACTTAGAAACTTTTAGAACTTTTATATATGTCCAGAGCTGGGAATTTGAATCTTTGGGTTCCTTTTTTCAGGAGGTGGGGTTGGAATAGGTTCTTACTATGTAGTTCAGACTCATTTTGAACTCACTATGTAGTGCAGGCTGGCCTCAAACTTGCAGCAATCCTCCTGCCTCAGCCACCCAAGTGCTGGGATTACAGGTGTGAACCACCACGCCCAGCATTGGCTTCCTATTTTCCTCATTAATTTGTCCTCACAGTCAGAAGACTTTAGATTTCCTATGGATGTTTCGAGCTCATTGTTTTCCTTCACTAGTTTGTCCAGAGGTACTAAGAGCAACCAGCCAGCATTGTTATATTTCCCATGCTGTCAAAAACAGTCAAGAGTATTACACATGGAGTCGCTAACTTCCCTACATCTCATGAGTGTTGAACTAGGATAATCACATGGATCTACACTGGGTATTACTTTAAACAGTTTGCACCAAGGACTGTCAGTACTGCATTTCCCACAGTACTGGAAAGAAAAGCCATGCTGGTCCGGAGCCACTGGCGGGGAGCGCCGGTCTTCCGGCTGGCTCGCTTCCTGCCTCATAGGTGCCCGGAAGGAAGGCCCCCAGCGCAGGGAGAGCCAGGCAGCGGCGAGCGCTGTTGAGCGCTGGCCCTCAGGCTGGCCACCGCCGCTCAATTGAGAATTACCATGACACAGAGAAACAATGACACAATTGGCCCACCATGCACCAGCTGCAGATGCCCACCCACGGACATGTGTGAACCATTCAAGCATGGAGAAACCCCTGGAAATACGTGCCATACAATGGGCCACTTTTGCTCCTGCCATTGAGAACCAGAAAGGTCCAGAGTCAGCAGAGGAGCAGCTGCTGAACAAGGACTCAGAGAACATGAGAATGCAGACTAAGCCCACGGAGTCAGAGGTCCAGTGGGCTGGGATCACGAGAGCCGCTGGGAAGCTGTAAACCAGGAGGACCTTGCACAATACCTGCAGAGACTCACTGGAAGCCATTCTTCCCCTGACAGTACAGGCTGTGCTGGAGCTCCGGAGAAGTCTGCAGCAGGATTCCTGCTGCCTGTGCTGACAGTTGGGGAGAGGACACTAACTGGTTGTGGGGTCCCAATGCGATGGGAGGCTGGAGAGAAAACGCTACAAAAAATGGCTTTGGCCCCAGACGGCTCACTTGATTTTTGACAACCCTTAGGCTGTAACTACTTGTTAAATCCTTCTTGTGTATCTCTGTCTTCCTGAGAAACCACTTTGAAGATACCACCATGTATTACAGCAGCCATTGATATTTTCCTACTAATCTATCCATAACTGTGTAAAGTTTGTAATGTTCCTATCCTATTTCATAAATGGATGCATGTCTATCATTATGTGTTTCCTACCACAACCATTGAGAAAAGTTAATGATTATTCAATAGGTCACTCATGTATAGCTCTATTTATTTTCTATAGAAGCCACTTTGAAGATACCAAAGTATAGTACAACAACTATTGATAATCTCCTACCTCTTTTGTCTGTAACTCACTATTATTTGTCTATTTGTTTTCCTGAGAAACTATCTTGCAGATAACAATATGTAAAACAATAACCATTGATAATTTCCTACCACTTTGTCTGTAATTTGGTAAGCCCCCCCCCCATTATTATGTTATCCTTCTTTTACTCTTTAAAAAAAAAAAAAAAAAAAAAAGATAAAGAAAGGAAGGAGAGGCCATGGTGTCTCTCCGTTTCATCAAATTAGAGAACTGACTCCAGGAACCCTTAAAGCCATAAAAGAACTTCATCTTTACAATTCTGTTTCTCTAGAGCCACTCCCAGTGCCCAGATCTGTAGTAGGCAGTGCCCACTAGAGAAAGAGATTTAGTGCAAGACATAAATGTATAAGGAATGGGCCAGGTATATAGCTCAGTGGCACAGCACCTGCCTGGCAAGCGCAAGTTCATGAGTGTGATTCCCGGTACAATAAATAAATAAATACAGACTTACGAGGTAATCTTAGAGCAGCCGCCTGCAGTCGGATGTGGAAGCATGCAAAGGGGCTGTCTGAGCTGGAGACGGAAGGCCCAACCAAAGGCCTGGTGCTCACTGCAGTGTTCAGGGAAAGTCCCTGTCCGGAGGCCCAAGGGTCTGCGCTGGAAGCCAGGAGATGATGCACACCCAAGGTGAGGCGAAGCCTGAAGCTCCTCTGAAGAAACAGCAGCAGCCTTCCTTCTTCTCTTCCTTCCTCCGCTCAGGCGCCGAGCCCCTCACCTGGGGCGGGGGCACCTTCTGCAGTGAAACCCTCAGCCACACACAGAGCCAGGACCCAGCTTCCCGGCAGCTCTGCTCAGGAGACACTGCAGCGACTGTTGCCATTGCACTGCTGACTGGACTCTGAAGCAGGCATGATTGGTGGGGAGCACTTACTTTCCTGAAGGCATGCTCTTCTCTTCCCTCACAGCCACCCTGTCCCCAAGTTTCCCAGGTTGAGCTTAAATTTGGGGTCCTCCTGCCTCAGCCTCCCAGGGTGTTGGGATTACAGGTGTATGCCACCTTGCCCAGCATGTTTAGTATTTTTTAAGTGTGTAAACAATTGCACTTTAGAAAACTCATTGCGTGTGTGTGTGTGTGTGTGTGTGTGTGTGTGTGTGTGTGTGTGGTACTTAGGAATGGAACCCAGGCTGTTCTCATAGAGCTCTAACCACAGCCATTTTTCATGTTTTATTTTGGGACAGGGCCTCACTAGTCCTTAAATTGCCCAGACCAGGTTTGAACTTGCAAATCTCCTGCCTCAGCCTCCTAGAGTGCTGGGATTATGTGCACCACCACGCTTGTAGGCGTATAGGTGCCCTACAATGCCTATGGGTCTAATTGTTGCTTTTTTTTCTGACATCATCCTCGAGGGCAGAACACCTTTTCAGAGGCAGATCTGGCACCAGCAAGGTGGAAGGCAGTGCAATTAAAAGAGGGGCCCCAAAACCAGGTAGGGCACTCTTGGGCCCCTCATTCCCAGAGCCTGGCATGTGAGTGGGAAGGGAGCCAGGAAGGGGCCACCAGCACCACGTTCGGGCCGGCTATTTAAACCCCCTCGTTGCCACAGCCCTTCACCCAGGATGAGGGTCCTTCCTATTTCTGGGCCGCTGATGAGATGATTAAAAGGAATATTCTGGGCAAAGCTTTTAACAAAGTGCCCAAGTCCATCATGTGATGAATATTTAGCTAATTCAATTAGGAGGAAAAATCTCTAGGTCACCAAGTTGCGAAGGCTAGCAACAGTGTGAGAGCCAGGGCTGGGATCTCTCTGAACCCAACTGAGGTGTTTGGCAGCTAATGGAGCTGGGTGGGCTCCGCTGGATGGTGCTTTTGTATTTCATCCAGGCTCCCTGCGCTTTGGGCAGGGCCACCCACACCCAGGGTGGGCACCTCAATCCCAGCATCACACCCTTAATCCCAGCATCACACACGCTAGCTCCAGCCACCCCCCGAAACCCCCACCTATGACCACCTGAGGCTTTAGGGGGACGTGTAGACACAAACCGTAACAGTTTCTAACTCTTGGGTTAAGTTGCTTTCAATAATAAATACAGATATATGTGATTATAGAAAAAAAAAAATCAAATTCCCTCCTATTCTTTTATAAATATTTCTATTTCTTTTTGGGGTGATGGGGCTAGGGATCCTGTGCTACCACTCAAATACACCCTGAGCCCCCTTTTTTGTGGTACTGAAGATCAAACTCAGAGCTGCTCCACCACAGACCTACATCCTCAACTGCTTTTTGTTTTAATTTTATAGCCGGGCATGGTGGTGCACGCTTGTAATCCCAGCACTCAGGAGGCTGAGGCAGGAGGATCATTTGGCGTTCGAGGCCAACCTGGGCTACAAAGTGAGTTCAAGACTAGCTTGAACTTCTTAGTGAGACCCTGTCTCAAAAAGACCAAAAAATAAAATAAAATACTGTTTTAATTTTAGACTAGGTCTCACTAAATTACTAAATTGCCCACACTGGGCTCAAAGTTGTAGTCCTCCTGTCTTAGCCTCTGGAGTGCTGGGATTACAGGCATGCACCACCACACTCAGCTATGTGTCTTTTACTGTACTGAATCTTTTGAAAAATTAAGCATTCACCGTGTGTTTTGATTAGATCTTACACATTGTGTAATGTGGAAATCAAGTTAAAACAGTTATCTTCTCAAACATTTCTCATTTCTTTATGGTAAAAACTTTAAAAATCTTTTGTGAGCCAAATTAAAACTTTTCTCCTTTATGGGGCTGGGGATTTAGCTCAGTGGCAAAAGCGCCTGCCTGGCAAGCTCAAGGTCGTGAGTTCAGTTCCCGGTACCGGAGAAAAACAAAAAAAACAAAAAAAAAAAACAAAAAAAAACCTTTTCTCCTTTAAAGAAAAGCTCATAATCCTTAATTCTTGGTTTTCCTTGTTTTGTTTTGTTTTGTTTCTTACTCGGAGATGAGGTCTCACTCTGTTGGCCAAACTGGCCTTGAACTCCCGGACTGAAGTGATGCTCCAGCTGGGGCCTGAGGAGGTGGCAGCACATGCACAGGGCACAGGCGGGGTTCGTTGAGCTTTTCCATATGTGCAGTACATGACTGTCACTTCGCCCCAGCCTACTGTGCTCAGCACACCACAGTCCCCTGCTCCCGTGTAGCAGCCCTCCGTCCTCAGCCCTAATGACCACCACTCCACTCTCAACATCTACAAAATCAACTTTTTTTTTTCTTTTGAGATAGATGCTCACCACGTAGCTCAGGCTGACTGCAAACTCCTGATCCTTCTGCTTCAGACTTCCAGGCACTAGGGTTCTAAGAGTGCACCAGCACACCTGGCTTGAGATAAACTTTTTCAGGTTTTGCACATGTGCCGTGTATCTTTGTGTGTCTGGCTTATTCACTTAACATGAGTACCTCCAGTTCTACCCGTGTTGTTGCAAATGACAGGATTTTACTCTTTTTCTGGCTGAATAGCACTCTATTGTGTAATTACGCTACACTTGCCGTATCCATTCACCAGGTGATGAATGCCTAGGTTGTTCACACTTCTTGGGTGTTTTAAATTATGCTATAGTGGGCACAGAAATTTAGAAGTCTCTCCAACATACTAATTTCATTTCTTTTGGCTATATAGCCAGTACTAGGATTGGCAGATTGTATGGTAGGTTTGTCCTTAATTATTTTTTGTCCTTAATTTTTTGAGAAATCTTGATATGGATTTCTATAATGGCTGTACTAATTACATTCCCACCAACTGTATGAAGGGGTTCCATTCTGTACACATCCTCTCTGCACTTGTTTTTGTTGTTGTTTGTTTTTTTTTTTAGTCTTTTTTGTGTGCGTGTCTTTTTGAGACAGGGTTTCGCTATGCAGTTTAGGCTATGCACTTTGTAGCTCAGGCTATCCTTGAACTCACAGTAATCTTCCTGCCTCAGTCTCCTAAGTGCTGAGATTATAGGTGTGCACCAGTACATCCAGCTAGGACTTGGTATCTGTAGTCTTTTGGGTAATAACCTTTTTACTAGAGTGCGGTGTTATCTCATTGTATATATCCATTTTTTGTTTTGTTTTGCTTTATTTTATTTGCAGTGCTAGGGACTGAACCAAGGGCCTTGTGCATGCTAGGCAAATACTCTACCACTGGGCCACACTTCCTACCTTCATTATAGTTTTGATTTACTTTGCATATCCCTGATAATTAGTGATGTCGAGCACTTTAAAATATACCTCAACAATCTCCAACCTTTTGGGTACCAGGGCCAGTTTTGTGGAAGACAGTTTTTCCACAAACTATGGGAGGAGGGAGCAATGATTTGAGAATGATTCAAGCTCATTACATTTATTGTACACCTTATTTGTTTTTTTTGTTTTGAAAGAGGGCTTATTACGTAGTTCAGGCTGGCCTCGAACTCACAGTAATCCTCCTGCCTCAGCCTCCCAACTGCTGAGATTCCAGGCATGTACCACCATGCCCTATTTCTATTATATTTTAATATATAATGAAATAACTCTATAACCCATCATAATGCAGAAACAGTGGGAACCCCAAGCTTGTTTTCCTGGAGGTGATGGGAGACAGTAACACCTGAAGTGCACTGCTTCTATCCAGCCTGTTCTACAGTCTCATTTTGGTTGCTGTCACTGCACAAAACCCTGATTCACAAAGGCAGGAGGATGTTAGAAACAGAAGGAAAAGCCCAGTGCTTCTGTGGCAATCTCAGGATATTCTGACTTTAATCCAGGCAGTGTAGAGATTTGAAGTTGTCTCAAACCTACTTTTAAGGCCACCATCATCTGCAGCCTCAAGCAGCTGAACCTCTTCCACCCTGGACCAAGTCAGTTCACCTGGCTAATCATTCTGAGGCCCAAGTAGTTCTGCAGCTGTAGTGTTAGCTGGCAATAAAAGTGCACATAACGTGTCCTCATGTACATCCTCCAGAAAAAATCACAAAAAATAAGCACATTACCTACATCAGGAGACTTGTCAACCTAGGTTGCACGCCACAATGATTCCCTACAAAGGAGCCTCAGTAACCTCTTCAGTCACACCAATTTGTCCAGTTATACTACTGATCAAAAGAGGAACTTGTGCTACCTTCTGAAACTACAGCTTCCCTTAACATTCATGACGAATGTCCTCAGCAGTGAGCAGGATCAATGATTCATGCTTCTTAGCTTTAGCAATGGAGTAGCCACTAGGAATAACATTCTCAGGGCAGACACATTGGACAAAATGGTGGCCTTCAATAATTGCTTATTTTCTAAATAATAATAATAATAATAATAGCTTCTGTTCTTTATGGGTTTTTTTCCTTTTGAAAACTCCCGAGGCTAGGGCCAGGGATATAGCTCAGTGGCACAAGCGCCTGGCTGGTAAGCACAAGTTCCTGAGTTCAGTTTCTGGTACCAAAAAGAAAAAAAAAAAGAAAAGAAAAGAAAACTCCAGAGGTTTGTCTTTTTTTTTTTTCTTTTTGAGGCTTGTCTTTTAACGCAGGGTGCTTGGTCTCCATGTGGCAAAGCAGTTCTGAAGGGTGGCTTCTTTGAATAACTGCGCCACCACATATACAAAGCAGTCTTGGAGAATGTGAATCGCCTGTTGCAATGATCTGTAATTTAAGTAGGACTCCTGGTATTTTCTTTTAAATGCAGCTTTCTTTTTCTTGGCAGTCTTGGAGTCTTCTGATGTCTCATCACTGGGTCCTCCCACTTTTCAGAAAAGCTCTCCCGTGACTTTCTTTTTTACTCATTTTGGCTCGGGTTAGCTTGTAGATTTACCAAAACTGTGACTGAGATAAGTGCAATGTGAGAAAAAAGCACAGATGAAAGTGTAAATAAAATAGGGCCAGGGATATAGCTCAGCAGCACAGCACCTGCCTGGCAAGTACAGGGTCCTGAGTCAACTGCTGGAACCAAAAATAAAATAAAATAAAATAAAAGGCAGATCATAGGTGGACAAAAATAACTGCTGGATTCTGATTTAAAGCCTGCCACCAGATGTAGCTTAAATATCACTTGCCATTCACTGGCAGGGTTTTGATGAGTCTGCAACCCATTGATTCATTATAAGCTGTACTTGGTCAAACCCCTCAGCTAATGCTCATCTGTATCTGCAGCTAGCTCCTCCCCACTGCTATCGTCACCACCTCTGCTCCACCTAAAATCACCAGGCACTAGGTTCTCATTAGGGGCTCACAGCCCAGGTCTTTGACATCCTCAGTTCATAGAAGGGTTTCCCCTCCAATTAGTGACAGTGCTGCCACTAAGCTGATGGAGGTAGAGTCCAGGCAGTGATTCAAGTGATAGGCTGTGGCTATAAATGCAGGTGAAGATTCACTGGCCTGCCACACCCCTCGGGCTGAGCACCATAGTTCTTAAGAGAAGAGACCCTGGTATACCTGTTTGTCGTTTATATATCATCCCTTAAAAAATGTCTATTTAGATCTATTTTCCATTTTTGGTCCACTTATTACTATTAACATTATTAGTTTGCTATTGAGTTTTTGGAGTTCCTTATATATTCTGGATATCAGCTCTTTCTCAGATATACACTTTGCAAATATTTTCTCCCACTCTGTAGGTTGTCTTTTCACTCTATTGATTGTTTTCTTTATTGTGCAGAGGCTTTTTAGTTTGATACAATCCTGTTTGTGTACTTTTACTTTTGTTTCTGTGCCTTTGGGATCTTTTTCAAAAATAATCTCTGTCCATTCTTATGTCCTTAAGTGTTTCCCCTGTGTTTTCTTCTAGTAGTTTCATATCTTTTTTGTTCTTTTAGAACAGGATTTCACAATAAAAAAAAAAAAAAGACTAAAAAAAGAGGGCTGGGGGATATAGTTCAGTGGCACAAATGCCTGCCTGGCAAGTGCAAGGTCCTGAATTCGATTCCCAGTACTAAAAAAAATAGAATAGGGTTTCACGAGGCAGCTCAGGCTGGCCTTGAACTTTCTTTGTAGCCTAGGCTGGCCTCAAACTCACAGCAATCCTCCTGCCTCAGCCTCCCAAGTGCTGGGATTACAGGTGTGTGCCACTATGCCCTACTCAATGCATATATTTTGCTGATATCTATCCTCTCTTGATCTTCCCCTATACCCCTTTCTCCTCATCACTTATTCCCTTCTTAATAGTTGCCCTTCTATTTTCTTTCTTTTTTTTTTTTTTTTTTTTTTTTGAGGCAGGGTCTTGCTATGCAGTTCAGGTTGGCCTTGAGCTCACTTTGTAGCCCAGGCTGGTCTTGAACTCACAAAGATCCTCCTGCCTCAGCCTTCCAAGTGCTGGAATTGCAGGCATGCACCACCACTCCTGGCTCTATTTTCATTTAGATTCCACATATTAGGGGACCATGTTTCTTGGTTATAGTATGTGTTGAAGTCAGGTAGTATGATGGCTCTTGCCCTGTTCTTTAATGGCTTAGCCCTTACAGTGTTTTTTCCCATGCAGGGTATGCAGCAATAAGCATACTTATCTAAGGGTGTTTTGGCACCAACAAATGGGATGGCACTATTCCGCTCCTTAAGAGTTTTTCTTTGCCTTTTGCAGTGCTGGGGATTTAACCCAGGCCCTTGTGCTTGTTTAAGCGCTTGCTCTGCCGGTTAGCTGCCTCTCAAATCTCCTGCCCCCTTGGAGAGCTTTCACGGTCAGGGTGGAGAGCTCAGACTGGCTTTCTTTCCTGGTTAGTCTTTCTTGTATTAATGGACAATAGGCGGGGTGTGGTGGCGCACACCTATAATCCCAGCACTCAGGAAGTTGAGGCAGGAGGATCTTTGCAAGTCTGAAACCAGCCTGGGCTACAAAGTGAACTGAACTCAAGTCCAGCCTGAACTGGATAGCAAGACGCTATCTCAAAAAGAAAAAAAAAGAATGCACCGTAGTACATTCTGCACAGTACACTCATTTCCTGGAATGATGAAGTTCTCAAAGAAGAAATTAAGTTGCAAAAATGCAGATCTGGTATTGGTGTTTTTGTGCACATGTGTGCAACACCTAGAAATGGAATAGTAACATCTCTCCAGAGGAAACCGCTGTTATCAGTTGCCATGTGTGCTGGCAGTCTTTCTCCATGCCATGGCATGCAGACAGACCCACACAGACACCCATGCTGCACACGTGAAAACCATCACAGCACCTGTGCACTGATGCCCAGCAAGACAAGTCTGAGTTCTGATAGGTGTGCCCAAGTCACTTTCCCAAAAGGATGTTCTGCCTCTTCCCCAATTTTCCACACTCCTTAATACTGAGAAGTAGCAATTGTTTAAAATTTTACCAGTCTAGCAGGTGGGAGCACACACCTATCATCCCAGCACTCGAAAGGCTGAGGCAGGAGGATCATCATGAGTTTGAGGCCAGCCTGGGCTACATAGTGAGTTCAAGGCCAGCCTGAACTACATAGCAAGACCCTGTCTCAAAAACAAAATAAAATAAAATAATTTACCAATCTAATGGTAGAACGTGTTCTAATTCTTGCCAGGGATGGTGGCATAGGTCTGTAATCCCAGCACTTAGGAAGTTGAGGCAGGATTGCCATGAGTTTAAACTCAGCCTGGGCTACACAGTGAGATCCTGTCTCAAAAAAATAAATAATAAAATGAAATAAAATGAAAAATAAAATAAAATGTACAAATCTAATGATACAAATGTTGTAATTCTTGCCAGGGGTAGTGGCCCACGCCTGTAATTGCAGCACTCAGCACTTGGGAGTTTAAGTCAAGAGGATCGGCATGAGCTCAGGGCCATTCTGGGCTACACAGTGGGTTTGAGGCTGGCCTGATGTGCACAGAGAGACCCTGTTTTGAAAGACAAAAAACACAGGCTCTAATTTTCACTTCTTGTTGTCGGGAGGATGGATCATTTTACTACATTTGTTACCCACTTGCAAGCATTACTTACACATTGTCTATTCAGATTAGAACCCCTTTCTCTTTGGGGGATTTTTTTGTCTTTCACTATGGATTGCAAGTAGTAATCAACCTGGATATTAACCTTTGGGCCGTTAGAAATGCTGCAGGTGGGGCTTAGCCTGGGGTATGGCACAAGGCCCGGGGTTCCATCTTTAGCACCACAAAAAGAAAGTGGTGTTGCAAGTATATTCCTAGCATGAAACTTGCTCTTTGTCTTTCTGATACTTTTACTACTTCTTTTCATTCACTATCAGCTTGGCAAACATTCACTCACGCCAGTTTTCCCTTTTTTTAAACAGTCTCTCTATGTAGAGAGACTATGTCCAAGTGGCCTTGGACTCACTATGTAGCCCAGGCTAGCCTCAAACTCTCGGTGATCCCCCCACCTCAGCATCCTGAGTGCTGGGATTATAGGCATGCACTGCCACACCCAGGTCCCTTGTTTATTTATTTTATTTTTATAATATTTTAATGCCTATTAATTATACAGAATATCAAGTTTCATTGTATTTTCATTTTTATTCTTTTTTTTTTTTTTGGTCTTTTTGAGACAGGGTCTCGCTATGCAGTCCAGGCTGGCCTTGAGCTCACTTTGTAGCCCAGGCTGGTCCCGAACTTGCAACGATCCTCCTGCCCCAGCCTCCCGAGTGCTGGGATTACAGGCGTGTGCCAGCACTCATTTTTATTCTTTGCCTGACACATGCTACACAAGCTGTCTACCACAGAGCCACACACCCAGTAGTCCTTAGCTTTTTTTTTTCCCAAGGCAGGTATGGTGGTGCATGTGCCTGTTATCCCAGCACTCAGGAAGCTGATGCAAGAGGATTGCTGTGAGTTGGAGGCCACTCTGGGCAGTTCAAGCACATCCTGAGCTATAAAGTGAGACCTTAGCCGGGCATGGTGGCGCATGCCTATAAACCTAGCACTAGGGAGGCTGAGGCAGGAGGATCGTTGTGAGTTTGAGACCAGCCTGAGCTACAAAGTGAGCTCAAGTCCAGCCTGAACTGCATAGCGAGACCCTGTCTCAAAAAAGACCAAAAAAAAAAAAAAAAAAGTGGGACCTTGTTGCAAAAAACATTTTTTTAATGTGTTTTTATTAGTACACATTTGCAGTACACAGTGATTACATTTATCATGGGCAGTTGTTACAGGTTGATAACACATTTTAATTCTTTTTCTATCCCCTACCCCTCCCTCCTTCTTTTTCCAGCCCTTGGTCCCCTTTCCCTGCCCTCTCTCCACCTCTTCTTCCCCTTTCCATTTGAAAAAGATCTCCCACCAGGGTGGTGGCACACACCTATAATCCTAGCACTCAGGAGGATGAGGCAGGGGAACTGACCCAAGTTCAAGGCCAGCTTCGACTACATAGTGAGTTCAAGGTCAGCCTGAACTACACAGCAAGACTCCATATCAAAAAACTAAAGAAAAATACACACACACACCACACACACACACACACCTCTCCTAAGGTAATGATTGTTAAGGATGGGTACTACCAAAAAAAGTGAACGAATGAATAAGTAAAAATAAATCAATAAATAAAAGAAGATAAGCACACTGCTTTTTCTTTCTTTTTTACCCCCATACTTTCCTTTTTTTTTTTTTTTGGTCTTTTTGAGACAGGGCCTCATTATGCAGTTCAGGCTGGCCTTGAACTCACAACAATCCTCCTGCCTCAGCCTCCCGAGTGCTAGGATTACAGGTGTGCGCCACCACACCCGACTTGCCCCATACTTTTCTTTATGTGGTGTCTGAAACCTGTAATCTCAGGTACTGGAGAAGCTGAGGCAGGAGGACTGCAAATTCTAGCCCAGACTGAGAGGTAGTTGAGTGCTTGGTTCTATTGCAAGCATCACAAAAAACAAACCACTTCGGAGAGATTCATTCTTAGGTGGCCCAGGCAGCAGCAGAATGCCGCTTGGGAGCACCAGCTTTCTTCCTGCTTAAGTTTAGGAAACACAGAGTTTTTCTGGCCACTCGTCCAGAGGCCTCCTCCCTGTAGAGTGAAAGGGATTTGCGTGCAGTGCTGAAGTACATGACAAGGTTACCCCTCAATTTGGATGACGAGGCAGGGGCACTTGGCGAGGTGGTTGGGTCATGGGGTCGATGGCATGGTGCTCATACACCTGGGCAGATTGGCCCACCCACGCTCAGGCAAAGGTGCTGTGATGGTAACAGAAGAAGCACCCGCCCTCAGCCAGTATACTTCAGTTTTTGTTAGTTGCCCAGGTAATAGTTCCTGTTACAGTTCCTGTTACTTCTGTTTTTTGAAATGGCTGGTCACTGTGATGCATATTGTAAGAACCAATCAAAGACAGCCAAGTACTCTGCTTCTGTATACTTCCTGCCTGCAAACTCCATATAAGCCCTAGACCACCACAGATCAGGGCCTGACATTTTTTTCTTGAGGTCAGTGCCCAATGATGTTAAATAAATCTGCCTCCAAATCCTGGGTGACATTCTCGGTGTTTCTGTTTGCTGTTGCCATCAGGAGAGGGGCTGGGGTGGCTCTCCCTGCCTGGCTTACCCTTCTCTCCCCACTTCCTGGCTGTCCTGCCCTGAGCAGCCTTCCCTCTGCTGTGTACCCCACCCCACCCCACCCCACCCCGTCCTGCCATCCTGCCTTGGAGCAAGCCCATTAAAGTCTGAAATTGTGAGTGAAACTAATCCTCTCCTCCTTGAAGCTGTGTCAGGTATTGTGTCCCAGTGACAAGAAAGTGACTTGGACACACCCTTACAGCATGTTTGTCTGGCTCCAGCCTTGGGCGCTTTCCTCCATTCTTGGTCTTGGATGTATGTATCCTAGGAGAGCACCGTGTAGCCCTTGTCTACCTAGCACACCGTGTTGTGTGGCCTCTCAGCCTTTGCAAGAGAGAGATGGGAATTATCGCTGGGGATGCTTCTCTTCTCCTCTGGTGGCCAAGTTCTATGGTTTATATCTAGACGAACCTCAAAGCCTCAGGCACTCATGGATGGCGCTTTGCAGAGGTGACTGGGTCATGGGGATTGATATGCATCCCTGGATTCATCCACTGGTGGATTTACAGCTGGTATGATGTTGGGAGGTAAATCCTAGTTGGAGGAGGTGATCCCTGCGGTCATGGCCTGGAAGGGTCTGCCTCCCTCCACCTCCCTTGAGCTCTCTCAGCACTCAGGAGACTGAGGCAGGAGGATCTCTGCAAGTTCAAGATCAGCCTGGGCTACAAAGTGAGTTCAAGTCCAGCCTAAACTGCACAGCGAGACCCTGTCTCAAAAAGACAAAAAAAAAAAAATTCCAGTCAAGTTTCCTGAAATGTCCAGGCTGAGATGGAGGCAAAAGTGATTGCATTCAGCTCTTGTTGGCAGGTCAAAGATGGGAACAGCTTCCATGAGACATAAACTTGCCATTAGCTTAATTTTTGAGGTCACTCAGAAAGGCTACATTGGCACGGCTATCTTGGCACAGCCATCACCAGCAATAAGCCTAATGAAAGCACATGGCAACTGGACCTCTGATGATTTCCTTGAAGGTGAATTGTGAGCAGTGTTTCTTGGAAAGTTAACTTTCTAGAGCAACGCTGGAAGCATTAACCAACAGATGCTTAGTAACAACCCGCAGGATCTGCCTTTACAGCTGCCTGTTGCCTACCTGCCTGACTCTACCTGTCATTTTGGCCATCACAGACTGAGCCATGAATGGGTCACATGGATAAGGCTTCAGATGGCAAGAGCATGGGGTCCCACCACTCAGTGAGGTCCCGGGTGTATATTGGCTGGGTGCCAGACAGGGGTTTCACATGTCACTTCTTCCTGACAATTCACCAATCAGCTTCTGGCTTATCTCTTTTCTTGTTAATGGAACAAATACCTGACACCGACAATTTAAAGGAGAAGTTTGTTTTAGCTCAAGCTTACAGTCCATGGTCAGCTGGCTCCAAGGCAGAAAGGCATGGTGGAAGAGTGCAGCAGAGGAAAAGTTGCTCACGTCACAGTGGCCAGGAAGCAGAGAGGAAGAGAGGAGCCAGGGAGGAAGTCCTGCCTGACCCTAACCCACCTCTTCTGCAGCCACACTGGGCAACAGCTCACTCAGCGGTTGACCTCAGCAGTAGACAATTCCACTGAGGAGTGCATGGCCTATGACGCAGTCACCTCCCACGATCGCATGTGAGCACGGGTGACCTTGGGGGACTTTCTAGCTGAAAACAGTAGGAACGGTAATGAATCAGAGGAGGACACGGAGGCACAAAGAGGCTCAGTAACTCGCTCAGAGGAGAAGACCCTTGAGCTTGAATCCCAAAACAGGAAGCTATCTTTATCTGGGTACCCTTCTACTCTCCATGTGTACTGATGATTCTGTCCCTACCCGGTGTACTCATTTGCATATTCATTTGCGTTTCTACCTGAGGAACACAGAGGCCAACAACCTCAGTGAGTGTGTACTGCGTTTGGAGACCTGCCAGGTGCCTCACATTTGTGATCACTGACCCTTACAAGTCAGACATAGTCACCCTGAAATTTAATGTGAATAGCATTTGAATAATATTGTTTTTCTTTTGTTTTCCTGAGACAGTGTCTTGCAGGCCTTGAACCCATTACATTGCTCAATCTGCCCTCCCGATATAGGGGAAAGAAACTCCCAACCTGTTAAATATCTGACACATTCATGTTTTCTAAAATCGAAGAATGAATTTTAGGAACAATGGAGGTTAAGAGCAGAGTATATTTATTGGGGGGAAGAAAGCTTCTGTCCCAGAGAGAAACAAAAGGGGTCTCGAATGGGTTGCCAAGGATCCTGCCTTTTCTAGGGATTTTTATAGAGCAAATCCACGAGGTGAGGCAGGTCCAAGGTGGGAAACATGGGAAATTGCAAGGTGGGCATGAGGTGGGACAAAACTATGGTGAGTGAACAAGATTATAAACATAATTGCCCAGGTAAAATGGATTAAATCAGGGTCAAATGGGGAGGTGAGTCACGTGGCAAGCGGGCATGAATACAGAACAGGGGCCTTTCTTGTAGGGGTTTGGGTTAGTGACTTCCTGGCTTTTTCAAGGTGATTGATACTTATTTAGACTATCCCTGATGTTTAACCTTAGGAAGTATGTGGGTGCATTTATTTTATCTTTCATCCTGAGGTCTGGCCCACAGTGAAGTGCCCTTCTCTACCACAATTGCAAGGTATCTTGTCTTCCATTCTGGCTCCTTCAACAGCCTAGCCCTATCTGACTATCCGTAATATTTCTATCCAACTCAGCTGCCTACAACACTCCAACTCATGGAGATCCTCCTGCCTCAAACTCCTGAATGCTGGGATTACAAGTATGTGCCACTACAGCTGGCAGTTTTGTCTTTTTTTCTCTCTCTTTTAATCTTCTTTTTGTCAGTTTTTTAAAATAGTAAATACATGCACACCCCCAAAGTAGGCAGTGCATGGATTTCCACCGAGTGGACACGTGTGTAGTCACATCCTGATGAGAGGGGGACAAGGTGGCCAAGAGGTTAGGACAATGGGCTGCTAATCCATTGTGCTCTGCTCACAGGGCTTTGACTCCCATTCCCACCGGGGTGCCCTTGCCCACAGATGCCTATGGGTAAGCAAAAGCAGAACAAAGCATGACCCTCATTTTGTGCCCCTCATCACTGTTAAGGTCTTCTTAAATCCTAGGGGCAAATCTCTCAGGTCTACATAGGGGTGCGTGGATTATGTGGGAAATGACTCTCTGAGCTGGCTCTACAGTGTTGATCAGTCTTGAGTATACTGAGTCTCATCCCTTTGCAAGACTGAGGGCACCAAGATAAATTTACAGGGATACTCAGCTACTCCAGAAGACTGGAGCCATTGTCCTAAACCTGAGGTCATGGATTTTAAGAGAGATGGCCCCCCACATGATGGAAATGCCATGGAAACACCCTTTTCTGGGAGCAGAACCATCCTTCAGCCATGAGGTTGCCGGAGCTAAGACACCAGGATGGAGATAATAATCAACCCGAGTTCGGACCACCAGCCAGTCCTTAAAAGCCTGCCTGCTGCCTTTGAGTGGGCCACTCCACACCCTGAAAGGGAGTGTCCCCCTCCAGCTTCCTACTCGAGTCTTTTTCTATCTTCCCTCTAACTTTCTAATTAAAGCGTCTTTCTGTAAATTTGTTCTGTAGCTTTAATTTCCATTTCTGCTAAAGCAAGGACCCAAGCAAGCTAGAGACACTGGCATGTCCATGTGCTCAAGGATGCACCACTGAGCTTCAGAGTTAGGGGTTTCATTAGGCTTTGGTGGCACAGGCATGGATGGTTGAGCACCATCCACCTGATCCTGTCTTCACCTCTCCCTCCCTCTCATGGAGGTCTGGCTGGAACCAGCTGAAACTACAGTTGCACAGCTGGGCGTGCTGGCACCAGCTGCCACCCTCTGTCCTCTCACCTCTCTAATAAATTCAGCTGTGATCAAAGGGCTCAGGAATAACAAAGACTCCTATTGCTCAGGAAATCCCAAAGATGAAAGACTCACCCCCAAGAACTGGGGACAAAGCACAGTGTTCACCCCTCGCCAGTCCTGGAGATTGAACCCAAAGCCTTTATGCTAGACTACCTCCCAGGCCTTTATTTTTTAATTTTGAGAGAAGTTCTCACTAAACAAGTTGCCCATGCTGGTCTGGAACTTGAAATTCTCCCACCTCAGCCTTCCAGAGTGCTGTGATTACAGGCATGTGCCAACACACCCCACTTACTCTTATCGTGGTGTCTCACTCCTGAAGGTTAAATGAGATAAGCTAGGTAAATGTAAGCTAATAAACCATGTATGAATACTAGGTTTTAGACGGGCACTCCTTAGCCAAGCATGGTGGCACATGCCTAAATGATTAACACAGCTATATACAGAGCTGAACAGGGGTCTGACCCAGGGGAAATAAAGGAGACAAAAAGAAGCTAGAGATGCCAAGATTTATCTGCTTTTAGTTACCCACTGAGCACCCACAGGCCCAGCATTAAGTCCCTGTTGTAACATGTGTTATAGGCAGCTGAGTTAGATAGAAATATTATAGGCAGTCAGACAGGGGCAGACCCTTGAAGGAGTCAGTGCAGAAGATGGGTACCTCGCAAATGGAGAGAGGGGTACTTCCGCTGTGAGCCAGACCTCAAGATAAAGATTAAACAGATTCGCCCACATACTTCCCTAGGGGTGGACATCAGGGACTGATATTCTAAATAGGTAGCAATCACCTTAAAAAGGCCAGGAAGAGTCACTAACCCAACCCCCTATAGGAAAGGCCCTTGTTCTGTATTCATGCCTACTTGCTATGCGACTCACTTCCCCATTTGATCCCAATTTAATCAATTTTACCTGAACAATTACACTTATAATCTTATTGGCTGACCATAGTTTTGTCCCACCTCATAATTTCCCATTTTCACCCTATCTTGGACCCGCCTCACCTCGGGGTTTTGCTCTATAAAGTCCCTGGGAAGGGCAAGGTCCTTGGCAACCCACTCGGATCCCCTTCTGTCCCTCTCTTGGACAGACGCTTTCTTTCCCTCAATAAATATATTCTGCTCTTAACCTCCGTTGTTCCTAAAATTCATTCTTTGATTTTAGGGAACATGAACTTGTCCCAGATATTGTTCAGGTTGGGAGTTTCCTTCCCCTATACCACGTGGGTCTGACCAAACCCAAAGCACCTGGTAGGTTTATAAGAAGAGATTAAGACAAAGGTAACACAGAGACCAAAGGTCACTGAAGTGGGATGGGAGAAATTAAGACAGGTAGAAAAAAGACAAGGAAAATCATAATTTTAAAAGTGAAAACTGAAGTTTTAGGACATAAACCCAGATTAAATTTTTTTTCTTTCTCTTCTCCCAGAACAAAATAAGCATGAGAAATTCCCTTTCACCCACAAATGGGTTTAGCTATTCCTTTTTTTAAACTTTGAAATGGCCCTCTCTCACCTGTGAATAGGCCACATTTTCAACTGCAAAATTGGCTTGCCCTGTAAGTGGCCCATTCTCTTCGGTGGGCAGCCATCCTGCATTCCCCCACCAAACCCGGACTGAGAGGACTGACAACCCCACAGAGTTCCACTGCCCCAAACACAAACATCCCCCATGCCAAATGGCAGTGCATGTCATTTCTCTGATGCCTATACTCCCCGCTTCAGTATGTGCCCACATTTCCACCGAAAAGCCCCATTCCTCTTACTGATGCATACTGAAAATGGTTTTTTGTTTGTTTTCCCTGCAACAGGAGTCAGCAACCGTCCAGTTTATGTTTAGGTGGATCAAATTCCTTATCTCAGCTTCAGGAACCTTCCCAGACCCTGTCCAGGGAAATTGCCTCTTGTCCAGCCAGGTGGGAGGTGAAAGAGGCATTGGGACTGTGGTGCTGGTAAATCCAGCCAAACAAAGGTTTTTAATGTGTCCGTCCCTACTTCCCTCCACCCCTTGATATCTGAAGCACAGTTCAGCTCCTCATTTTTTCCTTCCCTTTTCTCTCTCCTTGTCAAATTCCTTTGGTTTTTTTTTGTTTGTTTGTTTGTTTGTTTGTTTTTGTCTCTTTTTTTGAGACAGGGTCTCACTGTGCAGTTCAGGCTGGCCATGAGCTCACTTTGTAGCCCAGGCTGGTCTTGAACTCGCAACGATCCTCCCGCCTCAGCCTCCTGAGTGCTGGGATTACAGGCATGTGCCACCATGCCTGGCCCTGTCAAATTTCTCAACCTTAAATTTTGGGGGGTTTTCCCCCTTCAACAGTTAGAGGCTCCCTAGAAAATGAGTGCTTGCATATGAAAGCACTGAGGGCTACAGGTACAGGCTCCCTCTCAGCAGAAAGAAAAGGGGTTGAGAGGAATCCTCTGTGATGTGCAGCAGCCTCGCTGGGTTGCCCATCGGGTCAGAATACCCATTCCTGGGGTCAGGGAACTAGAATTTGCTCACTGAGGAGACACAGTCTCCTCTACACCCAGGAAACTTGGTCCCGAGACACAGGGTAGAGGCCCAGCCTTTGGGGCACATGCAGGGAGACAGTCTCTCTACATCACACATCACTTTGTTTCCCGCTTTCAATAGAAGGAAGTCCTCTAAACTGCTCTTGTTATTCTCTCTTTCTCTTGAAACCAACAGGCCTAAACTCATTGCACATGATGCCAGGACTCTCCTTTTTGGGTGGCTAGGAACACTCCCTAAGCCTTGCAGATTCAACTGGTCCTTCAGGTGATAACTGATGTTATCCATGGGACCTGGGGAAGTCTGGACTCAAACCAAGAAAGAGCTCACTGGTTTTTTTTCTTCTTTCTTTCTCCCCTAAAAAAGCCCTACCCCTTCCTAGTCCCTTCTCATCCACTCTGAAGCTTTCATCTGTCTGGAAACTCAGACCCTTTAACTCTTTTTGGTATTCATAATCAAGGAGAGGCAAGGACCCGGAAGGTGGAGAGGGAGTCAGTGGGAGCTGGGAGGATTTTTGTGGCTCTGGAGACCGGTCCCGGTGTTCTCCACCACAGGGGAGTGGGGAGAGAAAGCACATAGTTTCTTTTTCGCAGGGGCAAGAGGGGCCACTGCCCCACAGGAAGTGCTCCATGTCAGCCTTCACCAGGGCTTTCCTGGGTCCTCCGCTGCCTGTTCAGCCCTGTCTATGGGTATTTGTTCCTTGGAGCCTCCTGGAGTTGCTTCTGTAACACTGGCTTGCTTCCTCCCTCCACCTTATCTGATTCTGGGAGTCTTAAGATAATTTTGGCCTTAAGTTTACCTCCCTGTCTAAAATCGTACATGATTTGCAGTTACTAAGAGACATCTCCAGACTTTTAAAACCCTCTATGACTTCCTTGTGTATGTTACAGTTCCCTAGATATAAAGATCTTTGAGGTAAATTTTTGGGTATAGTCCAGTTGTGTCCAGCTCCTTTTTCTAGCCTTTCTTATCTGCTGATGAAGGTTGGAGTTGCTATGTTTCAGAACAAGGTGCTTGTCCTGGAAATGAGCAGCAGATTCCTGCATGATTAGCATGTCCCTGGGAGGAGGCAGGCTGTGGCCTGAGCTTGGTTTGGGGCAGGCTATGATGCTACATAACCCACAAGTGTAAGACAAAGCCTAAAACTTGGTTTTATTTTATTTTGTGATACTGGGGCCTTGTGCATGCTGGGCAAGCACTCTACCACTCAGCCACATCCCCAGGCCCAGACTTGGTTTTATAATAAGGAGGTGTAACTGAGTTTGAGGGGTGGTCGCCTCTTAGTTTCCAAGTTCTTGTCATCTCAAACAGTGACATAAACAAGAAGCAAGAACAGCAACAAAGTTTAAAAAAGTAAAAGTGAAGGTGAGGGAGCTTGGGCTGAGTAAAAGAGGGAAACAAAGCACACCGTGAGGCACACAGGACATGTCTCAAGCTCTGTGGTGTCTGAGTTCTTTTATGCTGTCCACAGCTTGCGGGGACCCACAAGAACTTCTACATATGAGATACTGAGAGGCAATGCTGCATAGATGCTGGGGTCTCCTGAAGCCTCTCTTCCTAGCCATTCTAAGCCATCCCCTCATTTCCCCCTGAGAGATACACATCCCCATAATTCTCTACGGGCTGCTGAGGGAGTGGAGGGCTCTGTCTTCTGCAGCTTCTTCAAGCTGGAAGAGACTGTAGACCCGATCTAATAGGCATCATGTGCTCTTCAACCACCTTGGGTGTTATAGCTCCCTGGCTGGGTTGAAGGATGAAAAACCTGCCAGAAAACAATAAGAAAAGAGTTAGTGACCATTGAGCTGCCTGTTTGACAGGAGAAAGGAACTTCAGAGGCCAGGCGTGGTGGCACACACCTGTACTCCTACTACTCGGGAGGCTGAGGCAGGAGGATGGTTGCAAGTTCGAGACCAGTTTGGGCTACAAAGTGAGCTCAAGGCAAGCCTGAAGTGCACAGCAAGACCCTGTTTCAAAAAGACAAAAAAAAAAAAAATTAAGTAATTAAAAAGGAAAAGAAACTTCATTATTAGCCCAAATATAAGGAGCAGGTCAGAGCTCCATGCTTCCTGAAGAGAAGAATGTATGCTAGAGCATATAAATTATCAAGTCTCTGAGGGCCAATATCTGCAGCAGCACTGGAGTCTGGTTTTTTTGAAAAGAACTCTCAAGTCTCCCAGAAGCTCTCAGGGGTAGCTTTCTACCTCTGTATGATCTTGTTCTTTAGGTAGTTCAGGTGGGACTGGCTATATTTTAGAAAGATGAATCCAATTATCTGTCTCTGCCACCTTTACTGCAGTCAGTGTGGCAAGGATCACTGAGAAGGGGCCTTTCCATCCTGGCTTGAATTGCTCTGCAGGAGCCCCTTCTCTCCAAGTCTTTATGAGCACGTGGTCTCCAGGCTGTACAGTAGGTGCTTCCCTGTGGGCCAGAAGCTGGCAGGACTGTTCCCATACATTTGGCCTCCACATGGTGGCATGTGGGTAAAGTCTAATTGCCAGTCCTCCCCAGGGTATATACCTCTCCTCTGTACAGGTTCTCATAAAACAGGTGGTTTGGGCTTGCCAGAGTTCCTATAGGCACAGAGTGGGCAAGCTTTGTAGACCTGTCATGTGGTTTGTGCTAGCCCTAGTCCTGTGAAAGTTCCAGTGACCATTTCCAAAGTAGCAACTCTTCTCTTAGGGAAAGAATCAGGAAGAGTTTTTATAGCCTTCCATTGTGTCCCTTGAGGAAGGTCCAGTTTGTTTTCTAAATACCACCAGAGTCCCTTTTTAACTTCCCCTTGTCCTAAGACCCATTTATCTTCTGGAATCTAGACTGGTTTTAATGTTTCCTCAGGAATTGGAAATCAGGCTAGAGTTGTATGGGAAATGAGGCTAGTCTTAAGGTTAGAGTCTTAGAGTCTTAAGGTTGAGAGTCTTATAAAGCTGCCCTTTTTTTGCTATCCTATCATCCCTTTGATTTCCCCAAGATTTCAGACATGTCTCTTTGGTACCTATCTTAGTTACTTCTCTCATTGTTGAGACAAAATACCTGACACTGGGGGCTGGGGATTTAGCTCACCGGCAAAGCGCCTGCCTGGCAAGCGCAAGGTCGTGAGTTCGGTTCCCGGTACCGGAGAAAAACCAAAAAAAAAAAAAACAACAACAAAAAAAAAACCTGACACCCAAATTGAAAGGAGGATAGGTTTACTTAGCTCACATTTTATAAAGGTTTCAGTCCATAATTAGCTGGCTCCAAGACAGGCTGTTGTGGCAGACAGGCATCAAAGAGGAGAAATAGTTCATGGCAGGCAGAAGGTAGCAAAGCAACAAGGGATGACCATAGTTCTTTCTATCCCTTACTTCTCATCCAGGCTACTTTGGGCAGGCTACTTAATCCCAATGCCCTTGATCCTAGCACTGCACCATGAATCAATCCCAGCATCACATACCCTAGATCCAGCCACCTCTGAAAAAAACCCATCTATGACTGCATGAGGCTTTATGGGGGGGACATCTAGACACAAGCCGTAACAGTGCCCTTTACAGTGCATGACCGCAATCTGCTTGGAAAATGGACTGCCTCTAGGAGTTGTAGAGTTTCCTGCCTGTGCTTTACAGATGACTGACAAGGCTACTTCCACTGGTGAACCACACCTGCTTAGGGTTTTGGAAGGCAGGTCACTGATGTCGTGCCTGCTTGCATAGGTCTGGGAGGTCCCTTGTCGACAGAGTGGCTCACTTCTGGTCTTGTAGGTATCAAAAAAGCAGGGTTAAGAGTAATGAAGTTTCTATAATAACCTCAGGGGTGTCTAAGAGCATGGCCTGATACTTGGTAAGATGTTCCCATTAACCACAAGTAATCTTTGTCTTCACAATAGCTCTGATCTGAAGGAGAGTCAGGACTTCTAGTCTCTGTCTCAAAGTTAACTTTGTAACTTCATTTGTTAGTAAAGCGGCAAAGAGGTTCTGATTAGGGTCCCATTGATCCCAACTATGGCTATTGATCCAGAGGAGGGTTTTCTAGAGAAGTGAGTCAAAACAGAATGAAGCAGTTGAACTGGCTCACCCGTGACATCTAGGATTACCCAGAGCTCCTTGGAGGAGATGGTGATGTCTGTGGACAGGGGCACTGCAGGTTCCCCTGGGCCTCTTCAGTTCTGAGAGCCGGAAATGAGAGTTCCAGCTGGTCTAGCCCCTCTTTGGGCATAGGGACAGTCAATCAGACCTCCAGTGCCACAAGTGAGGGACACCAGATGCCTCACGTTTGGAGCAGGGCCCAGGCGGTGCCTTCGCACAATTGTTTCCAGTTTGCAGTCTTCTTGCACTTCAAATAGTATCTTCAGTTGTCCTTGGGTTTTCCCTTGGATGATTTGGGTGAATTTAGAGCACTGGCAATTTTGACAGCTATAATCCTAGCCTTCTCTTTAGTCTCTCCTCTGGGTCCTAATTGTTAAACACAGAAAAAGCCATGTCCAGCAACTGGGCCATAGATGTCTGTGGTCCCATCTGAAGCTTTTGTAATCTGCACTATTTGGGGCTGTAAATGAGAATATCACCCCATACAAAAAAATTGAGAATGTGGATGTAGAAGGATGGCAAAAAAATGTCTTTCAAATCTAAGACTGAGAACCAATTAGCGTCCCATGGAATTTGGGAGAAGACTGTATATGGGTCTGTCATCAGAGAATGGATTGGAGTAACAACCTCACCGATGAAGCAGAGGTCTTGTACCATCCTGTACTTTCCTGATGATTGCATTTACGAAAGACTCAACTCACCTCTGTATCCCCCTGGTAAGAGCAGCTAGCATGTTCAACATCGTTCTTAGTCCATGAGTAGGATTATAGTCCCAGTTTGGTTCCATTGAACAATAGCCTTTCTGGGGTGGTTTTCATCCCTTTTTAAAGCACCCTGTCCATTTGCATAGCTCCTAGCCTCTTACACATCTATAACTCAAAAAAGGGTCTGATTTATTGGCCTGGCAACTATAAGGAGAAGGGAGAAGAAACCTCCCAGTATCATCAAACAGATCAGAGAGACCCACACTCCCCTGAGAGACAAGTTGGGGTGCCAGGACAGGGCCATCTCCTAGTTTTTGACCCTGTCCTGGGATAAAGAATCACAAAAGCCTGTACAGGGGCTGGGGATTTAGCTCAGCAGCAAAAGTGCCTGCCTGGCAAGCGCAAGGTCGTGAGTTCAGTTCCCGGTACCGGAGAAAAACCAAAA
>NW_004955459.1:2647117-2680955 GCF_000276665.1 Chinchilla lanigera
AAAAAAAAAAAAAGCCTGTACATAGGGAAAAAAAAAAAAAAAGCCTGTACATAGGGAATTTCATTCCACCTTTTACATTTTAAGCAGAAACACTGTAACTGGAGAATAATTTCGTAATTTTTTTTTTTTTTTTTTGAGACAAAGTCTCTGTGTAATGCAGGCTGGCTTTGAATTCACTTATATAGCCCAGGCTAGCTCAAACTCACGGTGATCCTCCTGCCTCAGCCTCATGAATGCTGGGATTACAGGTGTGCACCACCACACTCATAATTTAAACTGCCCTCCCATACCCATCTTTTGCTCCCTTCAGTTTGTACTGAGTCCAGACTGCATTGCACTAGTAGATACGCTGTTTCTGTTTTAGACTGTCAGATCAAACCTTTCCCACTCATCAAGAATACAACCTAGTGGCAATGGCAGCAACGGTTGAGTGGTTTCCCATTGCTTCAGCTTGCATCCTATAAAGGAGGAGACAGCTAGGTCTTGCCTCCTTAAGATGGTGTTCATGCCAAAGACCCAAAGGCCCCACAAAGCGTCCCCTGTGAGACTCTCACACAGACTGGAGACATCTCTATCTAAACCTTAGGGTAATGCCACCACCATTCACAGATGCACAGAAGAAAGCGCCTGGGGGCTTAGGTCTCCATACTGGGGCCCATTAACTCCTTAAGAAGAAGGAGGCTAAGCCACTTGCTGGTCTATCCTAGTCCTTTGACTAGAATGACATAAGAGTGTAACTTTTCCCCAAGCAAAGTTCCCTTAGCCACCTGATCCCTTTGGCAACTCAACTTGTTTTTTTGTTTTTTCTTTTTTCTTTTTGAGACAGGGTCTCACTATGCAGTTCGGGCTGGCCTTGAGCTCACTTTGTAGCCTAGGCTGGTCTAGAACTTGCAAGGATCTCCCTGCCTCAGCCTCTCGAGTGCTGTACTGGGATTACAGGTCCTCGCCCCAGCTTCAACTTGTATTTTGAGGCCCTTGATGACTTTACTTCGGCAGAATGGAGCCAATTGGGAAAATGTCTCTTACATCACCGTCTCTTTAACTTTAAATGCTTTTTGTTCTGCTCAGGTCTTCAGGCGTAGTTTTTAAAATTACCTCCACTTAAACAAGGAAGAAATCCGGAAGCTATAGCCCCAGGCGGGATTTAAGACAGGAAGTCTGCTAACGCTGGCTGGAACAGGCCTTCCCAACAGCTGTTTCACCCCGGCAAAAGCCCAGGCAAAATTTCCTTTCAAAACGTACAAATTTTTCTCTTCTGTGCAGGAAGAGCCACTGTACAAGTTAAAACAACTCAAAAAGGAAAGAAGTTCCTCCCTCTTGTTCCCACACCCCGTGGGAACCTAGGTGAGCTTCTACATACGGGTTCTGAGAGGCAGCGCCCTAGATTCCAGAATCTTCCTTCTTTCCTCCTAGCCGGTCTCAGCCCCGCCCTGCCGCCTGTCTCCGAGGGAGTGTGAACAAAGATCCCATCCAGCCGACCACGGCTCTTCTCTTTTCCCTTCTTACGCTCATTGGTTGTTTATAGTGTAAAGTAACAGGAAAGGTACTCAAAATAGCTTAAAGAACTAAAATAGTATTAAAATATTAAAAGAAGTACTGTTATGGCATATAAAAAAGGAGAGCTAATTGATAACCCCTAAGGAAAATTTTAACTGACTAGTCTATTTATAATTATAACCCTAAACCAGGCAGATCCTGAGAGTTCCCGACCCACCTGGGCTACAAAATGAGCTCAAGGCCAGCCTGAACTGCATGAGGATAGCCTGTCTCAAAAAGACAAAAAAAAAAAAAAAAAAATTATAACCCTAAAATTATGAAAAAGATTATTATAATTTAGCATGACCAAAGCATCTAAAAGTGCACATTGATCTAACATAACTATTTTCATGTATGTGTTCTATATATTTTCTTGTCCATTAAACTCCTTGTTAATCTACTTTTTAAAACTGTTTATTGGTACAATTTAGATATACACAATGATCACATTCATCATAGAAAATTTGCACCTGTACATCATATATCTTTTTGTTTGATTGGTTTCTTTTTGTTTTGTTTTGTTTTTCTGGTACCAAGAATTGAACTCACGACCTTGTGCTTGGCAGGCAGGAGCTGTGCCCGCTGAGCTAAATCCCCAGTGCCTATGTTTGGTTGGTTGATTGGTTTTGTGTGTTTGTGTGTGTGTGTGTGTGTGTGTGTGTGTGTGTGTGTGTGTGTTTGAGATGGTCTCACTATGCCAACTTGCAACTATCCTACTGCCTGAGCCTCCCAAGTGCTGGGATTACAGGTGGGTGCCACCACACGCGGTTTACATCATATATTTTAGTTCCTCTTTTTAATCTGATTGATTGATTGATTGATTGATGTACCGGAAATCAAACTCAGGACCTTGCACTTATCAGGCAGGCACTTGTGCCACTCAGCTATATCCTTGGCCCTTTGTTTTAATAACTGAAGTACCTACAGTTCCTTCAATAAAAAATGTTGCTGAGCTCATATCAATTTCATTTTTTAAAAAAATGTTTACCCTTATAGACTCCTACCTCTGTTGGAACTTTCCATTAAAAAATGTGTTATACAGATGTTCAAGAGTAACCAAACTCACTTAAAATATTAGCCTCGCTCAAGACTTACATAAAGTATGCTAACGTAAAGGTTATATATGATTTAGGTTAATATTTATGTTGCTGTGTGTTAATGTTCAGGTATATGTTATCCTCTAAAAGTTCTATTTAACATGGCTTATAGATAAACATTCTTGATATTGGTCCAAATGCTTTTTGTTCACATGGTTTAACAACAAGCTGATCTGCCAGGCGTAGTGAGCTCAAGTCCAGCCTGAACTGCACAGTGAGTTCAAAAAAAATTTAAATCTCTAGTGTCAGGGAAATAAACAAGGTGGTTTTAAAGAAATGTTGGCTAAACAAATTGTGGCATATTCATTTGATATGTATTATGGAGGAGTCATTCAGTGTGGATTGAATGGCACAGGGTTCTGTGCAGCAAAGAGAAATGAACTACAGCTGCACATAACTATAAGGGTGAATCTGTTAGAATAATGTTGACCAAAATAAACCAGACATGAAATAGTACACACTGAGCTCATCTGAATGTCCATGACATTCAGGAACAGCAAAACTATTCTATAGTGAGAGGTCAGAATACTGATTATCCTTTTTTTTTGGTCTTTCTGAGACAGGGTCTCACTATGCAGTTCAGACTGGCCTTGAGCTCACTTTGTAGCCCAGGGCTGGTCTCAAATTTGCAGTGATCCCTCTGCTTCAGCCTCCTGAGTGCTGGGATTATAGATGTGCACCACTACACCCATCAAAGGGAGTCTTCTGAGCTGCTACAATTACACTAAATCAGATGTTGGTTACATGGACACTGTAATGGTTAACTGATTGTGTCAATTTGAGAAGTTTAGGAGCTGAACTAAGTTGGTTCAACAATTCTTTTTATTTATTTATTTATTTTGGTTTTTTTGAGACAAAGTCTCATTATGCAGTTCAGGCTGGTCTTGAACTCATGGCGATCCTGATCCTCCTGTCTCGGCCTCCCAAGTGCTGGGATTACAGGCATGTGCCACCACACTTGGCTCAGCAATTCTACACCCTAGGGTGTAGAGGACCCACCCTAGGGTGGTTAGTCACCTGGACGGTATAAAAGGGAAATGAGGAAGGACAGACTAGCTTCTGTTCTTGCAGGAGTTCCAGTCTTCACCTTCAGTGTGTGGACGCTGCCTCCTGGCTTGCAGCGCAGGCTATTGAGCTTTTTCCTTGGATCCTTCAACCTTCTGCTGCAGACCCATCGGCCTCCTGATCCAAACTTCCACGGAACATTGCAGAGAACTCCAAACCTTCTGCACGCTTCCTCACCCAACTCTGTAGAGAACATCGTAAGTCGACTGTGTAATTTCTTATATGTTTGTATATCTTGTGTTATATCTGTTTCTCTAGTAAACCCTGACTGATACAGATACTAATGGAAGAATCTGTCAAGCTATTCCTAAAACTTGTGAGAAAAGCCAGGCACAGTGGTTTGTAATCCCACCACTCAGGAAGCTGAGGCAGGAGGACTGAAAACTCAAGTCCAGCCTGGACAACATAGTGAGACCTAGTCTCAAAAGCAAAACCAAACAAAACCTACTCGGAAATCAGGACAGGTAAAATCTACATCACCAATCGATATTATTTGTGAAATTTTATTGCTACTGGTTTGCAGTTCCTTTATTCCATCAGTGTATTAGTCAAACAAGGTGCAAATCCAAAAGAATGTGTACAGCTGGTATACAGACTAATTTCATGCTAATCCCAACACCCTAATACAAAGCTCAGCTATTGAGCATTTTTGACACACCAATCCTATAATAGCTTCATATGTATAAACTTATTTAAATCTCCTAACCACCCTATGAGGTAGGTACTGCTACAATCTTCACTTACAGATAATAAGACTGGATCACTGATGTGCTAACTTGCTCTCAGATTTATGTACCAGAGCTGCAATTTGGGCCCAAGCAGTCTGATTCCAGAGTGAACTTTCTTGATTACTACCATATATTTTTTTTCTTTTTCTGTCTTTTTGAGACAGGGTCTCACTATGTGGGTCAGGCTGGCCTTGAGCTCACTTTGTAGCCCAGGTTGGTCTCAGACTCACAATGCTCCTCCTGCTTCTGCCTCCTGAGTGCTGATTACAGTCGTGCACCACCACACCTGGCGATTACCATATATTCCTAACCATTCAAAGTAAAAAATGATAGAAAGCTGTGAATCATCAAGGCAGATGATTTGTTTTGGGGTATCTGGATTAGTAGTGCAGTTTTATCATGATGGATTGGGGTGACCTTTCAGGATCACGCAGGCTTGGCTATACCTGTTTTCTGCAGGTCTCCTCCCCCACTTATATTACATGTTTCTTGTGTGTATGGGCTTCTTTCTTTGTTTATTCATTCGGGACACAAACAATTGTAAGCCTAGTACATATTAGGCTTTTAGAGCATGTGCAGGAAATGAGAAAATAAATTACAGCCTTTTCCTTATTATTCATGGCATGTATTGGCCCAGTTTCTCCCTCCTGCTCATCATTTCATTCTGTTTATTTTCCCATCAGTACATACCGTTGCACATTGATATGGGGTGACCTCAAAGTAACTTTTTAAAAAAGTCTTAAATCCTTGTCTTTCGGTATCAGTTCAAAACAGCGGCAGCATCTGGATTTTACTTCTCAATAAAATGCCTTTCAACAGCTCAAGGTATATCAAGGCAAGGTTTATTTTTACTTTAATTTGGGAGTGTTTCAAGTCCAGCTTAGTTCTATCATTTACCTCCTGGCAGCTTGATAACCAGTGAGCGATAACTCCCTTATATGTAGGCTCTTTAATGACTATATAGTACCACCCTGGGAGCAATAGACTAAGGCCTCTTTCTAGATGCCATGTTTTAAGACTTTCAGCTGGAAGGACTTTCACTATGTGAAATTTATTTTGATTGCTTTCAGTCAGAATTTGGCCTTTCTTATTCAGAAACAACAACAAAAAAATGTCCTTTGGCTTTCTGCCTCCTGCACTTCTGGCTCTAAGCCATATAATCATCTAATTTGTAGTTTTTCAGGGAGACAGAGGTTAGAAACTGGCAAATGTGGCCTCAAGATAGTGATCAGCGCAAAGTCTGTGACAAGAATTATGCAGATGCTATAGAAATCACTTATTTTTTAAAAGTCCTCTCATTCCACAAAGCATAGGTGTCCCTTTCTTCTCACTGTCATTCTTTGCCCAGTTCTCTTTGAGAGCTCAGAGTCCAACAGGCACCAGAAACTGGTAATTAGGTTAAAAGTCTGCAGCCGTAGATCTGTGTTTACACACATTATGCATACTAGAGCAGAAGGGTTTTGCTGGAAAGCTTCACTGTTAGATATGATTTGCATTTTTTACTAGTATTTTTCTTTGGTCTTTGAGGACAAACATGTTTCGGATGCCTTTGTACATCAACAGAAAAGCAAAACAGAAAGCTGTGTGTGGTTGAGTCCTTTTACCTCAGGAAAATGCTTTAATTTTTAAGGGTTTGCCTTTGCTGTGGGGGCCTAGAGGATTTATGTTTGGGCTGCTCTGCCCTCCCCCAGGACAGAAATAAGACTTTGTACATTTCCATCTGTAATTAAAAATAAAAATGCTGGGGCTGAGAGTGTAATGTATCAGGACACGTGCTTAGCATGCAGGAGGGCATGGGTCCCATCCCGGCAAAACCAACCAACCAACCAACCAAACAAACAACAAAAAATTCCAAAAGAATGCTGTTATAAGATCAAGTCTGGTCAAAAATAAGAATTTGGAATTAAAATGACTTAGTCTAATTTTTTCAAGGATATTTTTTGCATGCTGTTCTTTTTCATGCCTTTGCCTTGCCAGTGCGGAGGAATGTGCTTAGTCGGGCTACTGAATAATCCCGTAGAATGTATATCCTACTGAGGTCATCTTTAGCGCGAGCTTCAGGGCCGGAGAGGCGGACAGACTCTTGACGGGAGTTGGCGCCACTTGGGCCAACAGCTAAAACTGGGTGAGCCTCCCTTCTCCGGTGCATCAGAAGGCTAGGAAGCCAGGTGCAAATAGCTGACCCAGCCTGGCACACTCCCCCGCGGGCCTGGCTCTGGCCGTCGGCGGTTTGATTGAAGGCTGCGCTGAGCTGCCCCTTCCAGGTTGCTTTCGAAGGCAGAGGCTGGGTCAGGCGAGGTGACGTGCGCACTGTCGCTTGGGGAGAAGAGCCGCTGGCAGCGCAGCGCTGAGTCGCTAAGAGGGACGAGCAAGCTAGTCCGGAGCACCCAAACCCGCTTCCAGGGTCAACACCTGGCCGCATCGCGGACAATGCCGCCCGCCCGGCTCGAACTACAGCTCCCGGAGTGCTCCGCGCCCGCGGGCCGAGCTGGGCGGACCGGCGTGCACCGCGCCGGCTGCCCTGACAGTCGCGCCCTCTACTCAGCGGGCTCCGAGCCGTGCCAGGGACGTCCGCGTTCTGTCAGTCTTCCCCTAGTGTTCTTTATCCCAACTGCCTAGGACTGGCCACACAAATGGAAAGTAGCCTCCCCAATTCAACCCCGTAGTGTTGGCACCAGCCAATAAAGTCGGCAGGAGGCCACGTGACAGTAATGAGGCGGTGCTCTGGCACCTCCTTGATCTCTATGGTTCTCCCTGGCTCGCTAGAGGGCGTCTGGTCCACTGGAGGACTCCCTACATTCTTCCTTCATTACCTCACTGCCTCCGGTGGCTGCTGGGATACCGGAGGAATCGAGTCCCGGCTCGACTCAGTCCTCCAGCCGCCCGGGGAATACCTCTAGTTCTTCCCGGCCGCCGCCGTCGCTTCCTCCTCCGGCCGACGGTCCCCTTCGCCCCGCCCGGTCTGCGCCGCGCGTCTGGCCCGCCGGCGGGCCTGCTTCTCTCAGGAGCCCCCACCCAGGCGCATGGCTCCATGAAGCAGGAGGAGGAGGAGGCAGAGCGCGAGAGGTCCCGTTCGCCCCGGCTGCGTCTGGGCCAGGAGAAAAGGTGGGAAACTCGGGGTGCGCCGCGCCCTCCTCCCTCGCCGCCGGGCCAGGCTTCCTTTGGGCCGCCGCCGTGTCTCCGCCTCTCCCCAGGCCTGCTCATCCCGGACGGGCCCGGGCCCGGGAGGGGACCCCGGGGTGCTGGCCGAGGGTCCCGGGGCAGCGTGGGGGAGGGGCTCCCGACCGGAGGCGGGCAGGGCCCGGGGCCGCGGTCCCCGCGCCCGGCGGGGGTCGTGAGGCGCCGCTGGGACACGGGGGGCGGCCGCCCCAGGCCCGGCCACGAGCGAGGCTCCAGCTGCTGCTGGGTGTCTGCGCTCCCTCCAGGAAACGGGCTCGCGTCCGCGTAAAGTTTGGTGGTCTCCGGCGCCGCCTGGCGGCCCCCGCCCCGCCGCCCCCTCCCTTCCCCCGCCCGCGTCTGGGTTCCACCCCCGCGGCCCGGCCCCGCTGCTCTACCTGTCGCTCTGCCGTCCCCGCGACTCCCCCGCGCCCCCCACCATGCTGCCCCACATCCCGCTCCCTACCTTTCGTCTCTGTCCTCTGCTGCCGTGCCCCTCCCCGCCCTCTCCTTTCTCCACTCTTGTTTCGTCCTTTTCTTGCTTAACTCTTCAACGCGCGCTTTCTCTTTTCTCTTTCTTCAGGCCCTCCATGAGCCCCCCCTTCCATGTGCCGGCCCTGGCGCCCTTTTACTCTATCCCTCCACCTTACACTGTTCGGGTTTTATGCCTCTCCTTCCTGGGCTGTGGGTTTTGCCCTTCATACCATGCTCTCCTCCATTCCCTGTCCTGATCTGAACTCTTTGCCACGCTCCCTCGCCCTTATCCCTTTGGGCCTATCCGCTTTCATTGCCCTCTCCTAGGATATAGTGGGTGGGGCCTGGAGTCTCCTGTTTACATCTTGGAATAGCTCGCTTCTTTATTATTGGGGAGTGTGGAGAATTGGTGAAGGGGGTTATGGAGAGATTTATGCAAGACTAAGGGTAAGGATGGATGACTCTCAGCAACGCTTAGCGTTTCCACTTCCTCGTGGCATAACGGTGTAGCCTGTCCTCAAGTCCCTGACCCTGGCATATTGTCCAGTAATTCTTAGGAACTGTCTTTGTAGAGGATTTTGGAGTGTGTTTGTATATTTTGAAGCCAGTGGAAAGCCTTAAAATGGTATTTTCTAGCCTGAAAGCCACTTTTGACCCAGATTGATGGTGGGCAAGTTTTAATGTGTGCCTCATGTTCAAGATCAATAAAACCTTTGATCCTCAGTGTCCTCCCTGGGTAATGACGCTCAGGATGAGGTGACTCAGGGCATGGGACTGCTGTTACTGCCTCATACTTCATGTTTGAAATGTTTTGAAGGAAGGAAAGCCTGTTCTCCAGCTGTTTTTTCCAGAAATTGCTCTGTTGAGTTGTAATTTTTCAAGAACTCACATCTGACCTGTGCTCTACCCTGACTTTGTTTACTGAACCTACGTTTCCATCATAGGTACAGGAAGAAGGAATGGAATTGGAAGGAAGAAAATTCATTCCAGAGACAAAGTAGTTCCTCTCCTCTGTTGTAGCTGTTTTTCTGGCAATATAAACTTTCCTGCTTTCAGTGAGTATTACCTTCCACACTTACAATGGAATTTTGTTGCTGTTTTTAGTTTTAGGCCTATGTTTGGCTTTTACAATGTAGGTGTACTTTCTTGATTTGTATTGTTCTGCTCCCATTAAAGGGTCTTAATACTGATGAAGTTCCTCTATTTGATCTTTTAAAAATTAAATGTGTAGAGACAAGTTTATTTTCAATAACTTCATTAGAATGACTTAGATGGTAGTATAGCATTACGTTTCCTCTACAGTAATGACAGCATGCTAACATTTGTAAGAGAGTTTTTCAGAATGTTTCACATCTTGTCAGCCTCCCAAACTTTTTTTGTGAACAAGATAGGGGCAAATGTTTTCACTTCAGAAATGAGAGAACTGAGGCCCAGACAGATCTAGCACATTGTTGTGGGCCACATTGAGAGGAAAAAGGGCGCTAAAAATTTAACTCCTGTATTCCAATGTTTTTCTTCAGGATAAATTGATATGAATGTTAGGATGTGAATGCATTTCTGTGTGTTTTTAAAAAATTACATAGATTTTAAAATAATTGTATAGGTAGATTGGTGTTTTGCAGGGAAAATGTTCCCATGTCAGGTGCTGGGTGTGTGTGCCAGAGTTTTAAAAATAATGGAAATGATTATTTGGAATGGTTACCAGAATGTTTGTGGGTTTTTTTGTCTGACTGTTTCCTGGAATAGTTCCATAAGTAGGCCAGAATTATAGTTCAGGTGCCATTTCAGTACCCATAATATAATTATTAAATTTAATTTCATCTCAACTCTGTGTCGCAAAGGAAACAACAGCCTATTCCTGTCTGTGGAAGGTTTGAGTTGAGCATCTGGACACTTAAATGATAACAGAAAAAGATGTTGCAACCCTTTTTTTCTTTGCCTGTTTCCCACCTCCCAAATCTTCATGAGGTTGTGTCTTCCACTAAGCTGTTTTGAGGCTTGTCTTCAAAGGGTGAAACTAGATTTTTTTCCCTTGCTCATATACTTTTCTAGATGTTTTCATTGGATATTTTCTAGATATTTTAATCTGATTTTTTGAAATGTAACTACTTTGACAAAGTCATTCTGTTAGTATTCATCCAGTGTCAAGATGTCAAAAATAGCATATTCGGCAAGTACAGTCTTATTGAGTATGTGCAAGCTTAAATGAGGACCCCTGTAGAATAGAACTCTCACAAGTCTCAGAGAGCCCTATCTTTTTTATGTTTTCTGGCATCTCAGAATAAAAAGGAGCAGTGGGTGATTTATTAGAGACCATTGCTTTCAAAGGTGAAAAACACCAAGGTCATTGGAGTAATAGTCCAATGTTAATAATACCCTCTCTTTAACATATGTGCTGCCGAAGTGAGCACATTAATAATATGCTCTTTTAGACTACAAAGCAGCTGTTAACAGAGTTGTATCACAAGAGTATTTATTTCTCTAGAAATTGTAAGAAATCAGAGCTGTGTTACTTTTTTATAACCAACTCTACTTTTATTAGTGTTAGGTATTGGTAGTATTAGAACTAGCAAACAATAAATAGTAGTTATGTGCCAACAGATTGCCAGATTCTTCTCATATCTCTCTCACTTGAGTAGTCACAAATAATCCTCTGTGGTGGCATATTTGTGGGGTTTGACGACTTGCCTGAATTTGTGCTCCGATTGTGCATGTCCAGCTTAGTATTTGAGCTGGCATGGGCAGTTAGACTGTGACCCCAGAGCCTAGGCTGTGTCCTCACAATATGGGAGCTGCTCTGGGACAGTATCAGCTTGTTGTGTTCGGTAGACTTTAGGAGCCTCAGAAGGGGCCCACAGCAAATGTAGACAGCCCTTCTGCCCAGCCAGCCGCCTCAGTCCCGTCATCTTCATGTTCTTGCTTTGGTGCTGGCCTTGATAACCTCATATATTAATCCGTGAAATTATAAATGGCTACCTGTGCAGACATACTCCATTGGGTTGCTCTGGAAGTATTCTGTCATTCAAAAAGGGATTCTTCTCCAGGTGCAGTTTAGAATGTATGATCTGTCAAAGGAAAGCCACCATTAAGTGGTAGCTGAGGTCAGATGCAAGACTGACTGGTTATAGGGTGTTTTAGCAGAGGTGACAATTACCAACATAGATTGGGTCAAAGCTGAGCACATTACATGGCGCATGCCTGTAATCCTAGCACTGAGGCAGGAGGACCACTGAGAGTTTGAGGCCAGGCTGAAATACATAGCAAGATCCTACCTAAAAAAAAAAAAAGATGGAAAAGTGTATTTAGGTGGTCGTTGACCTAGATTTTAGAATGAATTATCCATATTGTTAATCCATTTTGCTGTGAATAGTTATTAAAGCCATCCTTTGATCTGTACTGAATGGAGTTGACATTGTTGATAAGAAGGAGTAGTTAAAAGTACTTTTTTTTTTGAGACAAGAGTCTTGCTGTGTTGCCCAGGCTGGCCTTGAACTTGGGGCAACCCTGTCCTGCCTCAGCCTGAATGCTGTGCCATCACACCTGGCAAAAGTACGTAATACATCTTGACTATAGAATTAGTCACCCTGAAATTCTGACGTATTCCACAATTACCTCGCAGCAGAACCAAAACAACTACAAGTTGTTCTTTTTTTTTTCCTTTTTCTAGGTTCCTTTTTTTTGTACTGGGAATTGAACTCAGGATATTGCACTTGCCAGGCAGGCGCTTGTGCTGCTGAGCTATATCCCTAACCTTTAGGTTGTTCTTTTATTGGTGGGGGGAGCAGTACCAGGGATCGAACTCACAACCTTGCGCTTGCCAGGCAGGCGCTTATGCCACTGAGCTATATCCTCAGTCCCCTTAGGTGGTTCTTGTTTCAAAAATAAATTTAAATAAAATTCCTAGCAGATCTATAGATAAAATTGTTGATGACAGCCAGCGATTTTGGTGTTTCTGTTGTCTGGGCTGAACATGGGACACTGTGTTAGGTGGTGTTGTGGAAGATAAAACACAAGTACAGTGAGTGTGGTCATGCCTATAGTCTTAGCACTCGGGGAGGCTAAGCAGTTTGAGCCCAGACTGGGCAATTTAGTAACTTAGCAAGACCCTGTCTCAAAATTTTAAAAAGGGGTGTGTCAGGGGATATAGCTCAGTGCAAAGGCCCTGGGTTCAATCCCCTGTTTTACATACACACACACGCACACACACACACACAGATGCTGCCTGGCCTCTCAGGCTCAGGCTGATTCTCTAAGCTGGACTTTCTTAGTAGCATTGTAAGCTACCCTACAGAACACTGCTCAGTTTCTCCCCAGAGCCAGGGGGAGGAGTCAACCAGTGTTCCTCCTTGAAGGCCCTAACAGTACAGCAAAGGACTCCTGACTGTTACATGGAAACATGCTGAGGAAGGGACAGTGACTGAACACTGAGGTGACTTTGACTTACAAGGTTATCTCTTATGTATGTATGTATGTATTTATTTATTTATTGGCAGTGCTGTTTTTTTTTTTTTGTACAAGGAATCGAACTCAGGACCTTGTGCTTGCCAGGCAGACACTTATGCCGTTGAGCTATATCCCTGCCCTAGTAAGAGGAGACTGCAGCTGCAGGAGTCTTACATAGTTCTCCTAAATTAACATAATGTATTACCTGGAGAAGTCCTTAAAGGATTTTCCAAGTCCTGCCCAGATTCCTGCATTTTCTTCAGTATCCCTCTCCTTTATTTGAAAACCAAATAAATACGGGCTGCCCAGGGAAGTTCTTGGTTTTAACCCAGAGAATCTCAAATTCTGTGAGAGTTGGACCCTCCTGGAGCCCTAAAATCATTTCAATTGTCTTACTCATTTAAGCCGTGGCTGTCCACTTATTTGGGAAATTGTGGGCCTGATCAGCCCCCATAACTAAGGGTTATTAACCCAGTACTCTGCCACTAAGCTACATCCTCAGCCCTATGAAGTTGTCTTGAGAGGGCGGGGTATGGTGGTGCATGCCTGTAATTCCAGCACTGAGGAGGCAGAGGCCTAGGCTACCTAAGTGATTTCAAGACCAGCTTGAACTACATGGTGAGGACCTGTCTTGGAAAAAAAAAAAGTTTTGAGAGGGCCAACAGTGGTTCCTTTTATTTCCCCCAGCTTCCTGTTGAAGTATGGGTACTTTTTCAATTTGATACAAGCCTAATTCTCATTAATTGCTTCTAAGTGGCTGCACAGTAGGAAAAGGAGATCACTGCTTCTGGCTCTTGAAGTGCTCCTAGAGCTTAGTTTTGCAAGAGTCCCTCAGCCAGCAAGGGTGCATACTTTTATTTATTTATTTTTGGTACTGGGAATTGAACTCAGGACCTTGCGCTTGCTGGGCAGGTGCTTATGCCACTGGCTATATCCCTGGCCCTGGGTGCATACTTTTAATTCAGCAAGGGATTTTATACCTGAGTCCACTTACTACAGAGCAACTACCTTCACAGTAACCTGTACATGGTCAGAGTGCCATCACTGGTGGTTTTTATGCAGTTGTAGAAGAGGCAGGGTATGAGCTGAATGTGATGTCCCACACCTGTAATTCCAGCACTCTGGGAGGCTGAGGATGGAATATTGCAGGTATGAGTCCAGCCAGTCTGGGCAGCTTAGCAAAACCCTGTCTCCCAAAAGGCTGAGGATGTAGCTCAGTGTGAAGGCCCTGGGCTTAATCCCCAGGAGAGAGAGACGGGGGAAGCGGGGTGGGGAAAAAGGAAGAGGTAGGGTGTGTCATTTCATAGAGTTTGTTTTTAGCTGGTCAGATGGTTAGTGTGTTCTGTTGAAATGCTATTACTCTGAAGTATATTATGCTGGCAGTCACAGACCTCAGGTCAAGCTGCTGGCCACCAATTATCTCTTGACCAGAGTGTGTCTGCAACTACTTTATTTCAGTAGGGTTGGGAGAGGCTCAAACCTAAAAAGAAAGTTTTGATAAAATTAATAGATGGCAACTGATGTTATTTACCACCGTGGTTCAGTTTGTATTCTTTACTGTAGTTCAGTTAGTAGTTGCTTTATGCTGCCAGGTAAGTAAATTGTCAGCCCCCTCAAAAGGTGACTTCAAAATATTTGACTTGCATTTTTTTTTTTTTTTTGTACCAGGAATCGAACTCACAACCTTATGCTTGCCAGGCAGGCACTTATGCCGCTGAGCTATATCCCCAGCCTGTGACTTCAAAATATTTGAGTAGGAGAGAGAGGAGGTAGGGAGAAAATTGAGATGTGTATCAAGTATAATGAAATAGATTCATTAAATTTTATTAAAGCTGGGAATTTAGTTTATTGTACCATTCTTTCTACTACTTTAATTTTGAAATTTTTGTAGATTTTTAAATTTATGGAATAAATTTTTAAAACAAATTTTTTTGGAATAAATTTTTTTTTTTTTTTTTTTTTGGTACTGGGAGTCGAACTCAGGACCTTGCATTTGCCAGGCAGGCGCTTATACCACTGAGCTAATCCCCGGCCCCTGGAAATTCTTAAAAATGCACTTTTTCTCTTTTTCTATGATAACAGGGATCAAATCCAAGGCACCTCATATGCTAGACAGACACTCTACCAGTGAATTATACCTTTAGCCCAAGAAGTGCCCTCTAATATTTTGCTTTCTTTTGTTCTGTTTTTGGGATGTGTGTTTGGTTGGGACAGGGTCTTACTATGTAGCCTAGGCTGACCTTGAACTCACTGTGTAGCCCAGACTGGCCTCAAACTCATGACCCTCCTGAGTCCTGGGTTCACCGGTATGCACAAGTGCACTCAGCCCTAAAATGTTTTTGGTGCAGAAAGTACTATCTAACTCTGCATTTGGTTACTGATGAAGATTATTGGCTGAATTGTTTGCTTAGTGGCCTCCCAGAAAAATCCCTAGGCCTGCAGAGCCACAAGATTTTGATTGGTTCTGTCAATGTCAAGTCATAGTTTGGAAGGAGGCAGGAAGAATTAGTAAATGTAGATACTAGGTATCAGGTGTGACATGCCCTGCAGCAGATCAGTGATTCCATGTGGCACTCAGACAGTCTTCTTGCCTGGTTCATCCACACCTTGTACCCGTGTGCTTTAAAAGCCTCCTCTGTTGCTCTGCTGTAGGGTCTTTCACTAGTCAGGTAACTGATGTCACCTGCCAAGGAACACCTGAGTTGTTGCCGCTGTCTCATGACATGTGGCTTTTCCTAAAGGTATTGCTTGATGTAATGAAAATGATGAAAGGCTTTTTAAAAATCTTAATGTTTCATCCAATTCTTTGAATTCTGGGGCTGTAGAGGCAGAGCACTGAATTCCATTGCCCTTGGTGAATGCTAGCTTTTTGGATTAGTCCTGCTGCTTCATTTAATGTGTGCCTTGAACCTGCACATGGCCCATAGTTAAGTGTGAGGTAGACAGAGTCAGGTGAGGGCTTGGGCCAGGAGCATATGTTGTGGATTCTACTCATAGGAATGGGGGGTGAGTGCTTATCATTTTCTGGGTGATGGGTGAGATGTTGACTTTGAGCTTTGGATTTTGATATACTTTTTTTCTGGTTGCTTTTCTTGGCAAGCTTTTTTTTTTTTTTTTTCCTTTTTGAGGTAGGGTTTCACTATGCAGCTCAGGCTGGCCTTGAACTCACTTTGTAGCCCAGGTAGGCCTTGAACTCACAGTGATGCTTCTACCTCAGCCTCCCGAATGCGCAACCACGCCCGGCCTGTTGGCAAGCTTCTGTACAATGATTAGTGTGTTTAGTACTATACATCCCATAATGTAATTTGTTTTGATCTGTTTTTGTTTTTTGACACAAGGTAGCCCAGGATGGCCTCAAACTCATAGGGGTCTTCATGCCTCAGCCTCCCAAGTGCACTGCCAGGCCTAGCCTTTTTTGTTGTTGTTGTTATACCCTTAGGAAAAGGACTGAATCCGGTGGTAATTATTAAATTATTGGTAGGTCTTGTTTTCCATGTGGTTTGGTGAGATAGATTGTGGTTCAAATCTTAGCTCCGCCACACTTGGCAGTGTGGCTCTTTACAGGTTCCTTGCTTCTTATCCCGAAGTCCCTCTAAAATCATGGTAATGTGGCCTGCCAGGCTGATGGTTTAGAGAATTCAGTGGAGTCCTTACTACATCCTGTGCTGTGCAAGCACTGCTGTAAACCCTGAGCACACAGCTCATCCTGGATGTCTGGGTGCTACCCGCCTGTGGAGGGGTGGAGCAAGAGCCAGGTGATGGGAGCAGCTCGGGATGATGATCTTACCACATGCCAGACCCTGCTCCCAGCCTTTACAAAGTCCATTCTCCCAGCAGCCCCAGGCGCAGACAGTCCCAACAAGACATTTGAGTTTTAGAGGAACCTGGATTTGAACTCAAGCCATTGGCTTTGGAAGCAATATTTTTAACCAAAACCTCTTGCTTTCTCTTAGCTGTGTAAGTAAGACAGTTGTATCCACACTCAGAAATAATGACATGCATGCCCAGAAATACCTAGTCTTTGGTTTTTATTATAGCATCAAGTGTAGAAATCTCTCAAAAAGAAGCCTGTGTTTTGTTTGTTTTTAAGAAGCCTATTTTCAGCCAGACAATGAATTATACAAACTATTCCTTGGCTGAAACAACTTTCATCACGCCCAGAAGAGCCCAAGATGTGTATTTTGTCAAGGATCTGCATATATGAACCACGTAAATAATACTTGTAAACTGGGCATGATGATGTACTTCTGTAATCCCAGGACTCAGGAGGCTGAGGCAGGGGGATCACTGTGGGTTAGAGGCCAGCCTGGACTACATAGTGAGTTTAAAACCAGCCATAGCAAGATCCTGTCTCAAAAAATAATAATACTTATTAAAATTTTTATCTTATTCAAACTGAAGAGATAAATTATGTAGAATATAGTGATGTTACAAATGGATGTGTAACAATTTGATTTAAAAGGCAGTAGAATTTACAACCAAAATACTATGTTGTCGAGCTGTGCTAAAAAAAAAAAATTAGAGGGCTGAAAGTACAGTTACCTAGCATGGATGAGGCCCTGAGTTCCATTCATGGCACTAAAAAAAGTAAATGCATACATACATGCAGTTATGGCTGGGGAGGCCCAGAAACTTGGGAAGTTGAGGCAGGAGGATTGCTTGAGCCCAGTTGTCAGCCTGAGCAACATAGTAAAACTCTGTCTCGAAAAAAAAAAAAGCTTAGAACCGGACGTGGTGGTACATGCCTGTAATACCAGCACTTGGGAGGCTGAGGCAGGAGAATCTTTGCAATTTGAGACCATCCTCCTGCCTCAGCCTCCCTTGAGTGCTGAGTGCTGAGATTACAGGTGTGCACCATCATGCCCGGCCTTGCTTTTGTTTTCTTGAGGCAAAAAACACCAAATTTCAAAGGTGCCTGGACTGGCTTAAAGATCTTCCTGAGTTAGCCTCCCCAGAAAACTGAGATTAGAGGCATGCACCACCACGCCCAAATAAAATATAGTTTTAATTTTTTTCTTAAAAAGCCTAAATTCTAGCTGAGCATGGTGGTACACACCTATAATCCCAGCACAGTGGGAGGCTGAGGCAGGATTGCAAGTTTGAACCTACTTAGGGGCATTTTAGCAACTTAGACACTGTCTCAAAAAATTAAAAAAGGGTTAGCAATGTGAAGGGCCTGGGTTCAATCCCCAGTAAGGCAAAAAAAAAAGAAAAAATACAGATAGACACACAGAAAGACAGACACACGCACATATATATACCTTTTTCCCCTTTACACCATCGTATGGGCTGCTGTGGCCCCCTTGCTTGGGTGATACACATTTTGTAAAGCTGGCTGGCTTTGTGTCTCTCTCACTGACTGTGACAGGGCAGAAATGACTACCTCACAAAAGGACTGTGAAGCTTGGGCTGTTTGTGTGAGTAAAGGTTGCCTGGTTGCAGTTTTTTGACTAGGGTCTTGAAAAGATATAGAGGCATAGAAATCTGAGTGAGTTCAGAGGGGAATTAAAGAGAATGAGGGAGGGGGGTAGAAAGAGCTGCGAAGTCGGATAGGTGGGAGCCCATAGAGGGGGTGCCTTTTTCAGAATGACAGCTAATTGCTTTTCATCCTCACTCCTGTCTAGGTCTGAAGTTAAACAGATTTAAGTTAGAGATGAGGAAAATGCTGAGAAGATGTGGTTAACAAGGAAAAGATTGAAAATACCTCTAAAGTTCTTTAAAAATAAGATGATTCAATGTGAAGCCTGTAAAAAAGGTAGAGAAAGCAGCCTGAGTCCAACGGGTCAGGGGCACTCACTCTTCCAGGCCAGCTCCACCTTCTGCCCTGAGTGTCAGGGAAGGGAGAGCAGCTTGTTGCTTGCCTCCACCATGGGGACCATAGACTTTCTTTTGTTTTGTTTTGGTTTTTTTACCCCCGGTACCGGGAATTGAACTCACGACCTTGCACTTGTCAGGCAGGCGCTTTGCCGCTGAGCTAAATCCCCAGCCCCGGGACCATAGACTTTATGGAAAGTGGAGCTCCAGGCCAGGCACTAAGATAGGAGGATAAAAGGTTGAGGATGAGCCTCGCAGCTTAGGGACTTAGCAAGACCCTGTTCCCAATAAAGCCACATTAAAAGGACTGGACATCTAGCTCAGTCCAAAAGGCCTGGATTCAACCCCTAGTACCAAGATTTAACAGTTCCCTTTAGGAAAAGTTAGGAGTCTGGTCTAGAAGGTGAGGGCTCTTGCAGCCCTGTTCTGCCACCCTTTTGGATCACATAACCAGCGGTTTGGGTAGAAAAGAGATTTTGATGATTATTACCTGGTCTTTTTCTCTGATTTTTTTTTTTTTCCTTTCTTTTCTCAATAATAGGTATTGAACCCAGGGCCTTCACAGCTGAGCTGCATCCCCAGCCCTGTATTTTTTTGGTCGGGGGCTTTCTCCCTCACTTGCTCTTGCTAGCCTCAAACTTTCAATCCTCCTCCCTCAGCCTGCCAGAGTGTTGGGATTACAGGTGTGTGCCACCTTGTCCTTTTAGCCATTCAAGTCAGCAGTTAACCATTCTCTTTTGGGCTAGGGTTCTGCAGCATTCCAGACCACGAGCACCGAGTCAGGATGGGAAAGAGACGTTGTGTTCCTCCACTCGAGCCCAGGTTGGCAGCAGGCTGTTGTGGGGTCAAGAAGCCCAAATTGTCTGCAAGTGGGACACACAGTCACGGGAGTCAGTCCACTACTGTCCCCAGCGCTAGTTCAGGACCTCTTCAAAACCACCAGCATGTGGACAGCAGCAGTGGACGGGAGAATGTGTCGGACTTAACTCTGGGACCTGGAAACTCTCCCATCACACGGATGAATCCCGCATCGGGAGCGCTGAGCCCTCTCCCCCGGCCCAATGGAACTGCCAATGCCACGAAGAATTTGGTGGTGACCGCAGAGATGTGCTGCTACTGCTTTGATGTACTCTACTGTCACCTCTATGGCTTCCCACAGCCGCGACTTCCTAGATTCACCAATGACCCCTAGTGAGTAAAGGGGGCGTGGGGACCATGTGGAGGGCGCCATGCAGCTTTCTGAGGGCATTCTTCTCACAAGAGTCCACTGCTGATTAAGCTTGAACATCATTTGAGTAACAGGAGCAGAGTGAAGAGAAATATCCAGATGCTCTTTAGACCGTTTAGTGGGTTCAGTAGTGGAAGGGGCTGGGTTATGTTTAGAGGACACGCATAGGTTTGTTGTTAAAATGATCATCTGGAAATTAGGAACTTCATTCTGGGTTCACGTGGTGGTAGGTCATTTAACCTCTCATGTTTAGAAGCCACACCTTTGGGCACCTCGGTAATATTGAAGTCCAAGTGATTTATGGCTGGAGACAAGGAGCTCAGTTATTGGGAGCTGCTGCTGCGCCTTTGTTGTTTTTGTTTTTGTCGGTAGTGGTGGTAGAGGAGACTAATGCTTTTAACAAGGATCACCTCCATTTTGTTCATCAGCAGTCTCTGGTAATCTCATTGAGTAGAGCTGCTGATAGCCCATCAAAAAAAGTCAATTGGTTGTGCAAGACCCTATTGTTTTTCCTAAGACGTTTAAAGTTGTGAATGAAGTGTAAGTAAAAGTAATGTGTCCCAGTGTTTTCTTTTTCCTCAAAATTGGAAGCAACTGTCATTTGGCTTTGAAGAGCACCATTGCATTTGATTTTTGTTTTGCGGGGAATGCTTTTGGAGCATTCACTGATCTAAGATCATTCCTGGCTCAGCTGTTGATACCCTGCTAGGCTGTGCAGAGCCCTGGACAAGCATGAAGGAGTATAAAGAAAAGGTCCCTGCTCTCAAGCAACTCGGCCTTGAGTTGACAAGTCACACACAACGACGACTAGTAGTAGTAGAAGGGAATTTATCTGTGTGAGAGTGTGTCTGAGGAAAGGAAATGGAGAAAATGTGCTGACTTTCTTTCAGGTAGTGTTGCTATGTGCTACCATGATCAGAAAACTCCCAATTGAGCAGAGGAGGATTCCAAGCCAGGTCAAAATCTAGGTATCCTGTACAGAAAAGGGTTTGGTTTAAAGGAACAGATGATAGCCTTGGTGTAAATGACTAGAGTTTAGAGCCTGTGGCATGCTGCAGTAGGCTATTTGTAGCCTTCAAAGCTCTGAAAAGTTCCCCATCACTAGTTTAGGCTGTTGTGTTCAGGACTTTGTATTTTCATCCTGTGGGTGTAGTAGAGGTCTTACAGGGTTTTGGGGACAGTAGCTTTGGTTGACACTGTCTAGGTGTTCTTTGTTTCATTCTGTTTTGTGTGATACTGGCAATTGAATTCATGGCCTTCACACTGAGCTACATCCCCAAGCACCTTTATTGTTTTCTATTGTGAGACAGGGTCTCCCTGAGTTGCCTAAAGTTGGGCTCTAACTTGCAGTCCCCCTGCTTTAGCCTTCCAGAGTGCTTGGGTTGTAGGTGTACATCAACACACTCGGCTAGGTACAGGTGCTTTGTTGGAAGGAAATGTGGGTAGCTGAGAGATTTGCTAATAGCCTTTGTGGCAGTGATGAAAGAAGTAGATAACTTTGAGCATTTAAGTTGCCTGTGAGTGGTGATTCACTCAAGAAGTTAAGCTGGACATGGTGGTGCATACCGGTAATCTAAGCTCTTGGGAGGCTGAGGCAGGTAGATAGTCACAAGTGTGACGCCAGCCTGGACTACACAGCAAGACACTATGTAGTCAAAAAGCCAAAAAAAAAAAAAGAGAGAGAAGCTCAGGGGTGTGAAGGGATCTCAGAAACAGGAAACAGTTTTGTAAAAATATATAGTTTTGTAAAAATTTGGTCACTGTCAGTCTGATGGAACTTAAAGTGTGACTTTGGCCTAGGAACAGAATTGACAACTTCTGCTAGTAAAAAAACTTTTTGGAAAGTATTATTTTTCTTTTCTGAAAAACTTATGAGCAGGAAGTATTTGTAGTTGCCAGGGGCAGTTGTAATTATGAGAACAATGTAGACTTGTAGAGAATGCTCCTGGTCTGGGGTGTGGAGATACTCTGGCAAAGTGTGTTGCTTTGAAAGGTAGAGCTAGACTCTATGGCTATGCATAAGTAAAGAGAGGAGACTTAGAAGAAAAAGTTGAGGGGCTGGGGATTTAGCTCAGCGGCACAGTGCCTCCCTGGCAAGCATGAGGTCGTGAGTTCAATTCCTGGTACCAAAAAAAAAAAAGAAGAAGAAGAAAAAGTTGAGCTCTGGGCGATGAAGAAGAGAGCAGCACGTGAATGTGGTACCAGTGTGCATGAAAGCTGTCAGTGTGGATCCTCGGAAAGGCTGCACTGAGGCCTTTGTGGAGGCGCCTGTATGTTTCTAGCCCCAGCTAAGCACCTTCTAGAGTTTTTTTTTGTTTTTTTTTCCAGTACCTGGAATTGAACTCATAACCTCGCACTTGCCAGGCAGGCACTGTGCTGCTGAGCTAAATCCCCAGCCCCATTCTAGAGTTTTTAAGGTAGCTGCAGTTCCATCTTTTGGGGGCAATTAACAAATGAAGAGAAACATTACCCATTATTAATTTGGGGCTAGAGAATGTTTTGTGTTCTTTTTTTTTTTTTTTTTTTTTTTTAGTCCACTCTTTGTGACATGGAAGACAGGGCGGGACAAGCGGCTTCGTGGCTGCATTGGGACCTTCTCAGCCATGAATCTTCATTCAGGACTCAGGGAATACACGTTAACCAGGTAATGACACCAGATATTAAGAACTGTACGTAAACTGACTAGACATGGAAATACTTGCCTGACCTCCTTTCTTCTAAGTGATACAGTCTGAGCATTCCCTGTCTGATAATCAGGAAATGCGAGCACTTTAATCTGGTGAGTCACTTATCAGTGCCCATCCTAGACAGTGAGTAGAATCACAGATGGTATCACGTGGTATTGGTGGATGATAGATGCTTTTTGCATATCTCAGGATTCATAGCTATACAGACTGTGTGACACGAGATATTGGCTTCTGACTGAGAGCAGCTTCACTTATGTTTCCTGTCCCCTTGCAGTGCACTTAAGGACAGCCGATTCCCTCCCTTGACCCGAGAGGAGCTGCCTAAACTTTTCTGCTCTGTCTCCCTCCTTACTAACTTTGAGGATGCCAGTGATTACCTGGACTGGGAGGTGAGAGCAGCTGCATTTGGAACTCTGCATCTCGTTGCGTTTGGGTTCGGGTTAGTACATGGCAATGTCTCCTCACTGAGAGAGGGCCTGAGGTGTGGGAATTGGGTACCATTATGGGCAAGACAGGTAACAGAAGGTACTGGTGTATTAGGAGTAGGGGGAAATACAGAAGCTTTATTTTCCCATTTCTTCCCAGTCTTCTCTGCTCCCCTTCATATCTAATAAGAAATAATGGGATGACGTAAAATAGTCCAGATCCTTCTTGGCAAGCCCTTGAGGACAAGTTTATATTAGGAATCAGGTGCCAAGCATCATGAACTCATGCTGGGCATGGTGGTGTATGCCTGTAATCCCAGTACTCTGGAAGCTAAGGCAGCAAGATCACTGCAAGTTCAAGGCCAGCCAGGGCTACATAGTGAGTTCAAGGCCAGCCAGAACTACAGAGGGAGACTCTGTCTCAAAAAAACAAACAAAAAAAATCATGAACTTAGATTAAAAACCTTGTGATATTTTTATGCTTATTTATGAAATAGATTAAAGATAAAAGGCTCAAAATTATTAGATAAGCCATTTTAAAATTTATTTTTAAACCTTAATATTCTCAGGGAGGTGACTACACATATACTCAACCTTTCCCTGAAGCTGAGCTTTCTTGCCTTTTATCTCTTGAGAGTCATGAACAGCGAGTTCTCTTCTCAGACATGGGTCAAGCTGGTCAGGGAACAGGGTCAATTTAGTTGTGCAGCTCTGTTAGAATAAGCAAATGCCATTTACTGTGTTGTGTCTTTCTGTAGGTAGGGGTCCATGGAATTCGAATTGAATTTATCAATGAAAAAGGCGTCAAACGCACAGCCACATACTTGCCTGAGGTTGCTAAGGAACAAGGTGAGTTAGACAAATGGACATTTAGTAAGCAGTGCCATTCATAGCCATGCCTTTTTTTTTTTTTAAGCCATGCCATTTAAAGGACACAGAAGTAAAGTGTGTCATTTCTCAGCTGAGCTGTTACTAAACATGCTTTTTCCTTAAGATTGTTTTTGTTTTGAGACAGGGTCTCACTATGTAGCAAATTCACAGCAATTCTCTTGCCTCAGCCTCCTGAGTGCTGGGATTAGAAGCATATACCATCACATCCAGCGTCAATACCAAATTCTTATAGCACCAGGATCAACTCCCAAGAAGACCTAGGAGCTAGGAAAAGAGAAAGGGAAACTTTATTTGCCCACTTGTAATAGTTCTATATCTTGCTCCCTTAAGCTATAATCGTAATCATAGCAAAATTCCAGCAATCAACCTGACCACATTATAGAGTTCATTATAAAGAGAAGCTGCCTGTATCAGTGGGTATTGAACTTATGATTGTGAATCATTAAGTGTGTTAGACTTGGCAAAGGTAAATGTACTCCCTCCTATTTTTAAACAACTCAGTACTTAATGATTTTGTGGAGGGGGGTGTCTTTTTGAGTCAGAGAAGGTTTCACTACACAGTTCAGGCTGGACTTGAACTTGCAGCAGTCCTCCTGCCTCAGCCTTCTGAGTGCTGGGATTACAGATGACCGCCACCATCCTGGCCCCTTAATGAATTCTTATAATAGGGACATTAGAGATAGGAAGTGGGTTGGGCAGCTTTTTTCTTTAAAAGACATCCAGAAGAATGATTTAAAAAAAAAAAAAAAAAAAAAAGTGGAGGGTGGTGGCACACGCCTGTAATCCCAGCACTCAGAAGGCTGAGGCAAGAGGACCGTTGCGAGTTTGAGGCCAGCCTGGGTATGAAGTGAGCTCAAGGCCAGCCTGAACTGCACAGTGAGACCCTGTCTCAAAAAAAAAAAAAAAGAATGCTTTTAGATGTTTCTTCTATACTAGAGAAAAACAAACAAAAAAAAAATGTTTCTTCTATTTTCTGTGGTATGGGCAACTTAGGAAAACCCTGTCTCAAAAAATAAGAAGGTCTGGAACTGTAGTACAAAGGCTTGGGTTCACTTCCCAGCACTGCAAAAAAGTAGGGGGTAGAGGCAGTATTCAACAGTGTGAATGTTTCCATCCTGCCTAAGGAACAGTTTCCTGTGTCATAGAAAACAACTCCTAGAAAGCATCAAAAAAGAAAGGCCAGGCCAGGCATGGTGGTGCACCCCTGTAATCCCAGCACTCGTGAGGCTGAGGCAGGAGGATTGTTGCAAGTTCGAGACCAGCCTGGGCTACAAAGTGAGCTCAAGGCCAGCCTGAACTGCAGAGCGAGACCCTGTCTCAAAAAGACAAAAAAAAAACAAAACAAAACAAAAAAAAGAAAGGCCACTCAAGTCAGGCGTGATGGCCCATGCCTGTAATCCCAGCACTCAGAGGCTGAGGCAGGAAGGTCACTGTGAGGTGGAGCCCAGTCTGGGCTACAGAGTGAGTTCAAGGACAGCCTGAACTGCAAAGTGAAATCTTGTTTCAAAAAGACAAAAAACAACAACAGAAAAGACTACATAGTGAGACCCTGTCTCCAAAAGACAAAAAAAAGAAGGCCACTCAAAAGACTCTAAGCTATAGAGGGCCGGAGATATAGCTCAGCAGCACAGCACCTGCCTCGCAAGCACGAAGTTGTGAGTTCAATTCCCCGTACTAAAAAAAGTCTCAGCTTTAGAATTTAAATCTCTTTTCTAGCTGGATCCAGTGGTATATGCTTGGTAATCCTGGCTACTTGGAGGCTGAGGCAGGCAGGATACATAGGTAAACAAACAAATAAGCCGTCAATCCTCTCTTCTTATAGAACATTTCCTGGGTACCAGCACAAGCAACAAGCCAATCTAAGTGGGGCCCATGTTTGCCCCTGGCTAATTACTCTGGGTAACACCTAATAGGAAAGACACAGGGACAGGAGCCTGGGGACACCCACTGTGGCACATGCGGGTCTTTTGTCTCATTTCTGAGTTTCCACTGGGCTGTCTGAGGCAGATGGGGCTCCGGGTGCGTGAGCTGGTGCCCAGGCGCTCCTTTCCCCAGCAGGCTTCGGTCGCTCCTAGAATCCTACCTGTGTTGACCAGGTGTGGTTTCTTTTCTTCTCAGACTGGGATCAGATCCAGACAATAGACTCCTTACTCAGGAAAGGTGGCTTTAAGGCTCCAATTACCAGTGAATTCAGAAAAACGATCAAACTTACCAGGTAAGCCCCTATCTTGTTTTCCTTGTCATTTTCGTGTAGTGGGGGATGGATAGAGAATACTTTGGATGGGAAGGGGAAGAAAAAAGTTTCCTTAGTTAATGTCCCTAAACCAAAGAAAGATAAGGTTTTAAGTTCTGAGAAACAACATGAACAAAGCCAGACTCCCCTAGTGTCCTGTGCATTTCCATGGCCAGGCTGATAGTGGGGTTGGGGCAAGAGTTAGGCCAGCAGGCCTGCTGTCAAGACTGTCTCACCAGACCCAGATGGTTGGGAGGCTGCAGGGGGTGGTAGGGAGCCAGGAGAAGAGGCTCCCAGTGTCAAAAGTCCAGGGCCAGTGAAGGTGCCATTTCCTGACTACACATAAGGTCAGGGGTGAGGGATGCAGGCAAGTCAGGTGTTTTTACAGAAAGTTAAAAGGAAGGCCTCCCCTCTTTGGATATTGTGCTTCTATGGGGAGACTACCTAATGTCATAGAATGCACACAAACTTGGGGTCTGAATCCGAGCTCCATCACTGACTAGCTGTGTTACCTGATCTAGTTATTCACCTCTCTGAGCCTGTTTCCTGTCTGTAAGCTGTGAGTGCTAATCCCTTAGGGTTGTTGTAGGATGTGATAGGTGTGGAGAATTTCTGGCCCAGGGCCAGGCAACACTGTAGGTGATCAGTAGATGTTAGTTCTCTTCCTCTCCCTACTGAAGTTGGAAGCAGTGAGAGGTTTAGCTTCTGTGGGCTTCTATTGGGCCCTCATCTGTAAAATGAAGAATAATCTAATAATAGCCTTTCAGGTCTGTTTGGAAGACAACCCAGTGTTTTTGAAATGCTTTGGATTCCAAAAATGAAGGGGCTGGGGGTGAAGCTCAGTGGTAGAGCGCATGCTTAGCATGCACAAGGCCCTGGGTTCAATCCCCTGCACCCAAAAAAAAAAAAAAAAACAATAATAAAAAAAAAAGCAATATTATTATTACTATTATTATTACAATTTATTTGAACAGCCATTTCCCTGTCAAAATTCAGGAATAACCACCTTGCAGTGGAGGAGTGATTACAGTGGGAAAGAGATGGCTCTGGGTAAGGATTGTCACACCCAGCTCCTGTGGTCTGTAGTAGGCTCCATAGGTTTGTAACACCCCATGCTTCGCATCCTGACTCATGGCTCTTTCCAGAGCAAAGCCAAAGTGCTATGAACTCTGTTCTGATGACCCTGTGATATGGCATATTCATCTGGGGATTGAGACCTGTCTTATATAGCCCAAGGATCCTTTAACCTGCTTCATCAGAATTTGACCCAGAATTAGGTATCTGTGCCCCTTTTAGTTATAATAACTTGTTTGTTGCTCTTCTGCAAATTGAAGTTGCATTTCTGTCAAATTTACCTCATTTTAACCTGAAAGTGGATGTGCAGTTTACACTGGGTTTTGGTGTAGCCATCTTCCAATCTGCCACCCATGTAATTTGGCCTTGAAAGTCTTCATCCAGACCCCAGTAGCAGATTGCTTATGAGCAGCCTGATGATAAGCATATGTAGCGTTTAAAGGTTGGATGTGCTGAGTACATTCTCAGGGGTGAACTGTGATTGTGCTTTTTCATCTTGTTCATTTGTAATAACAACATTGTTTTCTTGTGCCGTCTTTCATTTTCTGTAAGTAAGATTGCTCTTGGTCTTCCATTTTATTCTTTCAAAATGTGGAATAAGCTTTTGGTTTTCTCTGCTGAGTGACTTTACATGATATGTTTGGGTTCCTAATACCCTTGCCTGTTTCCTTATACAGGTACCGAAGTGAGAAGGTGACAATCAGTTATGCAGAGTATATTGCTTCTCGACAGCACTGTTTCCAGAATGGCACTCTTCATGCCCCGCCCCTCTACAATCATTACTCCTGACACACGGCTGCATGACCAGTCCCACCCCCCTGTGGCCACCAATGGCTATGACATCATTGGAGCAGATGCCTCCTCTTCCTGGTCCAGTTACTTCTATTACTGCACCATTTTATGATGCTAGCTTCCGTTGCCAAGTCTGCCTCCCACTGACTGAGGGGGTGTGGGGTTACACTGAATGAAACAGAACTTGAGGGGCCCAAGCCTTATCTCAGCCTTTCCTCAATATGGGGTTCCATTGGATTGGGGCTTCTCCATGACTAGTAAGAATCGCTGTGTGGGTGCTGAAGACCCTGCTCTGGTGATTTGCCACATGTGTGTTGGCCACACACTGGAATTAGAGTCGATGATCAATGGAGGTTTACCCCACACACGCCCACAGCCTCCCAGATCAAATAGGTGTATTCCCCTGGCAGTCTGGGCAACGGAGACCAACAAGAAACATTTTTAGGTTGTTTTAAATTCCTTTTTTTAAACTTCCAGTTTATTGCGTACCAAGAGTTGATCACAACCTCCATGCTTCATAAGTGGACGCCATGTTAGGGTTGAGAGTGGGCACCATGAGTCCTCTGAGGATCCTGGACAGAGACCCACACCAAGATCGAAGGCCTGCGGATGGCGTTGCAGATCTCATCACTCAATGAGCCTCGAAGGTTTAAAAGTCTCACTCCACTCTCAGTTGGATCATCTGGCACTCTTCCTGCGTCAAGTCTCCTGGTGTTACATGGAGCTCTGGTGTGGCCTGCTGAGGAATGGAGTGCAGATGCTCATGGGAGGCCTGGTGTCATCACTGTGTGAGGTGTGAAGAGAGAGGCCTCTTCCTCACCACCTGGCTACCTCACTCCTCACTGGTAGCAGTGCCTATATAGCTGGATCTAGGTTCTCAGAAGCGCAGATGTGCAAACAGGCAGTTGGGTTGGGCTCATTGTCATAGAGAATCTGGGGTCTCTGGGCTGGTTTTCTTTTCAGGCAAACATCCTGAGGGACCTTTATGCAGGCAAGTTCATTTTCCTAGTTTGCCTAAAGTAGGAAGACTGGTGATGTTTCTGTCCCTTACAAGACTCTAGAGCAAAGCTGTTTAATTAAACAAGGTAAATCTTTATCTTACCTGCCGTGCTGGGAGTTTTAACCCCACCAGGGCATAATTCCAAATTGGTCCTTTTTTTTCCTGGGTCATTTAAACTTCCATGTGACATTTCCCTTCCCATCATTTGCCCATCATTTTCTCTCTTGACTCTTCACTCATGTGGTAGCAAAGGTAGAACTAGGGGACTTGGCCGAGGCATTGAAAGCACTGTCTCAGAGGCACTGCTAGTGGCACAGGAAGAGATGGCCAGCTGAAGAAAGGGTCCCGGGACAGTACACTAGGTCTCCACAACATGCCTGGAGAACTCTGGAAGTGGATTGGGTGTCAACCCAGTGAACATGTGTGTTGATTTAATTTATTTTTTAGTTTATGTGTTGTTGGTGTGGCTTTCCAAAATGGGCGTAGATTCAAGTTTAAAGATCCTTGGAGCTTTCTTCCAGGAAGTTGGGGGAGGGAGTAGGGTACAGTGTAAGAAGGCATTGCCCTCCAGTTCCTGGTAGGGTTGGTCAGGGGGAGCAGCTTCATGCTGCTGGCAGGACCTGGGGTATGTGGGAAGACTTAGGTGACATCAGGGTGCCCAGGCTATGTCCTCATTGCCATACTGGGTTTCCATGGCCTGCCATGGTCCCCTTGTAGTGTCAGTGAAGGTGAAGGGGTCATCTCATGATGTCCTGCTGCTGAGGATGATAAAGGCCTTGCTACAGGTACGACAACAGTTACCCTTAGGTGCCATGGATTGATATCAGTGGTCAGCTCTGGACTAAGCCACCCACTCCAATTTGTACAACAGTATTGATACATAGGGCTACACTCATTACTGTTCAAGTGTTCTATGTTAAAAGTTGTGTTTGATTTCTAAAGATTCAAAAAAAGCAAAAAAATTGGTGCTAAACTTTAACCCCTGAGCACGCTCAGTGAGACTGGTCATGCAAGCATTTACAGTGCCATGCTCCTCAAGCCTATTTTTCTTGTAGAAATGTTGCCCTATTTGTCTTCCCCAGTGTATAGTATGTATTTTATTTTACTTTATTTTATTTTATCGAGGGTGGGGTAGGATACCTGCCATTTAAGAAAATAAAATTTTTAAATCCCCCAAAATGGGGGAAATCAGTGCACAAGAATAGGGCTGGTGACTCCCAGCATCACACTGAAGTAGGCTCAGTGGTTTTGGAGTGAAGAAGCCTTACTCCCTGCACACTTCCTCATGCTTCTCTAACAAGTCCAGCAGTGGAGGTCCATGAGCTCCTCTTGCCTTGTCAGAGGGCTCAGAAGTCAGCCAAGGGAAGCTACATGGGACCTGTCGGAGTCCATCCTGATCAGAGCATATCAGGAAGCAGTCTGGAAGTGTGTGGTCATGGTGCCCTCGGGGAAATGTGGGGGAGGTGGCTCTCAGGAAAAATACCTGGTCTGGATCATCCATGCGGCAGCTTTGCATAGGGAGGTGGCAGCTCCGAGGTGGAGCAGATTCGCCTTCCCCTTGCTTGACCAAAGCAGTAATGAGGGTGGCCGGTACATGCCAACGCCTGGGAGGGAGAGCAAAGGAGATGCTTCCTGCCTGCTGCTTCCTCTGTTCTTAGGCCACTGAACAGTAGGCAACCACTGTTGTAAGGAACCAGCCCAACTTTCTGGCTCGGTTCAGAGTGTGTTTCATCCCTAGCTGTGAGTGCCTTTTGGTCTAGAAAGTTGGCTTGTCTCATAATACCCACAGCTAGGACATTTTCCCTGTAATTATGAATTGTCCTCATTTTACATTAAGAGAGTGTTTGATCACTAGAGTTTGTCAGTGTTGGATTGTTTCCACTGTGAGGTTCTTAAACTTTTTCGCTGCATAATATTGAAACAATTCATGTTAGATACCCTTTCCACATAAAAGATTTGTAGTTGAGACATTACATATATTTTACTGTTTATAATAAAAACCATCTATACAAAAGAAGTCCTGGGTGTTAATTTTAATATTTTGCACAAGATCTGTTTCCATGATATGTTAACATCTACAATTTCACTAACTGTTGATGTTTTTTTCTATCAAGATTTCTGGAGCCTAGGGATCTACTTGTTCTTTTTGTTTATTTTTGTTCTTCCCTGAAGCAAGAGACTGTATGGCCTTCAGTGCAAAGATTTCAGACCAATTCTTTGTATCACACTTGGTTGCCTCTTGGCTATATAACTTCTGAGTGCAAATCATTGAACTCTTTAATGAAGTATTGTAGAGAATAAATCATAATGGGTAAAAATTGTTCTTCGTCTGCCTTTTTTTGTAACCATGTGACATGAATTATGCAGAGTAGCAATTGGCAGTCATCTAAATTTTATAGATAGCCAACCAAGTAGTATTCAGCCTTCATACTTTGTATGGTGCTTGTGATCCTTTATAAACTTGCTTTTTTTGATTTTGTGGTTGATGGCAATACCATTGGGTTTTTTTAGAGCCAAGTTTCCTGAGCTATCACTTTCCAGAAGGAAGGGTCATTGTTTTCATTAGATTTATAAATTAAACTGACCTTGCCAGAAAAACTACATCTCTTGAAGAAAAAAAAAAAAAAAAAGATCCAAGATAACCTTTGATGATACTGATTCAAACAAAAACCTGGGACATACTATGCATAGTCTGAAGTTTACTGTTTGGGGATGACCTAGAAATAATACATAGGACTTTGAAGAAAACAAACATAAAGCCAGATAAATCTGTTAATTTTGGAAATAAATGACAAGCAGCTGGTTAAACTTTTTCTTAGCTGGTTAAACGTGTCGAATGTCAACGTGTGTGTGAAGAATTCAGGTGTGTGTGTGTGTTGCTGGGAGTCGGCCTTGTGTATGCTTGGCAAACACTATCCCTGAGCTATGTTCTCAGTCTGAGGTTCTATTCCTTACTGTTGTAGTAGTTCCCATGATATCCTATCATTGACATGGGGGAGGGGTTAGGGATGGTAAAATACAACAGACTTTGCCATCTTTTATCTTCTTGTTAATTATTTATTTGAAACAGTCTCAGTGTAGTTCAGGCTGGCCTCAAACTTGAGGTGATCCTCTTGCCTCAGCCTGAGTGCTGAGATTACAGGCATGTGTCACAATGCCCACCTCCTTAATGTCTTGAAATGTGAAATAAGCCATCTGGGCTGAGGTCACTGGAGCTGATTCTTCTGGGAGTGGAGGTAAGGGATCTTAAGGACCATCCCTTCCTTGTACATACAAGTTTAGTATGCCATGCCAACCTGAAAAGTAACTCCTCTGATTTCAAAATTAGCCATTGCTCAGTGGTAGAACACTTACTTAGCAGGTACAGGACCCTGGCCTCAGTCCCCAGCACCATGAAGAAACAAAAAGCGTAAGATCAACTATTGGAGACATAGGGCAGAAGGGAGGTCTCAAGTACACCCTGTCAATTCCTCAGTTCCCTGCCACTCACACACCCCAGTCTACAACCACAGTATGACCATTTGCTGCTTGTGCCTGGCTCCCAACCAAAGAAATAACCCTGGGGACTGATAACTGGAATCGTCCAAGCCTGCAGCCTGGTAGCCTTGTTAGGGTTATATCTACATGTCCTTCAGAGCATCATGCACTCAGGTGGCACTCGGGGGTGATTGGGTCACAGGGCCATGACATTTATCCATGGGTTCTTCCACTGGTGGGTTTAATGCTGGTGTGAGCAGGGATGAACCCTGTTGGGAGGAGGTGGTCCCTGGGGGCAAGGTCTGGCAGGGTCTAACATCCTCCTTGGGCTCGGCTGCTTGTCTGTTATGCTGACCAGAGCAGCTCGTCTGCCACACCCCTCTGCCACACTGTCTTGCCTTGGAGCCAGCAGACATAGACCATAACCTCAATAAGCTGAACCAAAAACCCTTCCTCCTTGAATTTGTGGGTGTCAGGTATTGTGTCCCAACAAGAAGTAACTAGGAGGCTGAGGCTAGAGAACCACCACAAGTTCAAAGCCAGGCTGGGCTACATACTGAGTTAAAGTCCAGCCCATATACATAGAAAGACCCTCTCAAAAGAAAAAAAAAAAAAAAAAGACAAGGCCTATGCTTAAATCTTGGTCCTGCTACTCAGGACACAGACAAGTATTATTGCAATGCTGACCCTAATAACCTATTTTGTGTCAAGGTTGCTTTGTGTCATCTCCAAGTGGAGATGCTGGGAGTACAGTGTGATGGCTAGATGACTGCAGTCATCCAAACTTCATTCAGCAGTGTGGAGAGAGAGGCAGTACAGCAGGATGCGTGGCAAGCCTAGGTGACATCAGGACAGGCATCCAGAAAGAGCAGTGTGGAAGTGGGCCATGCCCACGAGTGTGGAGGGCCTCTCAGAGGCAAACGCAGGATGGACCCTCTCAGGAAGTCCCACTGCCACAGGCCAGCCGGGCCTCAGAGCATCACTCAGGTGGGGCCTTGCCTAGCATGTATGAGGCTCTGGGTTCTGTCCCTAGCACCACAAACAAAACAAAACTCCAGAGTTCTCAGGACAGTTTGGAGTTTGGAGGTTTATCGGGTCTAAATGTCAAAGGGCTCTTTGCATAATTACACAAAACTCCTAGACACAGATCCTGTCCCTTTGTACCCTACAAACTATTAACAACCAGAGGGAGAGCATCACTGTAAGTGATACAGTCTGTTATTTCTTTGGCTTCTTTTGTAACATTTACCAGATTTCCAGCAAGAAGTGTCAAAGATCTTCAGAAATGTGTGGGAGAATACCTTAGAGCAGTTGCAACAAACCTACAGCTGAAGAGCCACAGCAGGCTGTTTCTATCATTGAAAGATCTAAAAGGTTCACCATTACTGCCTTAAACTAAAAAGTCTATGTATTATCTGAGTACTATGAAGAGAACTGGGAAATATATCACCATTCTGTTTTAGAGACAGAAACCATCTTTGTCTAGGTAGAAACTATCAGTGGCTCAGCCCACAAAGATTCTTTGAGAAGCCAGGTGTGATTGTACTGCCTCAAGAGGTTGAGGCTGGAGGATCACCACGAATTTGAGGCCAACCTGGGCTACACAGAGAGACTTTGTCTTTAAAAAAAAAAAAAAAAAAAAGATCCAAGATAACCTTTGATGATACTGATTCAAACAAAAACCTGGGACATACTATGCATAGTCTGAAGTTTACTGT
>NW_004955459.1:2681055-2686379 GCF_000276665.1 Chinchilla lanigera
TACACAGAGAGACTTTGTCTTTAAAAAAAAAAAAAAAAAAGATTCTTTGAGAAGCACTCTGAAAGGTAGAAACTTTTCTTTTGATTGAAAGATACACCAACATTAATGAAAACTATTATAGAAACACCCTTTCATGTTTGTATAAGGTCTGTATAATTATTGTACTTTATTTTCCAATAATGATATAATAAAAATTACATTTAAGGACACTGAAATATGAATTTCCTTGAGGGATAATTATTCCTCAGATGCACTAGATGCTTTCTTTCTCTGTGCCTAAATGTTACAGGTCATCTCAAAGGCAGCTGCTCTTCAGACCTCTCAGGGCCTCACTCACCCACGCTAAAAGTACCCTCCGTGTTTGCCTGTTACTCATCAGTAGAATGAAACACTGAGATAGGCACAGTACTTTTAAGAAAAGAGGTGTATTTATTTCCACCTCTGGATTTAAGGGCATGATGCTAGACTGCAGCACTGTCAGGAGCCTCCCTCTGTATGGCACTGTGGCAGGAACATGGGTCAGGAATCACATAGGCAGACAGATCTACCACTTCCTTCTGAGGGCAACCCCAGAGACTCCAGGATATGTTATGGTTTCTATTTAAAATGAACCCCCAAATAGCCAGGCATGGTGGTGCATGCCTGAAATCACAGCACTTGCAAGGCTGAGGCTCGAGGATCACTGTGAATTTGAGGTCAGCCTGGGCTACATAGTGAGTTCAAGGCCAGCCTGAACTGCACAGCAAGGCCTTTCTCAAAAACACCAACGTTTTTAAAAACATGAACCCCCAAGTCCACGTAACAGGGACTTGTTTGCCAGGTGATAGGCTTTGGGAAGATGACTGCATCATGAGTGGATTAATCCTCTGATGGATCCATAACTTCATGGCATTACTGGGCAGTAATGGAAACCTAGAAGTTGGGACCTAGTTGAAGGGAATGGGTCATGGAGGTGCAACCCTGGCACTCTATCTTGTTCCCAGCCTCTTCTCTGTCTGTCTCTGTCTGTCTGTCTCTGCTTCCTGGCTGCCATTAGGTAAGCAGTTTTCTTCTTTTTGTTTTGTTTTAGTTTTTGCGACAGGGTCTTGCTATATAGTTCAGGTTGGTCTTGAGCTCACTGTGCAGCCCAGGCTGGTCTTGAGCTCACTGTGCAGCCTAGGCTGGCCTCGAACTCACAATCCCCCTCTCTCCACCTCCCAAGAGCTGGAACTGCAGGTGTGCACCACCATGTCTGGCCATTTTCCTTTTTTAAAAGGTCAAACTGAGGGCATCATGCATGCTAGGCAAGTAGTGTTATCACTGAGCTGCAACCCTCCCCTCCCAGCCAGTCCATAGCATTTTCATCCAGAAAGTTTTCATAAATGCTATGTTCACCAAGTGTGGTGGTTCTCTCCTGTATTCTCAGCATCCTAGAGGCTGAGGCAGGAGAATCACTGTGAGTTTGAGACCACCTTGGGCTACATAATGAGTTCAAGGCCAACCTTAACTACATAGCAAGATCCTATCTCAAAAACAAAACAAAACAACATAAATGCCATGTCCAAGGCCCTGGGGTTAAAAACAATGAACGAGGTATAATCCATCTCCACATGGAGCTCACAAAGAACAGTTGATACAAGAACTGGCAAATGATATGAGGGAAACTCAAAGAAAGTGCTATAGGAAGATAAAGAAGTTGCTATGGTTTGGATATGGTCTAAGTGTATTTCTCAAAGGTTCACACAGGTGCTTTAAGAGGTGGGGTCTAGTGTGGTATCATATTAGTCTGCCTTCTGTTGCAGGGACAAACTATTTGATGGTGGGCTGAGATTGGAGGTCAGTGGTAGAGTGCTTGCCTAGCATGCCCAAGACCCTGGGTTCAATCCTTAGTATAGCAAAATAAATTTTTAAAAAATCCTGATGATAATGACTTACAAGAGGAAAGGTTTATTTTGTGGCCTATGGTTTCAGAGGTTTCAGTCCTGGTTGCCAGCTCCATTGCTCGTATGCCTGTGGTGAGACAGAAATGTCATGGTGGAAGGACCTGGCAGAAGAAAACTGCCATGAGTTCAAGGGCAGCCTGAAGTACCTAACAAGACCACGTCTCCAAAAAAAAAAAAAAAAAAAGAAAAAAAGAAAAGAAAAGAAAAGAAAAATATTGTAAACAAACTAGCCTGTGACTGGCAAAAAAAGAAAAATGTGCAGATAAACCAGCTTGTGAAACATCACTCTATGCTTTCTTATTACTTTTCTTTATTCTCTGTGCACCCGTTGACTTTTCTCCTGCTCTGTGTGTGCAGAAGAAATGAAGTATGGGGTAGAAAGCTAGCCCTTGGGCCAGCACAGTGCAAGGTCCAGCAAGTAGTAAGTACTATGGGAAGCCCTGTGGGACCAACAGGGGGAAAGCAAGTCCTACACTGAGTTCTAGGTCCACTTCTTTATTTTAAAGAGGGATAAGTTTATTTAGCTCACAGTTTGTGGAGGTTTTAGTTCATTACCAGCTGGCTCCATTTTTTTTTCTTTTTTTTTTTGTCTTTTTGAGACAGGGTCTCGCTATGCAGTTCAGGCGGGCCTTGAATTTACTTTGTAGCCCAGGCTGGCCTTGAACTTGCAACAATCCTTCTGCCTCAGCCTCCCGAGTGCTGGCATTACAGGCATTTGCCACCATGCCCGGCATTATCGGCTGGCTCCAAGGCAGGGTGGCACATTGTGGAGGGGCAACAGTTCATGGCAGCAGAAGACAGCAAAAGCAACAAGAGAGAGAACAAGCCTCTTTCTGTCCCATATATTGTATGCAGGCTACCCACACTAGGGCAGGTGTAGCACTCACACCCTTAATCCCAGCATTGAACCATGAATCAACCCCACAGTTTAGATCCAGCTACCTCTGAAAAAGCCCCATCTAAAAGTGCATGAGGCTTTTGGGGGACATCTAGACACAAGTCATAACATTCTGCCCCTGGCCTGCCAGACTCATGTACATTCCTTTATGCAAAAGGCATTTAGTCCATCTCTAAGAGTTGCCAAAGTCCTAACAGTTTTAGCATTGCTGAAAAGTCCAAGTCCAAAGTCTCTTCTGAGATTTAAGGTAAACTCTTAGCTGCGAACCTCTGTACAAATGAAAAGAAAGTTGAAACACTTCCAACATTCAATAGCACAAGATAGACATTTCCATTCCAAAAGTTACAAATGGGGATACAAAGGAATGAGACCAAAACAAGTTCAAAATCCAGCAGAGTAAACATTAAGCCCGGTAGTTCCATGTGCAGCATCTGGGGCAATCTGTGCCAAATTGTGATCTCCAAAGGGCTTGGTGGCTCCACCCCTACAATACTTCTGGTGGTTGTAGCTCTTTTCTTTTTCTTTTTTTAAGTTTTTTGTTTTTGGTACCAGGAATCAAACTCAGGACCTTGCACTTGCCAGCAGGCGCTTATGCCGCTGAGCTATATTCCTGGCTGTAGCTCTTTTCAGTGGCTTCTCTCTGGCTGCTCTGATTCCTCCTTGCAGTTTTTCTCAGATGATCCATGTTCCCGGCTTCTCAAACTTCTGAGGTCTCCACTGCACCTTTGACTTAACACATTACCCTCTCAGGGCCAGGTCCTATCTATCTATCTATCTATCTATCTATCTATCTATTCATTTATTTATGTCTTTTAGAGACACGGTTTCACTGTGGAGTTCCGGCTGCCCTGGAACCACCCAGATCCAGGCCCACTACTGTCCTCCAGCCACAGTGTAACCAAGGACTAGTCCCCAGGACATTTGCAGAAAATTACCTGAAACAGTAACAGGCTCTGCTAATACTATATAAACTATAATTTAATCCAATACATTCCTCTAGAAATGCAGACACTGAGCAAAACTTGTAAACATTATTCTGTTTACAGGCTGGAGGGGTTGGGGATATAGCTCAGCAGCACAGTGCCTTTCCAGCAAGTTCAAGGTCCTGTGTTCAATTCCCAGTACCAAAAAAAAACAAAAATAAAAACAAAAGAACAACAACAAAATACAGACTGGGGATGTAACACAGCAGTAGAGTACCTACTGAGTATACACAAAGCCCTGGGTTCCATCTTCAGCACCATAGTGGATTGATAACTTGTGGTCAATTTATAACACACAGCTGAACTGATTAAGCATGGTTACGGCTGTGGGAGGCCCACCTCGGGACTGTTGTGAGCAGCAGAAGAGGTGGGACTGGAGAGGAAGAAGTGAGGCTGTTGGGAGTTGGTAGAAGCTGTAAGGTGCTGTTGGTTCTATTGGAGGAGTTCATCATGCTGGTTTTCCTGATGAAGTTGGCTGTTTTCATCCTCCAAGGAGCTTGGGACCTTGTTGGCACTGAGAATGGCTTTGGTTCACTTTGGGGGAGATCTGATCCTCACTTTGAGCATCACTTCCTGACTTCAGAGGGGAGGATGGTGCACTGCCAGTCTCCTGGAGAAGTTTGCTGCATTGGCTTCCCTGATGGGAACTCGGCCATCTAGATCACTGGAGGAGGTTGGGACCTCATTGTTGCTGAGGATGGCTGTGGTACCTTTTGGGGGAGCTCTGGTTCTTCTGAGCGTTGCTTCCTGGCTCTAGCACAGATCCCTCAGCCTGCTAGCACAGATCTTTCATCCCAATGGCACAGACTTCCTAGATTCTACCACTGACCTTTGGGCCTTCCCAGTGCAGATCCGTGAAATAGGCCTGCACAAGACTTCGTCGTGGGCTCTGGGCCTCCAGATGGATTTGTGGGAAGCATTGTTATGAGCTCTAGGTCTTCAGCTGGACTCATGTAGGACATTTCCGTGGGATACAGGCCCTCAGCTGGTTTCCTTGGTCTTAGTGTGTGGACAAATTTCCTGCACTCTTTTGAATATCGTTCTTTGAGTGACTATGTGTTTTCGTTTTTATTTTTAAAATAAAAACAATCATATAAAATATGTGTCCTGTGATATATTGTTTCTTTGCAAAAATAGTGCCCCAAACCAACACAAGTACTATATTAAAAAAAAAAAAGTCAGGTGTGGTGGCAGTTTTATAATCCCAGCACTCAATAGGCTGAGGCAGGATTGCAAGTTCAAGACCAGCCTGAGCTACATAGCAGAACTTTGTCTCAAAAAAAAAAAAAAGAAAAAGAAATTGTACTTGCAAATTAAATACCTGTTCTTATCTAATATCTCAGTTTATTTATTTTTTATTAGATCAGCAGGTTACATTACTAAGTACTGTTGGCTAATGAGCCAAGCCATGGGTATGTTTTTCTCTTACTGTAAAACCTTTTTTCTTTGAAGTTGAAAACTATTATTTTTCATTTGCTTTTCTTTCTTTTTTTTGAAAGTTACTTTATTTTTTTTTCTTTT
>NW_004955459.1:2686479-2710325 GCF_000276665.1 Chinchilla lanigera
TCTCGAACTCACAATGATCCTCCTGTCTCAGCCTCCGGGTGCTGGGATTACAGGCATGCGCCACCAAGCCAGGCTTCATTTGCTTAATTTTCGACCTACCTTCCACACATGTAGTAAAAGCCTCTCAATATTACTTCCTCTTGCCCAGAAATACTAGATAATCCACTAGAAATCAAATTTTTAAATGCTTAAGTCACCAAAAGCGAAGCCACAGTATGCTTCCGCGGACCCACCTACCCAGCTCTCCATCAAGGTCACTTTGCGCACTCATCTCACCTAATCCCTCCTTCCTCCTAGAAGAGCCTAGTGACCATGCCAGGACGTGCAGCTTTTCAAGAGCGCTTTCTCTCGGGCTGGCCAGCGTCCTACCCCCAGGACCCCTACACCTTTCTCAGCGGCAGAAGGAGTAAAGTCCAGCCTAGCTGCCTCCCGCCTGTCCACAGCCCAGCCCTTCCCCGGGGCCCGGCCCCGCCCCGCGGCCCTCCCACTTCCCGCGAGTCTGTGCGCAGCTTTCCACTTCCGCTTCCGGTGGCATCTGTGGAATTCCGCGCGGCGATGGCGGCGGGCGGCAGTGATCCGCGGGCTGGCGACGTAGAAGAGGACGCTTCACAACTCATCTTCCCCAAAGGTGCGACCCGAGGCTGTGCGATTCACCCCCTCCCACCACCACCACCACGTGGTCACCGCAAGCCTGGCGTCATCCGCCTCGCTTAGGGCCTGGTAGCAGCAGCGGTCGAGTTCAGTTTCTGATTCACCGAGCCGGGAAGGCCCGCAAAGCACAGGTTGAAGCTAGTGGGCTTTTGCTTAATACCTTGCGGAGAAAGCCCTCTTGATTCCACACCCCATCGTTGGAATTCTCGGCGGCCAGCCGCCCTTACTACCTGTTTTTATGTGTCAGAGATAAGCGAAGCCGTGGCTGAAGTGGTCAGGACAGATTTGGATCAGTAGTCATGCAGTTGGAAAGAGCTCCGCGTTAACTGTACTCAGCTGGGATTTCTACAGAATCTTTGGTGTTTTTAAAAAACGTTTGAAACAGCATTTCACTAGTAGTTCAGGTTGGCGTCGCAGCGATTCCCCGGCCTCATTCTCCCGATGAGGTTCTACTTGTCCAGTCTCTGTTAAGCTCAGGTCAGAATAGCTTTTGATCGACTATTCGATTGCATTAACAACCTTGCTTCCTTCTGACTGCCCACACTGACTACCTGTGTTGTAATAGGACAGTGTGAGTTTGTCAGCTCGTTCAAAATGTTCTAGCAGGGCCAGGGCAATAGCTCAGTGGCACAAGCGCCTGCATGGCAAGTGCAAGGTCCTGAGTTCGATTCCCGGTTCCAAAAAAAAAAGTTGGAGCACTACTCTGATGCAGGTGTTAAATGATTCCCCAATTATGAGCATTCCCATAGCACATGTAAATGCCAAACTGCAAGTAATTTTGGATTTTATTCACTATGGCTTCTTTTTTAGTTGGCACTGTTTTGTTCTTGCTCTTTTATTGTTGTTGATACTCAGGATTGAACCTGGGGCCATCACACTGAGCTACATGCTCAGCCCTTTAATTAAATTTTGAGACAGGGTTTCTTTAAGTTGCCCAGGCTGGGCCTGAATTTGTGATCCTCCTGCCTCAGCCTTTCAGAGTGCCAGGATTACAGGCATGCACCACTATGCCCAGCTAACAGTTCTTTTTTGTTTTTGTCTTTTTGAGACAGGATCTCACTATGCAGTTCAGGCTGGCCTTGAACTCAGTTATGTAGCCCTGGCTGGCCTCGAACTCAACGATCCTCCTGCCTCAGCCTCCCAAGTGCTGGGATTACAGGTGTGCACCACCACGCCTCGCCAGCAATTCTTAAAATTAAGCATATCATGTAGCATTATGGAAGTGTACACATTGTGGGTTCAGCCAGGCATGGTGGTGCATACCTGTAATCCCAGCACCCTGGGAGTCAGAGGCAGGAGGGTAACAAGTTTAGGCCCAGTCTGGCCACGTTAGCAAGGCTCTCTCTTAAAGAATAAAAAGGCCAGGGATGTAGCTTTATGAGAAAGCCCTGGGTTCACCTTGCCCACCTCCAAAAAATGATTATGGGTTTCTATATTGTCGATGTGCTCTGATTGGAAATCAGTAACTGGCCTAATTAGGATAATCATGTGTCAGTGAATTCCATGTTAAGGTGAGGTTCATTGGTGTCAGAAATGAGCTCAGTGTTAGCATCCTGTAGAGCTCTGCTGTTCCTGTGACACACAAGGTATGGATGGGAGTGAAGACAGGGAAATACTCAGATGAAAACATGCAACAGGCAGCTTTTGAAGGGCTATTTTCATCTGACATTTTTGCTTCTCCCAACAGAGTTTGAAACAGCTGAGACACTTCTAAATTCAGAAGTTCATATGCTTCTGGAACATCGGAAGCAACAGAACGAGAGTGCAGAGGATGAGCAGGAGCTCTCTGGGGTCTTCATGAAAACTTTGAACTACACAGCTCGTTTCAGTCGTTTTAAAAACAGAGAGACCATTGCCAGTGTTCGTAGGTGAGTGCCCAAGGAGAGTTTGTATTAATCTGGACTGCTTCGTATCTGCAAACAGATACCTATCCCTCTTTCCTAGGCATCATCTGCATTCAGTGTCTCTGCCAAAAATTCAAAAATGAATCTGGGTGTGGTGATGCAAGCCTGTAATCCCAGCACTCAGGAGGCTGAGGCGCGAGGATTGCTGTGAGTTCGAGGCCAGCCTAGGCTATAAAGTGAGCTCATGGCCAGCCTGAATTGCGTAGTGAGACCATGTCTCAAAAAGACCAAGAAAAAAAAATTCAAAAATGGGAGCCTTGGGTATAACACACTCAGTGATACAGTGCTTGCCTAGCGTGTGAGAGACCTTGGATTTGACCCCCTATATCCCTCAGAAAGTATTTAAAATTGTTTATAAGTTTGTGTGTAGTAGTGTATGATTGTAATCCCAGCTACTTGGGAGACTGAGACAGGAGAGTCACAAGTTTGAGGCCCAGCTAGACAACTTAGCAAGACACAATATAAAATTAGCAAAGGGCTGGGGATGTAGCTCAGAGGTAGCACTTTTCTAGTGTGGAAGGCCTTGGGTTCAATCCCAAGAACTAGATGAGTGAGGTAGTGCACAGCTGTAATCACAGTATTCAGGAGACTCACACAGGAAGATCACTGCATTTGAGGCAACTTGAATTACATAGCGAGACCCTGTCCAAAAACAAAAACCCATAGAGATTTAATGACAACAAAAAATTAAAATGTAGCTGGGTGTGGTGGCACACACCTGTAATCCCAGCACTCGGGAGGCTGAGGCAGGAGAATCGTTGCAAGTTCAAGATCAGCCTGAACTGCATGGTGAGACCCTGTCTCAAAAAGACAGAAAAAAAAAAATTTTTAAATGTATTGTGTGCATGTATCATCTCCCCACATACTGCAATATATATATACATCCAATAAAAATAAAATGATAAACATAAAATGGCCACTGTACATTTTGTTTTGTGTTTGAGTTCTAGGATTGAATCTCAGGCCTCCAGTATGCTGAGTCCATACATACTGTACCACTGAACTATGCCCTTAGTCGCTTTCAGAGAGCTGTTTAGCAAGCTCTGCTCTGTTCTTTTCTCTTTTCTCTTTCTGTGGTTCTGGGCTATGGATTGAACCCAGGCCTCTCCTATGCTAGGCAAGCACTCTACTTTGTACACCCCCTCTGCCTTTTTATACTGAGTATCAAAGCCAGGGTAAGTACTCTGAACATTGAGCTGGATTCCAGCCCTCAGAAAGCTATTTATAATAGCCAACAATGACCACTGGTAATGAGCCTATGGCACGTGTGCCATAGCCAGCTGTTACTATTGAAAGCTGTAAAAGCTTGGCCATCACTGACGGTTCACCGTCTAAACATTTACCAGTAATTAAATATATTATGATGATTCCATTTGATGAGTTATTATAATAAGTATAATAATTAACAATAGACCAGGTGAAGTACCCACGTATAATCCTGGCTACTTGGAAGGCTGAGGTAGGAAGATCACAAATTTGAGCCCCAAATGGGCAATTTAGTGAGGACTTGTCTCAAAATAAAAGGGGTTGGGAATGTAGTTCAGTGGTAGTCTGCCTGCTTACCATACATAAAACCCTGGGTTCAATATCCAGTACCAGTGCTAGGCATGGTGGTGCACAGTGGTAATCCTAGCACTCAGAGGCTGAGGTAGGAAGATTGCCTTGAGTTCGAGCCCAGCCTGAACTGCACAGTGAGACCCTGTCTCAAAAAACAAAATATCCAGTACCACCATAAATAAATAAATAATGGAACTAGTGATGTGGGTCATTGGTACAATTCATATTTTTCACATGGTTTTGATCCCTATCACTGCAAAATAAAGACTTAAAATGTTTTGAATGATATTTTGACCTGATAACTTCAATTTTGTTTAGGTAATAATATGACTTATTTTTCTGTGTTTTCTAAACATTTTTCTGTTTTTGTTTTTTGAGACAAGGTCTCGCTATATAGTACAGTTTGGTCTCGATTCACTTATGAGCCCAGGCTCTCCTTAGTTAGGCCATGCTCCTGCCTCAGCCTCCAAAGTGCTGGGATTACAGGTGTGTGCCACTGTGTTTTCTAAATTTTGTATAGTGGCTAATATACTGCTTGTGCTAAATGCAGTGCTTTCTCTTTTTACTTTTTAAAATATTTATTTATTTTTAGTACTAGGAGTTGAACCTACGGCCTTTACAGTGAGATACATCTCCAGCCCTTTTTTATTTTTTATTTTGATATAGGGTCTTGGTAGTGGCTAAGTTGCCCAGACTGGGCTCAAACTTGGCAATGTTTTGCCTCAGCCTTCCAGAGTGCTGGGATTACAAACACACGCCACTGTGTCTCGCTCATTGTTTCTTTTTTTTTTTTTTTCTTTTCTTTTCTTTTGAGAGAAGGTCTTATTTTACTCAAACTGATCCTGATCTGCAGGGCTTAATCAGTTATCCCACGCCAGCTTCCTAGGTAGTTTAAGACTTAGGTGTGTCCTGAAAACATTTTTTTTTGGTAGTGGGAATCGAACTCAGGGCCTCACACTTCCCAGGCAGGCACTGAGCCACTAAGCTACATCCCCGGCCCAAAGCAGACTTGAGACAGCATCTCACTGTGTAGTACAGCATGGCCTGGACCTTGAAAACTGCTGCTCCAGCTATGTATTAGCATTGCAGGTATGTGCTGCCACTAGAAATCTTAATAGGTCATCTCTGAATCCAAGTTTATCATAGGTCGGGCTCTATTGTAAGAAGTAGATGCATGAAAATCAAAGATGGTATTTGTTTCATTTTAGGTTTTTTTTTTTTTTTTTGTATGGGGAATCGAACTCAAGACCTCACACTTGCCAGGCAGGCACTGTGCCGCTGAGCTAAATCCCCAGCCCCATTTTTAGTTTTTTTTTTTAGGTTTTTTTTTTTTTTTTTGATAGTACTAGGACTTGAACCTAGGGCCTCAAGCATGCTAGGCAGGTTCTCAACTACTGAGGTAAACCCCAGCTATTTTTAGTTTTTTTGGATGGGGGAGGGTACTGGGAATCAAACTTTGGTTAGTTTTCATTTGGAGACAGGGTCTTGCTTACTTGCCCTGACTGACCTCAGCCTTTCAAGTTCAGAAGCTGGCATTACAGGTGTGCATGCATGCCTGGCTCTTGGTTTGTTCTGATTTTTGAAACAGGGTCACGCTACATAGACTAGGCTGCCCTTGAACTTGCTGTGTAGCTGAGCTGGCCTCAGACTCATGATCTTCCTGCCTTTCTGCCTCAGCCTCCTGTGTGCTGAGATTATAGGCATGTGCCACCACACCAACTTTTTGACTTTTTTTTTTAAACTGTACTTTAGGGCCTGGTACATGGTACACAAGCGCTCTGTGCATGATAATATTTGTATTTACAATATTCTTTTGTACAGTTTGAACATTTTTAGTACATTTAAAGTAAGACGTTTTACAGTAGATATTTACAAGGCAAAGTTAGCTGTATTCATTTAGTTTTAGATCATTTTAAAAAGTAATTAATTATTCCCATGTCAAAACATCCAGTAGACTTGGGACATCTAACACCATGTGTTTGACACAAACATAGTAACAAAGGGTACCAGGAGGAGTAATAGTTAGGAGACCAGAAAGCAACAAAGTCAGTCCCCAGACAAAGGGTGGCCTGGTCCTTGAGGAATGCAGTGGTTTTCCTGTGCTGGGGTGTCAGCTGCTGCTCTACACTGTTGTATCTTCGAGTCCTGTGGGCTGCTCACTCTCGCTGCAGCTCCCCATTTAAGGTAGGAAATACTTTCACCACAAGATTCTCCAGCTTTGCATGTAAGACCATAAACGAAACTACAGATACTTTCCTTTCTCTCTTTCCTGTAGCTGCATTTGATCTCTTTTTTTCAATTGATTTTTTTGTCTTTAATTTGTTTTGATTTTCTTCTATAACCAGTTTGCTGCTCCAGAAAAAGCTGCATAAGTTTGAGTTGGCCTGTTTAGCCAACCTTTGCCCAGAGACTGCTGAGGAGTCCAAGGCTCTTATCCCAAGGTTAGTACCAGTTATGAAAAGTTCTATGTGTATTGCATAAATTCCTACAACTAAAATTACAATGTCTAAAATGTATATGAGGGCTGGGTGTGGTGGCATACCCCTGTAATCCCAGCATTCGGGAGACTGAGGCAGGAGGATCACTACAAATTTAAGGCCAGCCTGGGCTATATAATGAGTGCAAGGCCAGCCTGAACTACATAGCGAGGCCCTGTCTCAAAAATAAATAAAATAGGAAGTGTATGTATTTAAAATTTGGGTAGATGTGGCTGACATTGAATGAGAGAGCTTTTCTAACAGTGTATGAAAATGATGGTTCTGTCCCACACTGGTAGCAAGAATGTGGAAGAGCCAAGGCTCTTTTTTTTTTTTTCTGGTACTGGGAAGCGAACTCATGACCTTGCGCTTGCCAGGCAGGTGCTGTGCTGCTGAGCTAAATCCCCAGCCCCCAGCCAAGGCTCTTGTACATTGATGGTGGTAGCACAAATTAGTACAGTTACTTTGGAGAACAGTTTGTCTGTGTATAGTAAGGATCAAGATGAGTATACCCCACTAGGTTATGTATATTCCCATGTTTGCTGCATTGTTAGTAATAGCAGAAGTTGTATAACATGAGAGTGAATAAATGAATCATTGTCATATAGTGTTTATTATACAGTAATAAATAATGAACTAAGACAACATGGAATAATATTAACAAATACAAAAATGAATTTTAAGAGAAAAAATTATAGAAGTGTATATACAGTATGATGACATTTCTTACAAAATTTAAAAGGAGGGCTAAAGTATAGCTCAGGAGTAGAGTTGGTATTTAATACACATGGGGCCCTAGTTCCATCCCAAACGTCAAAAATAATAAAATATTACTGGTAGTGAAATTTACTGGTAGAGCACTTGCCTAGCATGTCTGAGGCCCTGGAGTCCACCTCTAGCACCAAAAAAATAACAATGATATAAGTAACTGGATGTGGTGGCACATTCCTATAATCCCAGCGCTCTGGCTGAGGCAGGAGGATCACTTGAGTTTGAGGCCAGCCTGGACTACATACTGAGAGCTTGTCTCAAAAAGAAAAATTAAAAAATAAAATAGGTTAGAGATATAGCTCAGTTTAAAGGCCCTGAGTTGAGTCTCCAATACTGCAAAAATAAAATAATAAAGTTTAAAGAGAGATATAAAGAACATAAACTGTGCATACTATGAATACATACAGCATAGTTGCGGTGAGCAGAAGCATATGTGTGGGGCCAAGTGTGATGGCACATGCTTATAGTCCTAGTTACCTAAGTGGTTGAGGAAGGAGGCAGACAAGCTTGGGGTCAGCCTGAGCAATTTAGCAAGACTTTGTCTCAAAATAAAAGCGGGGGGATGCTGGAGATGTGCTAGAGTGCCATCTTTTTTTTTGGTACCAGGAATCGAACTCAGGACCTTGTGCTTGCCAGGCAGGTGCTTGCGCCACTGAGCTATATTCCAGGCCCTAGAGTGCTGTCTTTTATATGTTTAAAACATTATGTAGTGTTTCTATTAGAGAAAAAGGCTTCATACACTTAAAAGGTAAAGGTAACCTAGTGTGGTGGTGCATGCGTGTAATCCCAGCACTTGAGAGGCTGAGTAAGGCAGGAGGATTGCCACAAGTTTCAGGCCAGCCTGAACTACATGAGACTCTGTCTCAAAAAACAAAACAAACAAAAGAAAAAAATGGTAAAGGTACAGAAAATATGGGTAAGTGGTACTCAGACAGAAACATGCTTCAAAGAGTATAGAGAAGCTGGATGTCTTAGTTACTTCTCTCTCATTGCTGAGACAAAATAGCCAACACCCAAAGTTAAAGGAGAAAAGGTTTATTTATTCACAGTTTGTAGAGGTTTCAGTCCATATTCAGCCGGCTCTGAGGCGGTGTGGCATGGCAGAGGGCCAACAGTTCATGATGACAAAAGACAGTAAATGCAAAAAAAGCAAGAGGGGATTTTCATGGTGGCTAGAAGGTTTAACAAAGCAAGGAAGGGAGAGAGAGTTAGAGGGAGAGGGGAGAGAAAGCGAGAGAGACCTCTTTCTGCCCTTTTATCCAGACTGCTGGGATTAGGGTGGTGCTAATCCAATCAGTGAACTGATTCATCAGTCACGCAGCCTTAATCCCAGCAGTGCACTGAGTCAATCACTCACTGTAGATTCAGCCACCTGTGTAAAACTCTGACCACATGAGGCTTTGGGATGACATCTAGACACAGACCATAACACTGGATGACATAGCACGTGCTTACAATCTCTGCACTCAAGCCGGGCAGCAGGATTGCTGTGAGTTTGAGGAAAACCTGGGCTACATAGTTCAAGGCCAGCCTGAACTACACAGCAAGACCTTGTCTTAAAAAACAAAAACAAGCCAGGTATAGTGGCACATGGCTATAATCCTAGTACTCAGCAGGTCAAAGCAAGAGGATCACCACAAATTGGAGACCAGCCTGAGCTACATAGTGAGACTCTGTCTCAAAAACAACTAAAAATGCCAGACGTGGTGGCGTGCCCGCCTGTAATTCCAGCACTTGGGAGGCTGAGGCAGGAGGATTGCTGTGAGTTCAAGTCCAGCCTGGGCTACAAAGTGAGTTTAGGGTCAGCCTGAACTGCATAGTTAAACCCTGCCTCAAAAAGACACACACAAACAACAACAACAAAAAACTAGAAATAAGAAAACAAAAAGTGTGAAAAGAATGATAATTACTACCTCACTCATGTCTTCTTACAGCCTAGAGGGGCGATTTGAAGATGAGGAGCTGCAGCAGATTCTTGATGACATACAGACAAAGCGTAGTTTTCAGTATTAATCTCCGAACATCGCTGAGCTGCCTGGGGAGGACCACTGTGTTCTGGGTGGATCTGCCTTGCTCAGAGGCAAGCTGGACTTCCTTGGAGGGGACAGTGCGTCTTGTGTTGGATTAGTGCGCTGTTGAGGCGTGCCTGGAGTCCATGATCCTGTGCCTTGAGTGGCGCGGCAGTGTCTGCCGGCTGCCACTTAAGCTTCCTGCGGAGAAGGTTGCGGGGTGATGATGTGCAGACCATGCTATCAGCTACCTCATACTGTGGTTTTTGGACCCCACATTATTTTTTTATTCCTAACATTTCATGTTTTAATATTAATGTGTTTGTAGTGTTTGAAAGTAAACAAGAACATAGGAAACTTGTACGGGGAAAAATAGTCTTACCTAGATGCAAAAGAAAGAATTAAATCAGACCAACTTTGTATGGATTCTTGAAGGACAAGAGTGTTGATGATGGGAATACCTGAAGCCATTGTGCCTAAGGTAAGATGGCGAGAATAAAGATGCTAGCGAGATGCCTGTGCCCTATCCTGGGGTCATTAGCCTTGAGGGAGACTGTCCCTTTTTTCTTGGGCTGTCTGGCAATATGTGGATTTAGAGTGGTCCTGAAGTACTCATTTTGTCATCTCAAATTAAGATTTGCATTCAGAAAGCACCTGTATTACCAGCTGTTTGGGTGGCTGGAGCAAGAGGAATTCAAGAATAGCTCATACAACTTAGCAGGGTCATGTCTTAAGAAATTTTGGAAGGCAGGAACAGAGGTACATATCTATAATTCAGCACTCAGGAAACGAAGGCAGGAGGATTGCAAATTTGAGACCAACCTGGACTACATACTTAGTAAAACCCTGATTCCAAAAACAAAACAAAATAAAAAAATTTTTCCCAGAGGGCTAACCCCTGAGTTCAATCCCCAGTAACACATACATACATACATACATACATACATACATAAATACTGTTTTTCTTTCATAGCCCAGATTTATTTTTTTTTGTCTAAGGAATCAAACTCATGACCTCTAACCCCTGAGTTCAATCCCCAGCAACACATAAATAAATAAATAAATAAATAAATATTGTTTTTCTTTCATAGCCCAGATTTATTTATTTATTTTTGTACCAGGAATCGAACTCATGACCTCAGCCTTGCCAGGCAAGCACTTATGCTTTGGGCTACATCCCTGGCCCTCATAGCCCAGATTTAAAGCTGTGAATACTTAGCTACCTCTGTGTCAACTTTCTCCTGAAAGACATAATTCTGGTAAGTATGTATAGAATGTTGAGAGCTTGGTGGTCTGCTGCAGCTTCTTTCAGCTGAGAGGGGCTGTGACTCCTGACTGTAGGGGATTATGGAACTCTCATCCTGACTTAAGGGCAAAAGAGAGTTGGTGGCTCTTGGGTAATATTTGATGGTTGGGATATATTTGAGCTTGGCACCACAGTCTGGGTGGCAGGTGAGGTATTGGGTGAGTTGGAGGTAGCTGAGGGTAGAAAGATTGAGCCACTGCTTTGAGGGCTAAGTGAAAAGGGAAATAGTTGGGGTTTTCCGTGGTTCAGAGGTTGGAATCCCTATCAAACCATCATATATAGGTGAATTTGTTGGATCCTGGAAGAGAGAAGTTTTGTGAGATAATTAAGTAGATAGGGTCTAAACGAAAGAGAAAAATTCTTGCTAGTGAGCCAGAGAAGGATGGTAGCTATTTGGCCCCTGTTCCCGTAATTGGGATTCCTGAAGGTATGGACAGCTTGTTAGACAGCACCTGGTTGTTGCTATAGTAACAGCTTTGTTCTTCCAAAGCCATGCAGACACCTCCCAAAACTACAGTCAACATATCTAAATAGAGCTGTATGAGGGCCACCAGGGCTAAGAAACCTATTTGACCCAAGGCCTTTAAGGTGGTGGAGAGCTGGGAAAGGCTTTTAGAGATCTCAGAGGCTGTAGAAGGTGTGAGGCTATTCCTAACCCCAGAGTTTTTGTTTCTGTGCCTGTGGTGATCTCCAGGCCCACCAAGAGGAGAATTAAAGTTAAAATTAAAGAATCACCCTTTTTGTTCAGAGGCAGAAAAGGGAGTCAAGGAAGGCTTGTTAGGATCAGTTTGTTTATCAGGGGCTAAATAAGCAATAGTACAGATACCTCTCCAGTTGGAAGGGATAGGGGGGCTTGATTTCTGCAGGGCTTACTACCTAAGGTAGTAAGACAGGTCACCAGGTCAAGGTAGAAAAGGATGTATATCAGTTGTGAAAGTGTTGGTGGCTCCCCTGAAGAAATACTGAATTGTAGCCAGGCATATTGGCACATGCCTGTAATCCCAGCACTCAAGGGGTGGAGGCAGGAAGATTGCCACAAATTCAAGGCCAGCCTGGATTGCGTAGTGAGACCCTGTCTCAAACAAACAAAAATTGAATTGTAAATGCCATTCCTGTTAATGGTTGAAAAGGGGAAGATTATGGCTGAGATGTGCCATGGGTCTTGTTTTTTTGAAAGAGGTATTGTCTGTTTTGTTTTTTGTTTTTTTTTTGGTCCCCCCCCCCCCGTACCAGGAATCGAACTCATGACCTCACGCTTGCCAGGCAGGCGCTGTGCCGCTGAGCTAAATCCCTAGCCCCTTTTTTTGTCTTTTTTGAGACAGGGTCTCACTATGCAGTTCAGGCTGGCCTTGAGCCCACTTTGTAGCCCAGGCTGGTCTTGAACTCGCAGTGATCCTCCTGCCTCAGCCTCCCAAGTGCTGGGATTACAGGTGTGCACCACCACTCTTGGCAAGGTATTATCTGTTAATCAAGGAAAGAAAGTAAGTGATTGGCATAGCTAGCAGCGGTTTTCTAGGGCCTGAGGTTGGGGACTTGTGAAGGATATGGTTTTGCATGACTCAAGCTGGAATTCTTACCTTGTGTGTAGGTGAGCCTCTTAAAAGTATGTACAGATTCAGTTTGGTATAGAAACTTGTACTGGAAAAGAATGCGGTCTAAGATATAGAAAAGTGACATTATCCATAGGCTGAAAGTATTTGGGGTGATCTATGGCCTGTGTGCAGATTGGAGGATGAGTGACAAGACACATGAAAATATTGGTCCAGAAATATAGTTGTCATAAGTGGTTTTATTTTTTATTTTTTTTCGTTTTTCTCTGGTACCGGGAATCGAACTCACGACCTTGCGCTTGCCAGACAGGCGCTTTTGCCGCTGAGCTAAATCCCCAGCCCCGCATAAGTGGTTTTAATTTGCTTTGCTTAAGAGAATCCCTTGCATAGAGACTAGTGTAAGAGGATTGGAGGGAGAAATAAGGCCTGGAAGTGAAGGTTTCATTGGAAGTGAGGGTATAGCTGAGTGTGATGGTGCACACCTGCAATCTCAACAGTTGGGAGGCTGAAATAGAAGCATCACTGCAACTTTGAGCCAGCCTGGGCTACTATGAGTTTAAGGCCAACCTGAATTACATAGCAAGACCCTGTCTCAACAAAAATTTTAAAAAAAGAAAAAAGAAAGGAAATGAGGATGTAAAGATGCCTTAAGGAGTATTCAGTCAAAAAGAACTGCAGGATCTGCCTGGGTGGTTCAGATGGGAGAAGGAGGTAGGTCTAGCAATCTTGTGCTGGGAATTTTTTTTTTTCTTTTGGTACCGGGAATTAAACCTAGGACCTTGTGCTTGCCAGATAGGCACTTGTGCCACTGAACTATATCCCTGGCCCCTGTGCTGGGAATTGATTAGTGAACTTTATTTATTTATTTACTTACTTATGTATTGATTGATTGACTGTCTTTTTGAGACTGGGTCTCGCTATGCAGCTTAGGCTGGTCTTGAGCTCACTTTGTAGCCCAGGCTGGTCTTGAACTCGCAATGATCCTCCTGCCTCAGCCTCCCAAGTGCTGGGATTACAAGTGTGCACCACCACACCTGGTTACTGATTAGTGAAGTTTGAGAGCATATGAACTCTTTGAAGTAGGAGTAGGTAACGAAAAGTCTTGGGTCTGTTAGCAGGTTGGCCACTAAACATTGGTAACATTGTGGGGAATGGTGGTCCATAAGCAGGGAAGGAAGAGAATAAGGGCTTCATTAGGTTTTCTAACTAATTCTGACTGGAGTTAAAGCTTTACTGGAGGGAGCAATGAAAAAGACTAGATGGAGCACTGACAGCACAAAGGAAGTCAGATATACCTGAAAGAGAGATAGCTACCCCTCCCTCCCTTCAATAAAATCTAAAGGAGACAGGGGAAGGGGCTGCCTAACCTAAAAGAAAACTGTTACAATAAGTCCCCAATTCAGGAACATTCAAGCTGTAAACTTTCAAAGATACAAACTGACCTCGCATTATGAACATTTGTAGATGTGAACAAATCACAGAAATAGCTCACGTATCTGCTGAACATTGTCACAGTTGTGCTGCTGTGTGCTCACTGTGCAGTGCAATAGCGTACTGTAGTGCAGTGCTCAGTTAGAGTCCAGGATGTTCAGAAGCAAGAAGAAAAGCAGTGGTGATGCAGAGGGAATGCCTAGGAAGCACAAAGCAACATACGTTGTATATTTGTGTCAAAGGTGTATAAGATTCACTTTGTTGGACTTAAAAATGAATCTGCCTTACAAACATTCTCCCAGAGCAGAATTCATTCCTAAGTTGGGGACTTACTGTATTTAACATACAAAAATATTTGGGCTGGAGCTATAGCTCAGTGGCACAGCACCTGCTGGCAAGTGCAAGGTACTGAGTTCGATTCCTGGTTAAAGAAAAAAAAAAAATATATATATATATATATACACACACACACATACTGTTTTGTGTGGTGTCACATGCCTGTAATCCCACATTTGGGGAGCTGAGGTGGGATCACTGTGAGTTCAAGGCCAGCCTGAACTACATAGTGAGACCCTGTCTCAAAAAACAAAGTAAAATGTATTTTTTCATATTCTCTAGGGTCAGTATATTACAGCACTAGGTATACATGCATCCCCTTAATCACTAACTTTCAATTGACTTTCTGTAAGACTCCTCCTAGCCAACCTATAAATCCCAGAGATAAGGCTCTGACAAGGAGAAATGGGTAAGAAGTTCAGGCCTACCAAAAAGAATGTGTAAGTGGCAGTGGCACTTGAGCTGGGGTCTTGTAGCCTAGGATCTATGAAACAGACCAGAGCCAATAAGTTGTGACAATTCCCATGGGCCCATCCAGGAGTAAGGGGCCCTAAACCCAATAAAAGAAGCTGGGGAGAAAAGGTCTTTAGGAATCCATCTTTCCAGAGCCCCTGACCCCCTCTTTGGAGCAGCTTTCTGTCTTCTGATTTTTCCTTCTCACAAATAAAACATCATCCTTTCTTAAACTCCATCCCTTTAATTCATTATCAGTGCTGAGTTTATGATCCCAGTTAGCTACTCATCCCAGCAGTGCTCACCTCCAGATGTGATAACATTATAAAGCAAATCAAGGCAAGTGGCAGGGAGATTTTATAAGCCATGTAGTGATCTTGATGGAGCAAGGAAATTATTTATAGCACCAGAAAGTGTCAGATTAGACAAAATAACCAAATCCAATTGCAGACCAGAAATCCCAAATCTAGAGTGAGTGTCCACTTATGTTGGGATAACTCGTGGGTCATAACTTGAGGGATGTCTTACTTTCTCCCCAAGTACAGGTCTCCTTGTAGTAAGTCCTGGACAAAGCTTTTGAATAGATCAGAAACGAGAGAATATCTTAACTATAATCAGTTAAAACAGTTAAAGTTATGTCAGATTTTAGAAATATCATTATTTATATTCACTAGAGGATGACATCTGCAGTTGGGTCCTCTTGTGTCCTTTTGAAGAGGTCCTTGAGGTCTTTGGCAGAACATTCAGTCTTTTCTGGCTGGTTGTCATCTTGGGTGGATCAGGTGGAGCTGGCTTGATCCTAAAGAAGAGAATACAGCTGTCCATACCTGCCAATTTTACAGTGGTTGGGGTGGCTAAAATAATTGGGAAGGGGCCCTTACACTTTGGTCTACTGGAGTCCCTTTCTTCCAGGTCTTAAAAAGCACTATGTCCCCAGAGCAAACCCTAAGTGGTCCCCCTGGGGTCAGGAGCTGGCAGGACTCTTTTTTTTTTTTTGGTACCAGGACTCAAACTCAGGACCTTGTGCTTACCAGGCAGTCGCTGTGCCACTGAACCATCTCCCCAGCCCCAGGATCTTTTTTTTTTTTTTTTTTTTGGTACCAGGAGTTGAACTCAGGACCTTGAGCTTGCCAGACAGGCGCTGTGCCACTGACCTATGTCCCTGGCCCTAGCCCCAGGGTCTTATTTCTATATTGTTAGATAGCTTATTGTACTTGGCCCAGATTGATAAGACTGTGAAGTTTAGTGGCTTCAGGATCTATCACCGTGTCAGAAGACACAAAGTCCTCTCATAGGGCATTTCACACTGACTCTTACTTAGCCCAGTCTTTGGGGTGTTTCCAATTCTCGTGAGGGCAATAGGCAATAACTAGAGCCACAGCTCAGAAGTCTCTTGACAAAGTTTAACCAGTTTGTTTCAGGGTCTGGTTGGCACTTCTGACCTTTCCAGAGGACTAAGGTCTCCATTTGGAGTGAAGTGAACATCTTATTCCTAAAGCCTTTGCTGCCCCTTTAGTTATTGAGAGGTAAAAGAACATCCATTGTCATTTGAAGGGACAGGGAGGTCCAAAACAAAGGGTGATTTCCTTGAGGAGAACCTTGGAAACCTATTTTCCAAGGGTTATGGTGGTACACACCTATAAGCCCAATACTCTGGAGGCTGAAGCAGGAGGATCATTTGAGTTTGAGCCCAACCTAGGCTACATAGTGAATTCAAGTCCAAAATGGAATACACAGCAAGACCCTGTCTTTAAAAAAAAAAAAAAAAAGCTACTATCTCTGCAGCTTTCTCTGGGGAATAGGGAAGTCCTAAGTCCAACCCATGCAAATGCCAGTTATTTGTTTAAATCCTGTACATGGTTGCATGTGGGTAAAGTCTGATTGCCAGTCCTGTCAGATGTTTCTTTTTCCCTTGTATGGGCTTTAACAAAGGAGGTGGCCTGAACTTGCCAGAGATATTGTGGGTACAGATATGGCAAGCTTGGCAGACTTGTTGGAGTGTCACTGCTAGCTCTGGTCCCACGCAAATCTGAATGACCATTCCCCATGTAGGATATTTTCTACTTTTTTTCTTTTTTTTTTTTTTTTGGTACTGGGAGTCAAACTCAGGACCTTGTGCTTGCCAGGCAGGTGCTTGTACTGCTGAGCTATATCCCCAGGCCCAGATTTTTTCTAATGTGGGAAAACTCACAGTCTTTTATAGCCTTCCATTGTGTCTCGTGAGGAAGAACTAGTTTGTTTCCCAAATACCACCATGATTCCCATTTGATTCTTCCTTATCACAAAGCCCATTTGTCTTCTTGGGGGGTGTAAATTGGTTTTAATCTTTCCTCAGGAACTGGGAACAAGGCTAGGGTCTTGAGGGGATATGAGGCTGCCCTTTTTGCCTCTTTAGTGGCCTTTTGATTTCCTAAGATTTTAGGTATATCTCTTTGATGCCCCTTGCAATGAGTGACAGCAGTCTGTTTGAGGAGGATTGCCTTCCAAGAATTGTAGAATTTCATGCTTATCTTTCACAGATGATTATTTGTTCATTGACTGCCCTCTTATATTCCAGATCATTGCATGGGCATTTGGCAGCAGAAAACATATTTGGAATCTGTGTAAATTTTAGCTTCTTGATTTTTCCTACTTTCAGTGCCCAAGTCAGTGCAGTAAGCTCAACTTTTTGAGTGGAGGTTTCATGGGTAGAGGACTGGCCTTGGTGACCTGCTGTGAAAGCACAGTATGTAGCCTGCCTTTTGATGTTCCTCTTGGACAAAGCTCCTTCTGTCAGTGAACCATTTCCCTTCTAGGTCTTACAAGGGCAAGTCACCGATGTCCTGTCTATTTATATAGGTTTGGGAAATCACTTGCTCACATGGGTCACTAACCTCTAGGCCTGTAGGCATCAGTGATGCGGGATTAAGAATAACACAAATCTTTCTGGTAATCTTGTGGTGTCCAGGAGCATGCTCTGGTGTTTGGTAAGCCATTTTCCTGTCAAACGTAAATGATTTTTGTCTCATAGAGCCTTCACCTGATGGGGAGTCAGGACTTCACACTTTTGTCCCAGAATAAGTTCTGTAGCCACTTCTGTTAGCATAGCGATGGCTATTGTTACCCTCAGGGAAGGTGGCCATGCAGCAACCACTCCATCTAACTTTTTTGAAAAATATGGCACTGGGTAGAATTCCTGTCCCAGCTTTTGGGTCAGGACTTCTGGAGTGACTGCTATGAAGAGAAAGAAAGGCTTTCTTAAGTCTGGTATGCCCAGTGCCAGAGCCTGAAGGTATGGGAGAGAGGGCATGTTTTATTTCCTGAAAAACCCTGTTAGCCAGTTTCGTCCATTCTAGGAGCTCAGACTCAGGGCCCTTGACAGCTTATATAAAGGTTTTGTCATTAGTCCAAATTAGGTATTCTGATTTGGCAGAAGCCAGGCATTCCCAGGAAAGAATAAAGCTGTCATTTGGTGGCTGAGGTCTTATATGTAGCCTTGTTCCAGTCCTAAGATAGTCATTCCCCAGGAGTCAGAATATATTCTAAGTGTTGAACTCTCAGAAGGGATATCTGAACTTTTTCTTTTTAAGACTTTATACCCTTTTTGGCTAGAATATTGAGTTTGGACAGTGTTATGCTTGGATAGCTCCCAAGCTGGGCTATAGAATATCATGTACATACTGTAGTACAGACCTCTGTGTAAGTTTTAGGTCCCTAAATCTTGTCCTAGTGTTTGGGCAGAAAGGTGGGGAGACAACCATGTCAGGGACAGGATCTGACCCCTGGGTGGAGTGCCTGTTGGTAATGTTGATGGAGAACCAGATATGTCCTATGTAAGAGTTGACCTTGAAGGTGAACTAGATCTGAAATATGGAAATCAACAGAAAATGAGAAAATTCTCTCAGGTATGGGAATCAACAGAAAATGAGATGACCTATCAGAGAGACTGAATAAAAAAGGGCCTACAATTATCTAGACAGAAACTGGTACCCCAAGGAAAGTAGCACAAGGGACACATGTCTTTGAAGGCAGAAAGTGAGAGATGCTAGGTCAAGGCCCTAGAATAGGTCTACCACCTGCCTGAAATAGTCCTAATGGGCCAAAGCCATGGTAACAAGGAAAAGACATTAAACATCAGGTCACACACAACACACCTTCATACCGTGTGGAAATTGTGCCTTGCCCAGCAGAGCCTAAAATGCTTCTGATTCCACAACTGAGTTATCCTGTCATGGGAGTCCTCAAATGGTGGATGCCCTAATGGCTTTTAACTATCCAACCTGTCCCCACGTGAGTACTAAGAAACACATAGATCAAACAAACAGGAAAGAAAAGACAAACCTGGGTATGGTGGCACACACTTGTAATCCTAGTACTCAGGAGCCTGAAGGAGGAGGATTGCCTTGAGTTTGAGTCCAGTGTGGGCTACCTACGGAGTTAATTCCGATTTATACTACATAGTGAGGTCCTACCTCGAAAGAGAGAGACAGAGACAGAGGGACAGACAGAGAGAGACAGAACAAAAGAAGAAAAATTTTTTCTAAAAAGGGTCTTTCCTCCTGGCCTGCTTGCCAAGAAAATGTAACTTGATCGGGCATCTGGTCCAGGTTCTTGATGTCCTCAACTAAGAATTGACCAGAACACCCAAAAGGAACACCAAGATCAAGATTTATTTGAAACTGAAAGTACACTCCGCAGGGTGGGGGTGAGCTGGTGAGATTTCATGCCCTAAAGGTCCTTGATGTTGAGGGCTTTAAACATTCAGTTTTGAGGTGGGATTGAAGGGTGGTCTGAAGTTTTGATTCCTGGCTGTGAGGAGCTGGGCTCTGTACCCCTCATCAGGCAGTGGAGTTTTTGAACTTTTATGGCCCCTGGAGGAACTGGCACAGTACCCAAAGCCCATGGAGGGGTCAAATTGGAAAGGCAGATTCACTGAAACATTCTGGTGTCCCCATTTACATCATTCACTGAATCCAGTGGCACTGTATAACTTCCTGTTTCATTCCTAGAGTCAAAACAATCATACAAGCCAGGCGTGATGGCACACACCGGTAATCCCAGCACTTGGGAGGCTGAGGCAGGAGGAATGTTGCAAGTTCAAGACCAGCCTGGCCTACAAAGTGAGCTTGAGGCCAGCCTGAACTGCATAGTGAGACCCAGTCTCCATCAATCAATCAGTCAATAAATAAATAAATTTTTAAAACCAAACAATCATACAGTGTAAACACTTTGAAGCACTGCAGGATATCAAGGTAGCCACAACAGTGCATACATACCCAAGAAAGAGGACTTCCAGAACAGCTTCAGAAACTGGCAAGAATGACGAGATAGGTGCATTTGAAGACAGGGGTTAATGGCAATGTGTCTTTTACTGTAATAAGTGTCTTTTACTGTAATAAAATTCCCAACATTTACTGCATATTTCAATTACTCTACATAGATCATGTGTATGAACTTTTGTACAATATAGAATTTAGCTGGATGTGGTGGTGCACTTGGGAGGCTGTGAGGCAGGAGGAGTGTTGAGAGTTCAAGATCAACCTGGGCTACAGAGTAAGCTCAAGGCCAGCCTGAACTGCAAAGCAAGACCCTGTCTCAAAAAGACCAAAAAAAAAAAAAAAAAAATATATATATATATATATATATATAATTTAGCTGATTGAACATGTGTAGTGTGTTTAAGGGGCTTTGCTACTGATATAGGATAAATGTAACTCCCAATGTCCTAGATCTGAAATGTGCTGAGTTCATGGCCCCCTGAAATCAAAGAATGAATTTCAAGGAACAGTGAATGTTAAAAATAGCAAAGATTAAACTGGGCATGATGGCACATGCGTGCAATCCCAGCATTTCAGAGGCAGAGGCAAAAGTATAGTTATGAGTTTGAGGCCAGCCTGAAATACATAGTGAGATCCTTTTTTAAAACACCCCCCCACAAAAAAAGAAAGTAGGAAAAGTTTATTGAGCGATATCTCCTGAGAGCCAAGAGGGGTCCCACAAGTGGGTTGCCACAGAGGCCCCCCCTTTTTTTGTACCAGGAATCAAACTCAGGACCTTGCACTTGCCAGGCAGGCACTTGTGCCACTGAGCTACATCCCCAGCCCAACAGAGGCCCTTTGTCAGGGATAATTTATACAGCAAAGTCACAATATGGGTTCAAACCACCATCAACCTATATGATTACAAATATAATTACTTAGCTAATGTGTATTGGCTAAGTATGATCCTCCCAATGATCCTCTTTCCTCAGCCTCCCAAGTGCTGGGATTACAGGTATGCAACACTATGCCCGGCTCTAGTTAGGTAATATTAATCCAATAGGGAAATGATTCACATAGCAAGGGTACCTGGAAAGAACAAAGACTTTTTTGGGAAGGGATGGTGCTCTGATCACCCACTTGGGCAGCTAACGCCTATCTGGACTGCCTGGACCAGGTGATGCTAATTATAGTATGATTCCAAGTTACTGCTTATTCCTCAGGGAGGCAGGGAGGCCTGGCCACTGCTTCTCTATCTCGAGGCCTGGCCTTCTTCAGATGTACCTCTAGCCATAATTCTGATGTCTTTATTTTTTCTGTGGCTTTTTTGGAAGCCCAGTATCTCTCTGACTATATATTTATTTCTGTCTAATTTAGCTGCTTACAATACTACCTCCTAGTCAATTTTTTAAAAACCCATTTTCCAGGCAGGAAAGTGTTTTTTCACTTGATTAGATTGCCCTTCCAAGTCACATATTTGAAGGATTTTCAGGGACACCTTATTTTTATTTTTAAATTTTTTTTGTCTTTTTGAGACAGGATCTTGCTATGCAGTTCAGGCTGGACTTGAGCTCACTTTGTAGCCCAGGCTGGCCTCGAACTTACAACAATCCTCCTGCCTCAGTCTCCTGAGTCCTGGTATTTCAGGCATGTGCCACCACACCTGGCTTCCAAGGACACTTTAATACAGTATGAATGCCTCCTCCAACTCTCATTGGTATAATTTCTAAGAACAACCAATTGCTTTCATTTTTCTTTCTCCCTGACCTTGACTTTTTTTTTTTTCCCTTTTATAGTTCTGGGAATTGAACACAGTACCTTCCACAAGCTAGGCAAGTGCCCCACTGCTGAGCCACATTTAGCTCTCCTGTTCCTTGACAACTTAACTTATAGGTGATCGTCTTAAACCATAGGTTTAAGATTGGGCCCAATGAGCCCATCTCTTACTTTTCTACTGTTAATTTATACTTTAGTGTAATAATAACTGAATGGCCAGGGATATAGTTCAGTGGCACAAGTGCCTGCTTAGCAAGCACAAGGTCCTGAATTCAATTCCTGATACCAAAAATACCCACACACAAAAAAGCAAAAATGCACACACACAATAACTGGCTGTACATCTCAGTACCTTTCCCTGAGGGATACAGGAAGCAATTTATGTGTTTATCCACTTGGTATGACAAACAGCAAGATGTGTGCACATGTGCAAAAGTAAGGTGGGATCTTTACCCACCTTACACTCCAAGTAACTATGTTTTGTGTATGTTTACCTGAGCATCAGAGAGGGTCCAATAGACCCACACTGTTCCAGGATTTGTTGAAAAAAAATTTCTTTCAATTTTTCTGGTAGAAGTACCCCAGTTCAGTACAATGGCACATGGAAAACCAGATTTGCAAGTCTTGGAGGAGGTCAAATGTGAATCATTGCACATCTGTAATCCCAGCACTTGAGAGGCTGAGGCAGGAGGATTGTTGCAAGTTCGAGACCAGCCTGGGCTACAAAGTGAGTTTAAGGCCAGCCTGAACTGGATAGTGAGACCTTATCTCAAAAAAGACACCCCCCCAAAAAAATAGTGAATCATCACATTATTCATGCATGAATGATGAAGGTGATCAATTATAGTAAAATACATGCTTTCATAACAGAAGAGTGGTGGATGATGATGATGATGACTTTGATATTGGCCATGTGAGCCAAAGTTCCTGTAACAGTGAAATGAAACAAGAATTCACTGATACAGACACAAGGAATAAAGACCTCCTTGACTCAGATGATGAAGAAAACAGCAACATAAGTACATATTTGACTAGTTGAAATATTGTGAAATGACCATGCAATCAAATGGAATGATCCAGTGTTAGAACTAGGTCTGAGGGCTGGGCATATAGCTCAGTGGCACAAGCACCTGCCTGGCAAGTGCAAGGTCCTAAATTCGATTCCTGGTACCAAAAAAAAAAAAAAAAAAAAAAAAAGAACTAGGTCTGAAAATATAGTGAGGGTCTTCTCAAGGGTGAAAGTATTGGACATAATGTTAGCAATGCCATTCAGTGTTTGAAACTGTAACAGATGAAATTCTACAAGATGCTGTGAAGTACACAAAGGATGAAATCCAAGTAATAGCCTTATTAAGAAATGCATTTATTATGACATCTCACTAGCTAAACTGAAAGCATTCACAGGTCTGTTGTACTTAGCAGGGATTTCTCATGGTGATCACAGAAATGTAAAAGACTTATTGAAAAGCAGATGGAGGAAAACCAAGAGGGTGGAGTGGTAAGCAGCAGAGGAAGAGCCTCTCTGAGAGTTGCCATCCAGACACTGGCATATGGCAACTTGGGGAAGACAAGAAGGAGGGAAGTGGATCCCTTGGACCCTGGAAGGATCTAAAGTGAGAATTGAAGACTATGGAGAGAGTGGAGAGAGAAACTTCAATGAAGAAGGAGGTAGCTTGTGGCACTTTCTCCCTGAGATGGGACTTACTGTACAAGAGGACACATACAAACCTGTGGACACAAGGTGACTACTGATGACCCTAGAGGCCTTCACAGAGAGATGTCGTAGTGGAGGGGAGCAGTGTATGAAGAACTGCATTAGCTGGCAGTGAGTGCTGAGGGCTCAGTCATCCTACAGGAGAGAGAAGTTTACCAGGAGCCATCTTGGAGATGGGCCAGCTGAGCTCAGAACTCAGAGTGGCTGCTAGCTCCATCTAGCAGCTCCCAACCAGACTCAGATCCACAGAGTGTGCACTGACAGCTTCAGACTGAATGAGTCTGGTCTTGGCCAAAAGGTGCAGGCTTGCTGAGATTATGCACTACCCTGCCAAAAAGCTACTGCTAGCTTGCTGGGATAAATCAGCATGGATCTGGAGTCTGTCTCCACACAGCAGAGACAAACCTGGAAGTGCACTTTCTTATTTTCTTTCTCTTGTTTGTTTTGTTGTTGATGTGGTTTTGTTTCTGTTTGCATTTTTTTCCCTTTCTCCTTCAATGTTTGATCTTGTTTTTATATGGTTATGAATGTGGTTTTTAGGCTCTTTGTGGTTTTTGTTCCATTCTGTGCTTCATTTTATATCTTTTCTCTCTTTCCCTTCAGTCTTCTGCACTAGTTTCCTAAACTTATCATTATTCCCTTTTTTCCTCCAGCCTTACAACAAGTGTCTTTTT
>NW_004955459.1:2710676-2713356 GCF_000276665.1 Chinchilla lanigera
TTTTTTTTTTTGGTTTTTCTCCGGTACCGGGAACCGAACTCACGACCTTGCGCTTGCCAGGCAGGCGCTTTTGCCGCTGAGCTAAATCCCCAGCCCCCACTTTGTCATTTTCTAGTCTGTGTTTGATGCTATTGTTATTGCTGATGGTATGACTTTAGCCAAAAGTGACATAATTGTTTTTGGTTTTTTTGTTTTGTTTTGTTTTTTTGTTTTTTTTCCGGTACCAGGGATCCAACTCATGACCTTGCGCTTGCCGGGCAGGCACTGTGCCGCTAAATCCCCAGCCCCCTTCAAAAGTGACATAATTGTTGTAGACAGCTATTCTTCCTGGTATTCCAAGACTGAGATTGACTAAGGATAATAGAAAATACTGTAGCACAGTGCCAAAGAACCAGAGGCTGGGCCAAGCAGGCATAAACTTCACAACCCCAACAAATTGAAGAAGTAGGATCTTGCAACAAACTCAAAATCCAAAAACCAGCTACACCTGGAAGATACTTCAGAGAAGTAGCCATTTCCTATTCTAAATACTAGCAAAAAAGCAACCCACCGTAAGCAATTTAAAAGCATCTCCCCAGTAAGTATTTTTTTATTTTAAAAAATAAAAGAAGGAAAATATATTAACAGACAGACATCCATTTACAAAATAGCATAAGGATAATACAAACAAAACAGAATTACAGACAAAAGTTGTATGAAATAAACCATGGTTGTTGTATTACTTATTGAAAACTTCCTGGTTTCTCAGGAAAACAAATAGAGATATACAAGATTGATCAAACAAGTAATCATTAACTGTTCCTTTCTGTAGACCAATATAAGACAGCAGTATGACTATGTTAGCTATCCTGTATATACATACTTACATAATTTCCCCTTCTTTCCTTCTCTTTTCCCACACCCCAGTTGCCCTTTACTTTTGAGCATTTTCCTTTCATTTCACAATGTCTATCATACCTCCTAGTTTTTATTTACTCTTTCAGGTCTTACACTAGTGAGACAATATGATGCTTACACATGCAGGTCTGATTTATTTCACTTATGAGTATGATCTCTAGTTGTGACCATTTATCTATAAAAGCCTCAAGTTTTTCTTCATAGCTGAGTAATATTCCATTATATAAAAGTACCACAATTTTTTAATCCAACCCTCAGTGGATGGACATTTGGGTTGCTTCCACAATTTAGCAATTACAAATTGTGCCACTATGAACATGGGTGTACATATATCGCTGTGATATGATGCTTTCAGATCTTCTGGGAAAATACCCAGAAGGGGAAAAGCTGGGTTGAATGGGACCTCTAGACCTAGTTTGCTGAGGAATCTCCAAACTGATTTCCACAGTGACTTCACCAGTCTGCATTCCTACCAGGAATGGAGAAGAGTTCCTATTTCTCCACAGCCTTGCCACCATTTGTTATTGGTTGATTTGTTAATGCTAGCCATTCTTACTGGGGTGAGATGAAATCTCAGTGTTGTTTTAATTTGCATTTCTCAAATGACTAATGATGGGGCTGGGGACTTAGCTCAGCGGCAAAGCACCTGCCTGGCAAGCGCAAGGTCGTGAGTTCGGTTCCCGGTACCGGAGAAAACAAAACAAAACAAAACAAACAAACAAATGACTAATGATGTTGAACATTTTCTCATGTATTTATTTGCCATTTGTATTTCTTTATCTGAGAAGTCTGTATTCATCTTAGCTGCCCATTTTTGGATTGGGTCTTTGAATTTGGGGGGGGGGCTGATGTTTTTTAATTCTTTATATATTCTAGGTAGAAGACCTTTGTCCAAGGGACAGTGAAAATTTTTTCCCAGTTTGGGTTTTCTTTTTACTCTGCTGGTGATTTCTTTAGATGTGCAGAAACTTTTCAGTAGTATGAGATCTCACTTGTTGATACTTTGAAGTGTTTCCCATGCAGTTTGGTTTTTGTTCTTGAACTCTGGGCCTACTGATATGTCTTCAAGGTTTTTACCTACTTTTTCTTCCAATAGATTTAGTGTTTCTGTTTGAATATTGAGATCTGTGAACCATTTTGACTTGAGTTTGGTGCATGGTGATAGACTTGGGTCTGTTTTCAGTCTTTGGCAAGTGGCAAGCCAATTTTTCCAGTACCATTTATTAAAGAGGCTATCATTCTTCCAGTGAGTTTGTTTGGCCCCTTTATCAAAGATTAGGTGGCTGAGTGTGTTTGTGGTTGTGCCTGTGTCCTCCAGTCTGTCCGATTGATCCTCTGGCCTGCTTTTTAGCCAGTACCATGTTGATTTTATTACAGTGGCTTTGTAGTATAATTTCAGGTCAGGAATTGTAATTCCACCTGACTTGTCCTTGTTGCCCAGGATTGCTTTTGCTATTCTGGGTCTCTTCTGGTTCCAGATGAATTGAAGTCATGTTTTCTCGAGATGTGTGAGGTATGCTAATGGTAGTTTAATGGGAATTGTGTTGAATCTGTACAACAATTTTGGTAGTATGGCCATTTTCACAATGTTGATTCTTCCTATCCATGAGCAAAGGATATTTTTCCATTTATTGAAATCCTCTTTGATCTCTTTTTTCAGAGTACTGTAGTTTTCAATGAATAGATCTTTTACTTCTCTTGTTAGATTGATTCCTAAATATTTCAATTTCTTGGATGCTATTGTGAAAGTTATGGTTTCCTTAATTTCTCTCTCAGTCTGTTT
>NW_004955459.1:2716366-2721218 GCF_000276665.1 Chinchilla lanigera
CCCATGTGCAGCTGAGAAAAATGTGTATTCTGATGTTGGGGGGTGGAACACTCTGTATACATCTACCAAATCCATTTGTTTGCAGATTTGGTTCAGATCTGTTATTTCTTTGTTGAGTTTTTGTCCAGTTGACCTATCTCTTTGTGTCAATGGGGTGTTGAGGTCCCCTGTTACAATAGTGTTCTTAATTATATGGGTTTTCATGTCTGTTAAATTTGTCTTATATAGTTTGGTGGTGTGATACTTGGTACATACATGTTTATGATTGTTATCTCATCCTCTTGCAGTTTTCTCCTAACAAGTATGTAGTGACCTCTTTATCTCTTTTGATTGTTGTTGGTTTGAAGTTCACATTGTCTGCAAACATAGTAGCTACACCTGCTTTTTTCTAAGTTCTTATTGCATGGAGGATTGTTTTCCATCCTTCGACTTTCAGTCTATGGATTTCCTTTTGAGTAAAATGTGTTTCCTGAATATAGCATGTCGTTGGATTTTGTTTTTTAATCCACTCTGCCAGTCTGTTTCTTTTGACTGGTGAATTGAGGCCATTTACATTTATGAATATAACAGATATTTGTTGACTTATCATTATCATGTTATTTACTTGCTGTTGGTTTCCTACTTTTCCTATCTGTTTAATTGTTTGCTCTTCTTGATGGTTCCTTTCTATTTTTGTTTTTGAAATTGCGGTTGGTTTTTTTTTCTCTGTCTAGAATATCTTTTAGTACTCTTTGCAGTGATGGTTTGGCACTCATGAAGTTCTTCAGTTGTTCTTTGTTATGGAAATATTTTATTTCTCCATTGAATCTAAAGGAGAGTTTGGCAGGGTGCATCAGTCTTGATTGGAAGCTATTTTGTCTCAGGACCTGTAATACTTTGCTCCAAGCTCTTCACGATGGGATGTTTCTGTTGAGAAGTCTGCCATGATCCTGATAGGCTTCCCTTTGTAGGTAATCTGTTTCTGTTCTCTAGCAGCTTTTAATATTCTGTTCTTTTGCTGAAGATCTGGAATGTTGACCATTATTTTGGCTATGGTTAGTTGGAGTTCTGTATGCCTCATTTACCTGTGTATCAGGTTCTGTTTTCGTACTTGGGAAATTTTCTGCTATTATTTCTGCAAATATTCTTTCTATGTCGTTTGTGTTGCCTCCTGCTGTTTCAATGACTCCTATTAGTCATACATTATTCCTCTTTGCCTCATCTTGCAGCTGTTGAATCGATTTATCCTGGTTCCTTGTTGATTTTAAGAGATCTTTTCTTTCATGGTCACTAGCTGCCATGCTGTCTTCAAAATCTGAAATTCTATCTTTGGCTTCATTCAAGCGGTTTTGGCAGCTTTCAGTGGAAGCTTTGATTTCCTGGATGTCTCTCTAAATCTGGTTTATGTGTTCTAAGTCATTTCTATATTTTTCATTTAACATTTCTGTCCATTGCCTATGTTCTTCTATTTTCTTATATTTTTCTTCTTCAGATGTTCTGAGCTGTTCTTTCATTATTATTGTCATTTCATTTTTTGCCTGAGAGATTATTTCTGATCTGAGCTCTTCTATGGCCCAATGAAGTTGTTTCTTTACTTCCATTGCAGTCATTTCAGCAATTTCAGTTGTGTGTTTACCAAGTTCTCCTATGTCGATGTCTCCTGGACTTGTTCTGAGTGGGGTGGAGTTCTGAGATTCTGTTTTAGTTCTTCATCTTGTCATGTTTGATACCAGATGCAGAAGGCTCAGTCTCCCTCTTCCCTGGCAGCTCAGCAAAGGCCCTAGTGACCCTAGTTTTCCTGGTGGTCAGGCTTGTCTCTAAGTGTCCGCTGAGATGTACTGCTTAGTTTGGGGTTTTCTGGTAGATGGTGAAGTGTATGTAGTTCTCCCAGGTCTCAGATGTGGACCATGATGTCAGCTGATGAGTCAGTCTGATCCAGTGTCCCCTCACAGTTCAGGGCATGTGTATGACCCAGAATTGGGTTGTACTGGTGGCACAATCCCAGACCAGTGGACCTGTGTCCCCAGGCAGTTCAGGGTATAGGCAAACCCAGACACAAACTGCAGGGTCAGCAGTTTGTGGACCACCTGATTCTGTGTCTCCAGGCAGTTCAGGACATGTACAGAAGCTAGATGCAGGCTGCACCAACAGAGATCACAGACTGTCTGTGTCTGTGACCCAGGAGGTCGGGACTCAAGCAAAGCCCAAACCCGAACCACAGTGTGAGCAGCTCATGGGACACCCACTCTAGTACTGCACTGAGCGCTGTGCATGTGCAGAGAGGGCCTACATGCAAATCCTGGTGAGAGCAATTTGCCGGTCTTCTGAGTGAGGAACTCCAGTCTGGGCCGGGTGCACAGAGGGCAGAGACTCAGACTGTAGTGGAGGTGGGGTTGTGGGTTGCCCGCTTTGCCCCCAGGAAGTAGATGGGAAGTACCTGGTTCTCTTGGTGGCATTTGGCTGGGAACCGTGCTGTCAGAGGGTCACAGCCTGTCTGATTCTGCATCCCCAGTCAGTTCCTGACGTGCAGAGGAGCCAGACGTGGGATGCTCCCGACAGTGATCACAGCGGTCCAGGTGCAGGCAAAGCCCAAACCTGAACTGTGTGTCAGCAGCTCATGGGGCACCTGCTCTAGTACGTCACTGTGTGCTGGGCATGTGCAGAGAGGGCCCACACATGAACCCCAGTAAGAGCAGTTCATGGGCCTTCTGAGTGAGGAACTCTGGTCTGTGCTGGGTGCACTGAGGGCCCCAGGAATTAAATTTTTTAAAAAATAAAGAAAAGAAAAGAAAATGCCAAGACATTTAAACAAGATGCAATTCCACACATCCAGTTCACCAAAGGCACACTCAGGCCTCAATGAGGTGGGACAATCTGAAAGCTACCCACCTGGCTTCTCTGAAGTGGTAACAACAGAACAACTGAATGAGGCTCTAGAAAAAATCAAATCAGAAATAATTTCTCAGATAACTGCAGAGATGATGTGCACAATGAAAATCATGTTTAGTGATGTTACAGCAGATACAGATAAAAAAAAATAGAGTTTAAGAAAATTATGGAAGCCATGAATGTTCAACATAGGAAATAAATGGAATCCATAAGGCAGATTCAAGCAGATATCCAGAATAAAAATTCCATTGAAAGTATGTGCAGTAGAATAAGCCAGTGTGAGGACAGGATCTCACGTAAAGATGACAGGCTCACAGTTAGCAATCAAGAAAAGAAAGATTTCTTAAAAATAGCAAGGGACCATGAGAAAACAATCCAGCAGATGCTACTTGAGGAAAAGAAGAATAATTTAAGATTGATTGGAGTCAATGAAAAAGTAGGAGGTAGCACAAATGATATTAAAAAAAAAAATTCACAGACATCATTGCAGAAAACTTCCCAAGCAGGGAAAAAGAATTTGACATACAGTTAAGTGAGGGATATAGAACTCCAATTAGTTATGATAAAAAAATTTACAGCCAGGCATATCATAGTCAAGACCCCAGAAATTCAACAAAAGAAAAGGATTTTAAAAGTTAGGGAAAAGAAACAAATTATGTATAATGGAAAGCTTTTCAGAATCACAATTGACTTCTCAGCACAAATCCTCAAACCCTTAAGTAAAGGAGAACTTTGAGTGATATATTTCAAGCTCTAAAACAACCTTCAACCCAGACTGATATACCCTACAAAACTACCATTCAAAACTGATGAAAAAATAAGATCCTTCCATGACAATAATTTCAGAAATAATTTCTCAGATAACTGCAGAGATGATGTGCATAATGAAAATCATGCCTAGTGATGTTACAGCAGATACAGATTAAAAAAATAGAGTAGCTTAAGAAAATTATGGAAGCCATGAATGCTCAACATAGGAAATAAATGGAATCCATAAGGCAGATTCAAGCAGATATCCAGGAGAATAAAAATTCCAGGAGAATATCTGAAGAAATTTATAACCACCAAATCAGCACTCTAAACACTCTATCATTCTAGAAAGCAATAATAAGGACTACAGTTCCATGAACCACAATAGAGGGAATGCCCCGGGCAAGGTGAACAATTAAACAGAGGGAGGGAAAAAAGGGGGACAGCCAACATGACAGGGACAAGTCAATACATTTCAGTGATAACAATCAATGTAAATGGCCTCAATTCACCAATCAAAACAAACAGACTGGCAAAATGGATCAAGAAACAAGATCCAACAATATGCTACATAGTAGGAACACATTTAATTAAAAAAGAAATTTATAGACTGAAAGTCAAAGGATGGAAAACAATACTCCATGCAACAGGAACTCAGAAAAAGGCAGGGGTAGAGGGGCTGGGGATATAGCTTAGTGGCACAGCGCATGCCTGACAAGTGCAAGGTCCTGAGTTTGATTCCCAGTACAAAAAAAAAAACCAGGGGTAGCTACTCTATTTGCAGACACAGTGAATTTCAAGCCAAGACTGATTAAGAGAGACAAAGAAGGTCACTACATCCTTGTAAAGGGAACAATCCAAGAGGAAGAGATAGCAATCATAAATATATGTGCAACAAATAGCAGTGCACCCAACTATATAAAACAAATATTAAAAGCCATAAAAAATCAAATAAGAACTAATACAGTTGTATTGGGGGATGTCAATACCCCACTCTCTCAAAGAGACAGGTAAATGTGGCAAATAATGAAATATTAGAACTGAAACAAACTAACCAAGAATGATGAAAAGAGATAAAGAAGGTCACTACATGAGGTTGAACCTCCTAGGTTCTAGGGACCTGGGCCCCGTGGTAAGCGGCGACGGTGAAGAAAGAGGACACTGGAGACCAGGCTGATGGCGCAGATCCACTTTATTGCGGAAGTAGCAGGCATTTATAGAGTAGGCTAGAGGC
>NW_004955459.1:2721628-2723403 GCF_000276665.1 Chinchilla lanigera
TGGTGAGAATAGGCGCCGTAGGTTATGTAGAAGATCGGAGAGGACATTGTCCGTTAAAATAGGCACTTGGATAGAGTTTATAGTTTGTATTTGTTCAGTCAGTCGAATGGAGAGGTTAAAGTAGGTGCTGTTATAAGGGCCAAGGATCCACTCACGTATAGGCGTTAAGTTGTTGTTGTACTCGGAACGTTTCAGCGGCAGCATGGGAAAGGTTATTAAGTCCCTGAGCAGTCATGGTGGATTGGGTGAGCGCGACGGCTGCTGTGGCTCCTGCTGCTGCAGCTGTAATAAAAGCAATAATAAGGGCAATAATAACAGAGGCTCCAAAATCTCTCTTATGTATCTGTAGGGAGATGGAAGAAAGCTGGATAGGAAATGATCGAGCTACCCAATCAGAGATATTAATTGGCACCCAAAGAACAGAGGGGGTGCGAAGGATGAGCATATATGAAGGGGTTCCATTCCAGCAGTTGGATAAGTAGCAGGAACTTGTCGAAGAGCAGTTAAAAGAGGCACCTTTGGACAAGAGAAGTAAAAAGGGGGGAGCAACACAGGCTGTTGAAAAATATGAATAGTTATGTTTATAAGTGAGATTAACTAAGGGTGACCAGGAGATGTCATTTGGAGGCAAGCTCTGTGAGCAGAGTGAATCAATAGTTGTTATTTGGGTAAGACCACCGGTGCACATTGAGGTGATACCACCAGAGCTGCTGGTGGCGTTGAGGAGGCTAGGGTTGGGAATGCAATAAGTGCCATTAGCGGTAGAGGTATGGCCCATGAGCATCAACAGAAGGAGATCAAGGCATCTGAAGGTTCCACATAACTGATGGGAGGAGAAGATAGAGCATCTCCCTGTAAAGGAAACTGGGTTACGGCCTGTAAAGGGAAGGAATCCATTATCCCCAGGGTGAAGAAAAGGAGAAGTCCATAGAGCTGTATATTTGTCATTTTTGAAAGGTCGAAGTGAAGAAAGGCAGGCACCCCAAGTGAAATCTGTAAGTCGGAAATTAGGCTTAAAGGGTATAGGTTTGCAAGGGGCGAATAATGGTTGAGCAGTGTCGTAGTCTCCTACGTCTTGTCGGTCTGTTTCCTGGACGTTTGTTGTTGAGGGTCAATTGTGTCATCTCTGATATCGGCGGCTGTGGCTGGTCAGACATCTCGAGCGGGAACCCACACTGGATAGAGTGCTGTCTCTGGAAAGACACAAGCAAAACCTCGGCCTTGGGTTAAGAGTGGAGCTGGGGGCTGCCATGATTGGGTCATGGGATCCTTCCAGCGCACAAGGGGAAGTGGTGTTGGAGGGGCCAGTAATGGGCCCCAATGTTTATGGGCCAGGGAAAGACCTTTGTCATCAAAAGTTAGAAGATTTATTGTTATAAGGGCTTTTGTTAACAATTCATCCAGTGTGCTTCGGGGGTGTAATTCCCCCTCTTTTTTAAATAAAGTTTTGAGTGTTTGGTGAGTTCTTTCTATGATAGCCTGTCCTTGAGGGTTGTAGGGAATGCCGTGATGTACGGTTATATTGTACTTGGCACATGTGTTTTTAAAAGTTTGGCTAGTGTAGCATGGCCCATTGTCTGCTTTTAGGTCCCAAGGGACCCCTAGCATGAGAATGGCTTTTTCCAGAGCACGTAAGTTATGTTGTGCTGTTTCTCCCGTCATGGCTATAGCCATGGTAACTCCAGAGAATGTATCTTTAGTTACATGAATGTATTTTAATTTACCAAATGGGGGAAAATGAGTGACATCCATTTGTCATCTGGCATTAGGACAAA
>NW_004955459.1:2726603-2736123 GCF_000276665.1 Chinchilla lanigera
AGCCGAAGGCTCGTCCCAATCAAGTTCTGTCCTCATTATGGGGCAGGGCTTATTGCGTGATAAAGAGGGAGTGGCCTGGGGTGAAAAATTTTCATTGGGCGCCATCTTTGGTTCTTGTTTTAAGGAAGTGAGTGAGGGGTATATTTTCCGTGGTTTAGGCTGAGGGGTCAAGGGCTTTACATTATCTGGTTCAGGTTTTTTTTTTGCATTTGGTTCAGATAAGAGGGGCACCGACAGGGAGAGATCTTTCTCGAGCTGTTCCATCAGGGAAGGCTCAGCGTCTGGAGCTGCCCCCGCACAAGCAGGGGAGTCTGCTAGGAGAGGAAAGGCTTCTGAATCCTCCCCTGGAATGCTTTCCGAGCCTGTTAAGCAAGCTCTGACAGTAAGTAAAATTGGCTGGAGTCCTACGAGAAAGATTTTTCCTTCCTGTTATTCTGCGGTTTGAACCTGCCGGATAAGAAGGGACCATGTCTGTGGGTCCCACAGATTAGCAGTTTTCAGCCAAGGATTAAAGGGAAAAAGAATCTCCCAGTACTGGGAGAGGGTCTTATAAGAGATTTTACAATGTCTAGCCTGTAAGAGCGCATCCAGTGCCCATGCCTGTGGGGGCTCATCTTTACGAAGTGCGGGGCCCATTATGTGGGCGAAGGGGCCACTTACCGACTCCCGGGGGGGCGCACAGGGTCCCTGTTCGGGCGCCACTTGAGGTTGAACCTCCTAGGATCTAGGGACCTGGGCCCGTGGTAAGCGGCGACGGTGAAGAAAGAGGACACTGGAGACCAGGCTGATGGCGCAGATCCACTTTATTGCGGAAGTAGCAGGCATTTATAGAGTAGGCTAGAGGCATGGCAATGGAGGCGGGTCAGGGGCGTAGTTTGGAGGCAGTACTTTTGGCCGGGGGCTGTGTGGAAGCAAGAGGTCAGAGCGGGACAGCCTAGGTGGGGTGTTTACTCGGTTTGCCGAGGAGTCTGAGTTTGCTCAGACTCGCCTTTCTGCCACAGCTGTCAACCAGACCTCTGGACCTCTCTTTCCCACAACTACATACTGGTTAGGGGAAAACTACAAGAGGAAGAGATAACAATCATAAATATATGTGCACCAAATATGGGAGCACCCAGCTATATAAGACAAATATATACAGAGATGAAAAATCAAATAAGCAATAACATAGGTGTAATGGGGGACTTTAACACCCCATTGTCACAAAGAGATAGATCAACTAGGTAAAAAAATCAGCAAAGAAATAACAACTAAACCAAACTTGTGAACAAATGTACTTAGACCTTTACAGAGTGTTCCACCCAATGACATCAGAATACACATTCTTTTCAGCTGCACATGGGTCATTCTCCAAAATAGAACATATACTACCACACAGAACATGTTTAAGTAAATGCAAAAGAATTGAAATTATCCCATGCATATTCTCTGACCATAGTGCAATGAAATTGGAAATTATTCACCAAAGAAATCCCAAAAACTCCATAAACACATGGAAATTAAATAACACCCTCCTGAACAACCAGTGGGTCACAGATGAAGTTAAAGAAGAAATTAAGCAATATTTACAATCAAATGAAAATGCAGATACAACTTACAGGGACTTGTGGAACACAATGAAAGCAGCCCTAAGAGGGAAATTTATAGCAGTGAATTCTCACACCAGGAAAACAGAAGGAACACAAATAAACAACCTTATGCTGCACCTCAAGCTTCTGGGAAATGCAGAGCAAGTCAAGAACAAAGCCCAAAAAAGGATATTATAAAGATCAGAGCAGAAATTAAAGCAATGAACACTAAGAAAACAATACAAAGAATTAAGAATCAAAGAGTTAGTTCTTTGAAACAATAAATAAAATTGATAACCCCTTACCCACCCTTATCAAAAAAAGTAAAGAAAAAACTCAAATTCATTCAATCAGGAATGAAAAGGCTGAAATTACTACAGATCCTATAGAAATTCAGAAGATCATCAATACTTATTTTGAAAATCTTTAGTCTCACAGGATGGAAAACACAGAAGAAATGGACAGATTTCTAGATACATATAAATTACCAAAGCTGAATCAAGAAGATATAAAAATTCTCAATAACCCAGTATGTCAATGAAATTGAAAATGTAATTAAAAACTTACACACAAAGAAAAACCCAGGTCCTGATGCATTCACAGCAGAATTCTACAAGAAATTTAGAGAAGATATAACACCACTACTTCTCAAAATCTTTAATGACATTGAAAGTGAAGCAGTTCTAACTAACTCGTTCCAGGAGGCAAGTATTACCCTGATACCAAAACTACAGAAAGACCCAACAAATAAAGAAAATTACAGGCCAATCTTTCTAATGAACATAGATGCAAAAATCCTCAAAAAAATACTAGCAAACAGAACTCAGAAAATCATCAAGAAGATTATACAACATGACCAAGTGGGATTCATCCAGGGATGAAGGAATGGATCAATATAATCAAATCAATAAATTAATACACCATATCAACAGTGCCAAAGGCAAAAATCACATGATCATCTCAATAGATGCAGAAAAAGCTTTTGACAAATTCCAACACCCATTCATGATAATAACCCTACACAAAATTGGAATACATGGTCTTTATCTCTGTCTGATAAAAGCCATCTATGGCAAATCAACAGCCAACATCATACTAACTGGACAAAAACTGAAAGCTTTCACTTTATTTTCTTTATTTTTTAAAGCTTTTACTTTAAAATCAGGAACAAGACATGGATGTCTGCTGTATCCACTCTTATTCAACATAGTCCTAGAAACTTTAGCCAGAGCAATTAGACAAAGAAATAAAAGGAATAATGAGGGAAAAGGAAGAAGTAAAATTATCATTATTTGCAGATGACTTGATACTCTACATAGAAGACTCCAAAAGCTCCACAGAAAGATTTGTAGATTTAATAACCTAAATCAGTAGCATAGCTGGATATAAAGGCAACACTCAAAAATCAATAGCATTCCTGTACAGAAATAAGAAACACACTGAGAGAGAAATTAGGGAAACCACACCTTTCACAATAGCATCCAAAAAATGAAATACTTAAGAATCAATCTAACAGCTGGGGATTTAGCTCAGTGGCAAAAGTGCCTGCCTGGCAAGCACAAGGTCGTGAGTTCGGTTCCCGGTACCGAGAAAAACCAAAAAAAAAAAAAAAAAAAAAAAAAAAAAAAAAAAAAAAAAAAAAAAAAGAATCAATCTAACAAAGGAAATAAAAGCTCTATACTGTGAAAATTACAGTACTCTGAAAAAAGAGATCAAAGAGGATTTCAGAAAATGGAAAATATTCCTTGCTCATGGATAGGAAGAATCAACACTGTGAAAATGGCCATGCTCACAAAATTGTTATATAGATTCAATGCAATCCTGATTAAAATACCATTAGTATACCTCATCTGGAACCAGATGAGACCTAGAATAGCAAAAGCAATCCTGGACAACAAAGGCAAGGTAGGAGACATCACAATCCCTGACTTGAAATTATACTATGAAGCTACTGTGAGAAAATCAGCATGGTACTGGAAAAAAAACAGACCCAAGAATCAATGGAACAGACTAGAAGATGCGGACACAACTACAAACACACTCAGCCACCTTATTTTGACAAAGGAGCCAAATATGTTCACTGGAAGAAAGATAGCCTCTTTAATAAATGGTACTGGAAAAACCAGCTTTCCACATGCCAAAGACTAAAATTAGACCCATGCCTATCACCATGCACTAAAATAAAGTCCACATAGATCAACGATCTAAATATTAAAACAGAAAGACTAAATCTACTGAAAGAGAAAGTAGGTAGAAATCTTAAAGTCATAGGGGTAGGCAGAGAGTTCATGAACAAAAACCAAACTGCACAGGAAATATTTCAAAGAATCAACAACTGGGATCTGACCTTCTTGAAAAGTTTTTGCACATCAAAAGAAATCACCAACAGAGTAAAAAGAAAACCCACGAATTTGGAAAAAATTTTAGCCAACTGTTCCTCAGACATAGGACTTCTATTTAGAACATATCAAGAATTAAAAAAATCCCCAAAATTCAAAGACTCAATCAAACAATGGGCATCTGAGATGAATACACACTTCTCAGATGATAAAATACAAATAGCAAATAAATATATGACAAAATGTTCAACATCATTGGTCATTCAATAATGCAAATTAAAACAACACTGAGATTCCATCTCATCCCAGAAAGAATGGCCATCATCAAGAAGTCAACCAGTCTCAAGGTTGTGAGTTCGATTCCTGGTACCGGAAAAAAAAAAAAAGAAAAAGAAAAGAAGTCAACCAATGCTGGAGAGGCTGAGGGGAAAAAGGAACCTTCTCCACTGTTGGTGGGAGTGTAGACTGGTACAACCACTATGGAAATCAGTGTGGAGATTCCTCAGAAAACTAGGATTAGTGGTCCCATTCAATCTAGCTATTTCCTTTCTGGGTATTTTTTCAGAAGAATTCAAAACATCATACCAGAGTGATATATGTGTTCCCATGTTTATAGCAGCACAATTTGTCATAGCTAAATCTTGTAAAGGACACAAATGCCCATCAGCTGAGGAATGGATAAAAAAGATGTGGTATTTTTATACAATGGAGTATTACTCAACCATAAAAATATAAACTGGAAGCCTTTATAGGAAGATAGATGCAACTAGGGACCATACTCATAAGTGAAATAAATCAGACTTGCATGTGTAAACATCATATTGTCTTTCTAGTATAAGAACCTGAAAAGGTAAATAAAACCCAAAAGGTACAATAGATATTATGAAAGGGAAAGAAGTTGCTCAAAGGAAAGGAACAACTGGGATGAGGGAAAGGAGAAAAGAAAGAAAGAAGGAAGGGAAATATATTGTATGTGGATATACAAGAATAGCTGGGATAATTGTACTGCTGATGTCTATTGCTTTATTGAAAGGAACAGTTAATGCTTAAATTTTAATTTTTTTGATCAATTTCGCATGATTATATGTGGTAATCTGAACAAGTAATTTGAAGACAACAATATGCAATATAACAACTGTTGTTGAATCCCTACTATCTTGATTAGTGAAACTCTGTATCAGTTTCTAATGTTTTTCTTTATTATTTTTATTCTCTTTAATTGTTTGGTCAATCTTGCATTCTTACATTTGGTAACCTGAGCAACTTCATTGAAGATAGCAATATGTAATGTAAAAACCGTTGTTAACTTCCTATCACCTTGTTTTGAAATTCTGTGTTGTTTTTATTGTTTTTGTGTTGTTTTGTTATTATCTTGGTTGTTGTTATTTTGTTCTATTTTCTCTTTAAAATAAAATAACTGAACCAAAATTTTGAACAAATGGACTTAGTAGATATTTACAGAGTGATCCACCCCACAACATCAGAATACACATTCTTCTGAGCTGCACATGGGACATTCTCCAAAATAGATCACATACTAGCTCATAAAACATGCTTAAATAAATGCAAAGGAATTGAAATTATCCCACACATATTATCAGACCATAGTACAATTAAATTGGAAATCAATGGCAAAAGAAACCACAAGAAGTTCATAAACACATGGAAATTAAATAGCACTCTCCTGAAAACCCAGTGGGTCACAGATGAAGTTAAAGAAGAAATTAGACAGCTTCTACAATTAAATGATAATGACAGCATTACACACTGGAACTTATGGGACACAATGAATGCAGTACTATGAGGGAAATTTATAGCAGTGAATATTCACATCAGTTTTTCTTTTGTTTTTTTGGCACTGGGAATCGAACTCAGGACCTTGCACTTGCCAGGCAGGTGCTGTGCCGCTGAGCTATATCTCTGGCCCTGAATACCCATATCAGAAAAACACAGCAAGCACAAATAAACAACTTAATGGTGAACCTCAAACTTCTAGAAAAAGATGAGCAGGGTATGGCAAAAGCTCATACAAGGGAGAAAATTATAACAATCAGCACAGAAATTAACACAATGGAAACTAAGAAAATAATACAAAGAACCAATAAATTGAAAGATTAAATAAAACTGACAAACCCTTAGCCAACCATATCAAAAAAGGAAAGACTCCAATTCATGCAATTAGAAGTGAAAAGGGTGAAATCATAACAGACCCTACAGAAATCCAGAAGATCATCCAGACCTATTTTGAGAACTTATATTCTAATAAGATGGGAACTCAGAAGAAATGGATAGATTCCTAGATACAGATGAGTTATCAAAGCTGAATCAAGGAGATATAAAAATCCTAAATAAATCACTATCAATGAAATTCAACATGTCATTAAAATCTTACCAACAAAGAAAAGCCCAGATTCTGAAGGATTCACTGTTGAATTTTATAAGAAATTTGGAGAAGACCTAACACCACTACTTCTCAAACTCTTTAATAAAATTAAAAGGGAAGCAATGCTCCCAAAATCATTCCTGGAAGCAAGCATTATTCTGATACCAAAACCAGAGAAGGACCCATCTAAGAAAGGGACCTACAGGGTCACAGATATAGCTCAGTGACACAGTGTCTGCCTGGCAAGGACAAGGTCCTGAGTTCAATTACCAGTACAAAAACACAAAGAAAAAGAAAGGGAACTATAGGCCAATTTCCCCAATTAGTCTAGATGCAAAAATCTTCCATAAGATACTGGCAAACAGAATGCAGCAAATCATCAAATAGATTATATATACCATGACAAGTAGGATTCATCCAGGGATGCAGGGATGGTTAAACATATGTAAATCAATAAATCATATCAAAAGAGCCAAGGACAAAAGCCACATGATCATCTCAATAGATGGAGAAAAAGTCCAGCTTTTGACAAAGTCCAGCACCCATTCATGATAAAAATCCTATAGAAAATTGGAATAGATGGTCTTTATCTCAATCTAATAAAAGCCATCTATTACAAACCAACTGCCAGCATCATACTAAATGGCCAAAAATTGAAATCTTTCACTGTAGAATCAGGAATAAGACAAGGATGTCCACTGTCACCACTCCTGTTCAATAAATATCTAGAGACTTTAGCCAGAGCAATTAGACAAGAGAAAGAAATAAAATGAATAATGGTAGGAAAGGAAGTTAAACTATCATTATTTGAGGATGAAATGATATGCTACATAGAAAACCCCCAAAATTCCACTAAAAACCTGCTAGATTTAATAAACAAATTTAGTAATGTAGATGGATACAAAGTTAACACTCCAAAATCAATAGCCTTCCTGAACACGAATAACAAACTCACTGAGAGAGAAATCAGGGAAACAATACTTTTCTAATACCATCAAAAAAATGAAATATCTAGGAATCAATCTAATGAAGGATGTAAAAGACCTCTACATTGAAAACTACAGTACTCTGAAAAAGAAGATTGAAGAGGATACCAGAAAATGGAAGAATATCCCTTGCTCTTGGGTAGGAAGATCCAATATAGTCACAATGGCCATACTTCCAATGTTGTTATGCAGATTTAATGCAATTCCAATCAAAATTCCAACAGCATATCTCACAGAATGAGAGAAAACAATCCTAAAATTCATTTAGAACCAGAAGAGGCCTAGAATAGCAAAGGCAATTCTGGCCAACAAAAGCAAGATGGGGCATTACAATCCTGCCTTGAAATTATATTACAAAGCTACTGTGATAAAAACAGCGTGGAACTGCCAAAAAACCCCAAAGATCAATGGAGCAAATTAGAAGATGAAGAAACAACTGCAGCCATACTCAGCCACTTATCTTTGACAAAGGTGCCAAGCACATCCACTGCAAGAAAGATAACATCTTTAATAAATGTTGCTGGAAAAACTGGCTTTGCACGTGCCAAAGATTAAAACTGGACCCATGTTTTTCACTATGCATTAAACTAAGTTTGAAATGGATCAGAAATCTAGGTATTAAAATAGAAACATTAGATCTGCTGGAAGATAGAATAGGTAAAACTCTTGATAACTAGTGTAGACTTGAATATAACCCCAACCCCACAGGAACAATCACAAAGCTAGTGTAGACTTGAATATAACCCCAACCCCACAGGAACTATCACAAAGAATCAACAACTGGGATCTCATTTTATGAAAAAGCTTTTGCATAGCAAGAAAAACCACCAACAGAGTGAAGCAATAAACAATATGGGAAAAAATGTTTGCCAGCTGTTGCTCAACAAGGGATTATTATTGAGAACATATAAAGTCCTAAAAAAAAAACCCCAAACCTTCTGTATTTAAAGATCCAACCCAAAAATGGGCATCTGGGATGAATACACACTTCTCAGATGAAGAAATACAAACAGCAAATAAATATATGAAAAAACATTCAACATAACTGGTCATTCGAGAGATGCAAATTAAAACAACACTGAGACGGGAGGCTGAGGCAGGAGGATTGCTGTGAGTTCGAGACCAGCCTGGGCTACAAAATGAGCTCAAGGCCAGCCTGACCTGTACAAAGAGACCTTGTCTCAAAAGGACAAAACAAACAAACAAACAGAAAAACAAAAAAACAAAACAACACTGAGATTCCATCTCACCCTTATGATCAAGACTATCATCAAGAAATCAACCAATATCAAGTGCTAGAAGGGTTGTGGGGAAAAAGGAACACTTCTCTACTATTGGTGGGAGTGTAGACTGGTGCAACCACTGTGGAAATCAATGTAGAGATTCCTCAAGAAACTATGATTGGACGTCCATTTGACCCAGATATTCCCCTTCTGAGTATCTTTCCAGAAGAATTAAAAACATCACACTACAGTGATATATGTGTACCCATGTTTATAGCAGCACAATTTGCAATAGCTAGATCTTGGAAACAACTCAAATGTCCATCAACCGAGGAATGGATAAAAAAGATGTGGTCTTTTTATACAATGAAGTACTACTCAGCCATAAAGAAGATAAACTGGAGACTTTTATAGGTAAATGGGTGCAACATAAGAGCATACTCATAAGTGAAATAAACCAGATTCACATGTGTAAACATCATATTGTCTCCCTAGTGTGAGAAGCTGAAAGAGTAAATAAAATCCAAAAGGCACAATAGATACTGTGAAATGGGAAGAAACTGTTCAAAAGAAAAGAAAAACTGGGATGGGGGAATGGAGAAAAAACGGAATGGAAAAGCAAAATATATATAGTTAAGATAGTTATACTACTAATTTCTCTTAGTTCACTGAAAAGAAAGGTTTATGCTAGTAGTGTTTGTTTTTTTGTTTTTTGTTTTTTTTTTTTCCCCGTACCGGGAATTGAACTCACGACCTTGCACTTGCCAGGCAGGCACTGTGCCGCTGAGCTAAATCCCCAGGCCCTGTGCTAGTACTGTTTGGACAATTAAATGTCCATATCGTATATTCTAAGTAACTAATTTAAAGATAACAATACACAATATATTAACCACTGTTACTCCCCTATTTTCTTGCTTTGAAATTTTGTTTTTTTCGCTTTAAAATAATGTTAAGGGGCTGGGGATTTAGCTCAGCAGCACAGTGCCTGCCCGGCAAGCGCAAGGTCGTGAGTTCGATTTCC
>NW_004955459.1:2736223-2747982 GCF_000276665.1 Chinchilla lanigera
AACACACACACACAAAAAACGAACACCAAAAAAAAAAAAAAGTTAAAAAAGGAATGTGTTGAAATATGGCATAAAAATTTATGCCCTTTTCAATGCATAAAGACTTATTATGCTTTCAATTTACACATTTATTCTTGTACTCAGCCATCAGGTTCTTCCTCATATGGTAATAAACCAAGTGATGTTCTGAGCAGACTTGTTCCCATGTCGCAAAACAATTGGAATTTTCCAATTCATGTTACATTTGCTAACAGAGCACAAATTGATGAGCCAGGAGCTGTACGCAGGAACAAAGCAGAACTTCCAAATGAAATGTTGCCATTTCAGTCTAAAATTATATAGTACAATCTTTGGATTTCAGAAAGATATAACATTGACCTCAGTTCAAAGCAAAACAACCATCTACTGCTGATGTCAACATTTCCCCACGATGATAACACTGATAGGGAAACCTCAACAAAACAGAAGCTTGAGATGGAAACTTTCTACAACAAAACCAAAGGTGGAGTAAAGTTGTTGATGAGTTATATACCAACTGTGATGTTGCCTGAAACACGAAGCATTGGCCAATGGTTGTGTTTTACTTGATACTAAACTTGTATAAAGTGTTTTATAGTTTACAAAGAAAATAACAAGTGCAAAGTACCATGGAGAAACTTTCTTAGAGAACTGGGACTGGAGCTCACAAGAGATCATTTACAGCAGAGGAAAAAGAAAATATTTTTGCCCAAGGAACTATACAGAAAAATTGTAGAGCACTTTGGTGAGCTGACAGGTGAACAGGCAGGTGCAGCATCACAAGACCTACTAGGACAACAGAAAAAAAAAAGATTTCAACTGTATCCTACAAGAAAGTACTGGAAAACAAAAAAAAATACTATCAGCATAAGCAGTACTTGTGTATGGAACAAGTAGTTGTCATGTGTGAAGACTGCCTTGGGTGTGAAGCAATGCTTGTTTTTGTTTTAGAGTTGTATTGGTATTTTCATTGCAGTTCTTATAAGAATTTATTTTTGATGTTATCTTTTCGATTTTGTAACTGAATACACAGATAATGTGAAAATGTTGATATTTCTATACACACAACACAAATTAAGAATGTAATACTCTATTTTATTGATGTTTTGTGTTTCTGTTAACTACACACTGTATAATATAAGAAAAACCTCCTGATAGAACAGCAAGACCACTGAGATGTCAAGTATGTCCTACAACAAGGCCAGGAAAGCAAAACACATGTGCTATGAGTTTAAGCAATACTTATGTATGGACCATGTTGTTGTCATGTGTGCAGAATGCATTATTTATTTATTTATTTATTTGCAGTACCAAGGATTGAACTCAGGACCTTATGCTTGCCAGGCAGGCGCTTATGCCACTGAGCTATATCCCCAGCCCTGTAGACTGCTTTAGATGTAGTAAATGAAGTAAAGTGTATTTTTTTTTGTAAAGTGCTATTGGCATTTTCATTGTAGTCCACATAAGAATTTGTGGTTTTTTTTTTTAGACTTACTACATCAAAAATTAGTCGATGGTGAAAATTTTGATGCTATTTTATAAACACTCAATAAAAATTAAAAATTCAATACTTTATTTTTGTGTTTTTTTTTCCTGTTAAGTACTTATTGTTTAATATAATAAAACCCCTAATTTTGGGGGGTGGTACTGGGAATTGAACTCAAGATCTCACACTTGCCAGACAGGTGCTGCAAACTCATAAAATTAAAATTACTAATTCATCAATAGAAATATTCTAAAGAATAAATGTGAGAGTTACAGACCTGTTTCTGCACCTTGATGATGAAATTACTTATGCTCCAAGGCCTAGGTCACCTCCCTGTGCCTTCCCCACCTTTGTGAGAGTCCTGCCTCCCATCCTGGCTGACCTGTCCCTCTCTCAGGTTCCTGCCAACCTGTCCTACCCTTACTGTTGAACTGTTCTTCTACTGGGAGGAACTCTTTGAGGTCTGGTTTATTCTGTGCTCAGAGTTAGAAGAATGGCAGGGTAATAACCACTTGTTGCATAAATAAATGATTTGTTGACTGAGCATGTGTTTTTTCTTCCAGCTATCTTTGCTCTTCCACTCCCATACTCACCATACTCTGAGGGAGCAGACACAGCCACATATGCTAGTTTAGAATAAAATTCTTCCTTTCAGAAATATTTGCTTGTTATTTCCAAAATTATGACTATCCTTGCTGTCCCGGAATCAAGGGAGTAAAAGTTAAATTATTATTCTTTGCAGCCCTGGGAATTGAACTGAGAGCCTTTATATTGAGCTATATCCTCAGCCTGTTTTAAAATTTTTTTATTTTGAGACAGGGTCTTGCTAAGTCACTAAGCTGCCTAGGCTGGGCTTGAATTTGAGATCCTCTTGCATCAGTCTCCTGAGTAGCAGAGATTACCAGTGTGTGCCCTCATGCTTGGCTGAAAATTAATTTCTTGACACCTGGGGAGGTGAAACATTTTAACATATATTAATAATGCGTAGTGTCTTCTAAATTGAGTCTAAAAAGTGAGAGAATTGAAAAAAATGACTTATGAAGCAATGTGTGATATGTTAAAAAATCAACAGGACATAGTGTAACTAGTTACAAATAGAAATACACTTAATAAATATTTTAACATATAAGGTCAGTAATGTACTACTGCTGCTTTTAAAATCCATACCCTGCTGGGTGTGGTGGCACACACCTGTAATCCTAGCACTTGGGAGGCTGAGGCAGGAGGAACACTCTGAGTTCAAGGCCGATGTGGGCTACATAAGTGAGTTGAAGGCCAGTCTGCACTACCCTGCAAGACCCTGTCTCAAAAACAAAAAACATACCCTTTACCCTATGACTGCAAAACCAAAACCTGTGTAATACCTGAAGAAAAGAGGTGTTCTTTATCCATATTTATATATTTCCTTAGATATTTTCAGGCATATATATAAAACTAGATTACTGGAATTTCTAATGTCATAAAAACTTGGTAAACATAGTCTGCAATATCTGCGTGATATTGTAATGTACTGTTGTGTCATTGTTTAACTGTTGTCTGCTGCTGGAATTTGTTTCTATTTTTTTCTACCATCAGTATCTCAATGAAAAGTCTGTACACTGTCTTTTTCACATTTCTGAGACTATCTTCAGGATAGATTTTTATTTTATTTTATTTTTGTCTTTTTGAGACAGGGTCTTGCTATATAGTTCAGACTGGCCTTGATCTCACTTTGTAGCCCAGGCTGGCCTCGAACTTGCAATAATCCTCCTGCCTCAACTTCCCGAGTGCTGGGACTACAGGTGTGCACCACCACGCCCGGCTAGGATAGATTTTTAGAGGAGTATAATGGAGTCACAATACTAAATATTTTCAGAATTCTTAATTTGTAGCTTCAAATTACTTTCCATATGTTGGGAGAGGAGAGAACTTACTTGACAACTTTTTCTTTTTTTTTTTTTTTTTTTGGCTGTGTAGCTCAGACTGGATTTGAACTCATGGCAATTCTCCTGCCTCAGCCACCCAAAGGCTGAGATTACAGGCGTGAGTCACCATGCCCAGCTAAATCGTTATATTCTTAACTGCGTATATGGATTCGGGCAGGGTTCTTTTTGCCTGAGTTAACATCTCATATTTATTCAAGTAGTTATTTCCTATTGTGCAGATGTTGACTGCAGGACTGTACCACAATTTAATTACCCATTCAACCACTCATGGACATTTGGGTTCCAGTGTTTGGTTATTATGAATAGAGTGCTATAAATATTCTTGGACACGCCTTTGGTGGGTCTGTATGTGCAAATTAGTTTTGGAGTGGAATTTTTGGGTTATGGGCTGAGCGTACACTGACATTTAGCAGAAACTGAGATGGGTTTTCCAAAGTGTTTGTACCATAAGGCTGTCATCCTAACCCGGCCTCCTGATTTAAGAGGATAACCCAAATGCACCACTAGCACTGGGTAATGTAAGAACCGTAATTGTGTGCACGACTCTGCCACATGCTTCATTATTCAGCTGAAAACACAGATTTAGCAAGTTGGCACCGTTTGACTCTTGGTAGGGTTGGTCAAACGCTTTACTCTAAAAACTACCTCCGGGAACAAACGGCGTATACAAAGTTTGTAAAAGTGGGTGTTTCTGGGCACACCCGGGGTAGTTAACGTAAACATCAAGACTGCAAATGACCCTGTCACAATCGCCCTCCGGAAGCAGCTCAGTCGCCTCCCCGCGGAACAAAGGAAGCGCGCTGCAAAGCCGCGTGAGGATCCGGCCAAACCCAGCTACTCACCTAGGCACATGCGCAGATCGAACACTGCGAAGCTCCCGCGGCCCTGGTGCGCGTGACGTAGCACCGTACGCTTGTGCGTGATGACACAAGGGCGTGCGCTCTGTAGCTCGTAGGGGAAGATGGCGGCTGCACTTTCGGAGGAGAGGGATTGAGACGCGGGGAGGAAAGAGGCCAGACAGGGAAACACTCTCAACTGTGAAAACGAACACATCGCTTGACATTAGGAGCTCTGCTCAACGCCAGACGGTGAGTGCGGCGCAGGTGCGGGACCGCTCGCCTGCAGCCCACGGCGGCACTCCGCCATTTTCAGGCTTGGCCGTTGCGCGCTCTGAGGGCCTGGAGGGGCGCCTGGGGACAGGTCGCAGGGGCCGGGAGGACAGATCCCGGGAGGGTTGGTTGAGGCAGGTTCGAGTTTTAGAGGAGAGAGCTGGAGGCTTGAGGCCGACTGGGGAAGAAGGGCCTGGTGGAAGTAAGGCCGTGACTGGGGTCGACGGCGACGAGGAGACGTAGGTGAGGCGGGCCACGGGTGAGACGTGAAGTTTGCCGGAGGAGGCGCGTTGAAATTGATTTGGGCGGGGGTGGAAGGTTGGCCGAGAGTTGGACTGAGTATGACTGCGAGTGAGTTGTCGAAGGGGTCGCGAGAAGCTAATGTGAAATCTGTAAAACAGCTGAGGCTTTATAGTCTTGGTCTTCTCATAGTTTGAAAGGTATGTTTGTTACAGGGAGAAAAGGGACCGCTTGACAGGCAAACCCCTGCATCTTTGACATAGTGCTCTCTATAAATATCTATTTCAGGAGTCTCTATTTCCAGTTAAAAGTTGTCTTCTGGAGAGTAGATATTAGCATCTTAGTACTCCTGCTTTGTTTTGAGCCGCTGTCCAGTTGTTTCCTGGGCTGGCCCCTAACTCCCGGGGAGCAAGGATTACTAGTGTGTGCCACCTGGCCCGCCTGACTGCCGTTTTAAAGAAAAGTTGATGCCTCCTTCTAACCTTGTGGTTAGTAGCCCTTCCCAAGTAAGGAGAAGGCAGGTCGACAGCGAATTCTGTAATTGGATCTATTTTAAATCAAATCAAACCTAAACCGTGTATAGAAAATCTGTCAAGAGTGTTTTAAATTAGTTTCAACACAGATGGCATTAACTTGTTTTGTTTGTTTGTTTGAGGCAGGGTCTTACTATGCAGTTCAGGCTGGCCTTCAACTCCTAGCGATCCTGCTGCCTCCGCCTTCTGAGTGCTGGGATTCCAGAGGCCATACCCTGCTGGGATTAACTGTTAAAGAACTTTGGAAGAAAGCATATAAACAAAAAGCCTATGCTAAAAGGCACACCTCTTGGGGGCACTACTATTAAGTGCACCCTGGAGATAGAACGAACGCGGTACACAGTATTTTGTGCCTGTGAATGTGGTGCAAAGGTAGATCTACTTAATTCAAACAAAACTTTTACTGGGCATTAAAGTATGTTAAGCCGGGGTGGCACACCCGTGTAATCCCAACACTCAGGAAGCTGAGGCAGGAAGATTGCCAGTATTCCAGCTCAGCCTGGGCTACATAGTGAGTTTAAGGCCAGCCTGCACTACATAGTGAAACCCTGTCTCCAAAAGAAAAAAAGAAAGAGAATGAAGAAGGTTAATTGTTCTGTCAGTAGCATTTTTCTTAATTGCATTTTACACACGTATTTTATTACTGTAAGATACTTTTGCATTTTCTAAGTGGTCTCCTTGCCCTATATACATTTGAGTTTGTGCTAGGATTGGAAGGTCCATATTTAACCTATTTTCTAGAAACTCAGGGGAATATTTTATATTTCTGTTTTTATTTTAAAGAGAAAAGAGGAACAAATTAACAAACCCAAAGACATAAACAAAACAACAAAAAACCAGAAACGATACAGAATTTCAAAGGTGAAAGAAATTAACAATGGGGGCTGGGGACTTAGCTCAGCGGCAAAAAGCACCTGCCTGGCAAGCGCAAGGTTGTGAGTTCAGTTCCCGGTACCGGAGAAAAACCAAAAAAAAAAAAAAAAAAAAAAAAAACAAAACAAGAAATTAACAATGGTTTTGTATTACATATTGTTATCTTCAAATTGGTTAACATTTTATATTTCTTGTCCTGGGAAGAATTTTGGTAAAAAGGTGGCCTATATCATAATGTGTTAGGGGAAAAAAAAGTTACCTATGTGAAGCTGATGACATAATTTTTTTGTTGTTGAAAAACAGTAATTGACTAATTTTGCTATTATAGTTTTATTTTGACCTAAACCTTTAATCATTTTTACTAACCACTTACAGTGCTTATTTAAATCTCTACTGAGTAATAAAAAGGCCATGTACTTTTCATATTACTTTGAGGGGAACATTATTGCCACATTCAAACTTTTTCTTTGTTTTAGTTTTGTTTTAGAGGCAAGGTCTTCCTTGTACAGGCAGGTCTTGAAATCACTGTATAGCTCAGGCTAGCCTCAAACTTGCACCATTCTTCTTGCCTCAGCCTCCTGAGTGCTGGGATTACAGGTGTGGGCCACCATGCCCGATCAAACTTTTTATATTGGAATAAAAAAGTAAAGTTCTAGTAAAGTTTGCTTGCTATTGTATTGTAGTGTATTGTAGTGTAGTGTGTGTATGTGTTTTTTAAGACAAGCTCTACTAGCTCTGTAGTCCAGGCTGGCTTTGAACTCACTATGTAAGCCAGCTGGCCTTGAACTCAGTGCAGACCTCCTAAGTGCTAGGTTGACAGGTGTGTATTATCACACCCAGTTTAAAGCTGTATAATTATGGGGATTTTTCCCTTACGAATGTATGTGACCCCTCCCCCAACAAAAACTTAGAGATTTTATAAGTTATTTTTAAGGGAAGTGGTATTAGTTAGAGCCCTCTGATTAGAAATCTTCATTATCATTATAGAAATCTTCATTATCATTATAAACATTGTATGTTTAATTACATATTATCAACTGGTAAATTGTTGTTTAAGAACAGATTCTAAACTCCTAGTTTTCTACAAAATATTCTAAAAATTTTTTTGTTTTTGTTTTTGTGTTTTTTTTTGTTTGTTTGTTTGTTTGTTTTGTTTTTAAAGACAGGATCTCGCTATGTAGCCCAGGCTGCGCTCAAGCTCACTTCGATCCTCCTGCCTCAGTCTCCTGAGTGCTGGGATTACAGTAGTAATAGTAGTATGCCACCATGCCCAGTTTCATTGTTTTGAAGCTCCATAAGAAATGTTAATTTTTTTGTTGTAATGTGAAATTTTCTTTGTTGTGGTGATGTTTTATGACAAGTTACCTGACTATAGTTTTTTTTTTTTTTTTTTTAGTTTTATTTTTGTTTTTTTTTTGAGGACAACATTTCTCTATGTTGTCCAGGCTGGCATTGAATTTGAAATCCTCCTATGCCAGCCTCTCAAGTGCTGGGATTACATTTATGTGTCACTGGGCCTGGCTAGGACCACAGTTTTAGTATTTATCAGTACACTATTTTGTCTTGTTTTTTATGTGGTATATAGGCCCTCGTGCATGTTGGGCAAGTGCTCTAGTACTGAGTGACATACATTCTTAGCCTTTCTTTTGGTGATGGGGCCTTGCTAAATTGCTAGGCTGGTCTCATAATTCTGCCTCTCAGCCTCCTGAGTAGCTGGGATTACAGGTGTGCCCCATTGTATCTGGCTGTGGTTCAGGTTTAAAACTTTTTTTATGAATACTTTTTCTTTGGTAATTTTCCTTTCCCCATTGCAGACCATTTATAGTAGTACTATTCACAGAAGCATTTTGGCACTTCAGACAACATGACCCATATTATTCTCTTTCTGGTTCCTAAACATTTTAGTAATTTTATGGTAGAGCAGTTGACTTCATAAAGTTTGAGTTGTGCTTTATTTTCATAATTTGAATGCTTATAAAAGCCCAGAGCTGGGTGATAATGGAAGGAGCATCATGAATTTTAGTAGGAGACTCACCTAGGTTTAAATGTCAGGTGCAAAACTAAACTAGCTCTTTTTTGTGCCAGGAATTAAATCTAGGATCTCTGCATGTTAAGTGCATGGTTCACCATTGAGCAACACTCTGATCCCTAAAATAGGATTTTTTGTGTTGAGTCAAGTTCTGTTGAGCTTCAGCTAGGCAGACTGGCTGACTGGCTGACAGGCTGACTGGCTGACTGGCTGTTGTCTTCTCCCCTCCCCTTCCCCTTCCCCTTCCCCTCTTCCTCCTCCTTCTTCCCTCCCCTCTTCTCCCCCCTCCCTCCCCTCCCCTTCTTCCTGCCCCGCCTCGTGTTTTTTTGAGACAGGGTCTCACTGTGCAGTTCAGACTGGCCTCAAATTCACTGTGTCGCCCAGGCTGCCCTTGAACTCATGGTGATCTCCTTCCTCAGCCTCCTAGGTGGCTAGGATTACAGGTGTGTGCCCCTATGCCTGTCTAGTTAGGGTACTTTTAAGGAGCAATTTCTTTTGTCCATGGGATATTCTGGTTACATTCCAGTTTTGTATGTTACGAAAAATTTCAGGTATTTAGAAAATTACAAAGTAGTACACTTTTTTTTTTGTCTTTTGAGACACGGTTTCACTGTGCAGTTCAGGCTGGCCTTGAACTCATTTTGTAGCCCAGGCTGGCCTCAATCTCATGGTGATCCTCCTGCCTCAACCTCTTGAGTGCTGAGATTATGTGTGTACACCACTGTGCCTGGCATTCTTTTATTTTTTTTTTTGTTTTGTTTTTTTTTCCGGTACCGGGAATGGAACTCATGACTTCGCTCTTGCCAGGCAGGCGCTATGCCACTGAGCTAAATCCCTATCCCCCCAGCATTCTTTTTATTTATTACAAACTGGAAATTAGAGGGGCTTAATTAAATATTTTTGACGTAAAGACTTAATTAAGGTGATGATACATGAATTATATTGCATTACATCAGGAAAGACAATGTCTGTTTCTCCTACTGATGTTCCCTGAATAGGGTTGTGGAGACTGTCAGATGTTTGTTTGCCCCAGTATTAACAATGCTGAGTTTACTTGGCTAACATGATATTGGCCACATTTCTTTATTGAAGGGTATATTTTCCCTTTCCAGTTATACCTGACCTGTGGGGTGATAACTTTGGCATTAAATGCTGTTGCCAGTATTTCTCATCTATAATTGAGTGTTGGCTGAGGCGTTTATTTCATTGAGAGGTTTTCTGCTCTATGTACTGTTTATACTCTTATTTGCTCTTTTCTGTTTAAAAAAAAAGCTTTGGTGACGAAGGTGTAACTTAGTGTTAGAGTGCTTGCCTAGCATGTGCGAAGCCATAGGTTCCATCCCCAGCCCTGCAAAACCAAAACTAAAACAAAGAAATGAAGTTAGGAAAAGCCAAAGACTCTTTGTTTTGTTTTTTGTTTTTTTCTGGTACCGGGAATCGAACTCATGACGTCGCGCTTGCCAGGCAGGCGCTGTGCCGCTAAACTAAATCCCCAGCCCCAAAAGCCAAAGACTCTTAATGGCAGTGCTGAGGGTCTTTACAGTCTTTAATTAGGATGAATGTTTTGGGGCCTTCTTCCCTATTTCTGGGGGAAGAGACGGGGTCTTGCTGTGTAGTTCAGATTGGCCTTAAATTCACTATGTAGCTTGGGTTGGCCTTGAGCTTGCAGTGAATCTCCTGTTTCAGCCTCCAGGGACTACAGGTGTGTGTGCCACCATGCCTAGCTTTCCTTTCTTGATTTTTAAGTTTCCCACTTCTCCAGGATGCCCTGATTCTTTGATAGAAATACTCATTTATAGAGTTGAATTTGGGTGCTAGGTGATGTGTGCATTGCTGCTAGAGTGTGCTTGCTTCAAGGCCCTTTTTAGTGGCCAGAGCTAGAAAACATTTTTAAAAAAAACCAAGAAACCATCAGTTTACATTGATATTTTAAATTGGAAAAAAAAATTATTGGGATTTCTTTCACACAAAATGGATTCAGATTTACCGTGACTCTACTAACTGCATTACACTTATTTCTGCCTTTGCTTTCCTCAAAAACACTGTAAAAGCTGGAAATTTGCCTGAATGGTAGACCCTTATGTAGAAAGTACAGCATTGGAGATGCAGAGAACTGTTTTCAGAAGCTTCTTGAAATAACAATTTCGTTTATTTGATGACTTCTATTATTTTGATTGTCAAATTTGACTTTTGTTTGTGTTCAGTATTAGGGAATCCTTTTTTCTTGACTGTGTGAAGCCCTCAATGCATTCCCCACTGCTGAAAAAAGAGTTAAATATTTACATGGTTTAAAATTAAATAGTGTAGTACTGTGTGTGGAAAGAGTACTTAAATCTTGCTTTTGTTTCTAATTGCTTTATCCTTATTATCACCTTTACTTCCCCCTGTTAGAAAAATGTTATTGTATTGTAAATACCTGTGATCTTAGGTTTTTCTTTTTGCGGGGGACTGGTAAACTCAGGGGAACTCCACCACTGAGCTCCATCCAGTGTCCCCTCCTCCTTTGAACCTAAGGCCCTAACATACTGGGCAAGTGTTCTGTTGCCTGCAGCCCTTTTTTTTTGTCTTTTTGAAACAGGGTCTCACTATGCAGTTCAGGCTGGCCTTTTGCTCACTTTGTAGCCCAGGCTGGCCTCGAATTCATAATGATCCTCCTGCCTCAGCCTCCTGAGTGCTGGGATTACGAGTATGCGCCACCACGCCTGGCTTACAGCCCTTTTTGTATTGAGATGGGGGGGTCTCCATAAATTGCCCCTGCTGGCCTGGAACTTGAGATCCTTTTGCCTCAAGCTTCTGAGCAGTAGAGATTATAGGCTCCTCCACGCAGCTAATTTTTAAAAAACAGTTGTAAAAAAGACATAGCAACATTTACCACCTAAGCTTAATTTTTTTGTTTTTTTAAATCAGATTTAATTGGAAAACTTAAAAAATTTTAAAAAATTAGTACATGTTTGTAGTACATAATGATGACACTTTTTTCATACCCATCTCTGCCTATCCCTTCATCTTTTGATCACCTTTCTTTTTGCAAAAGATCTATCTCTCTCCAATACTTTTCTTTTTCTCTTTATTTATGTTTAGGGTTTTGCATATAAGAAGAACTATGCATTGTCCAAAGCTTGTATGTCTGGTTGATGTCACTTAACATAATGGTCTCAAAGTGTATCTATTTTCCACAGATGACTCAAATTTAGCCTTTTTATACCAGAGTAGTACCCCACTGTGTCCTTTTCTGTCTTTCCTTTTTTTTTTTTTTAATTGAGAACAGGGTCTTGCTGTGTAAGTTTTTTTTTTTCCTTCCTTCTTTCTTTGTTTCTTTTGTGTGTGTGTAGTTTAGACTTCCCTGAACTCACTGTGTAGCCTATGCTGGCCTTGAATTTGCAGGGATCCTACTGTCTCTGCCTCCCTAGTGCTAGGATTATAGGTGTGTACCACCATGCCCAGCTATAGCTATTTTCTTTTTTTTTTTTTTTTTTGTTTTTCTCCGGTACCGGGAACCGAACTCACGACCTTGCGCTTGCCAGGCAGGCGCTTTTGCCGCTGAGC
>NW_004955459.1:2748232-2811568 GCF_000276665.1 Chinchilla lanigera
TTTTTTTTTTTTTGGTTTTTCTCCGGTACCGGAACCGAACTCACGACCTTGCACTTGCCAGGCAGGCGCTTTGCCGCTGAGCTAAATCCCCAGCCCCTGTTTGCCAGTATCTTATTAAGGATCTTTGCATCTATATTCATTAAAGAGACTGCCCTGTAGTTTTCTTTTTTAGTTGAGTATCTCTCTGTCTCTCCTTTTTTTCTTTTTTGGTCTTTTTGAGACACAGATACCCTATGCAGTTCAGGTTGGCCTTGATCTCACTTTGTAGCCCAGGCTGGTCTCGAACTTGCAACGATCCTCCTGCTTTAGCCTCCAGAGTGCTGGCAGTTGTCTCTTTTAGTTTCATTAAAGATTTTGAGGCTTATTGGCATTAGATATTCCCTGACCTCCTTGTAGAATTAAGTGGTGAATCCATGAGGCTTTTTTTTGGTGGTAGGTTTGTTTATTCCTGCCACAATTTCATTATCTCCTACTAGATTATTCAGGGTTTCTTTTTTTTTTTCTGGAACCGGGAATTGAACTTAGGACCTTGTGCTTGCTAGGCAGGTACTGTGCCGCTGAACTATATCCCCGGCCCCTTATTCAGGGTTTCTATATGTTTTTGGTTTAGTTTTTGTAATCCAAACGTATATAGGAATCTGTCAGTTTCCTCTGAATCTTTAGATTTATTAGAGTACAGGTTTTCTTTTTTTTTTTTAGTACTAAGAATCAAATGCAAGATTCTTGCTCCTGCTAGACAGGGCTGCACCACTGAGCTATGTTCCTGGCCCTAGGTTTTCAAAGTAGTTACTGATCTGGATTTCAGTGGTGTCCAGTGTGATTTCATCTTGCTCATATCTAATTGCATTGATGTGATTTTTTTCTTTCCTTTTTTGGTAAGATTAGCTAAAAGTTTGTCTAAAGCTCCTGAGTGGATATAGAGTGTTCTTGTTCTCCAGAACTTTGGAGTGCATCATTAGGTTTTTTTGGGCCTTTGTGTTGTGGGCATTTGCAGCTATAAACTTTCCTCTTAGAACTGCTTTCATTGTGTTCCGTAGACTGTGGTATGTTTTATTGGTATTATTTGATTCTAGGAATTATCTAATTTCTTCCTTGATTTCTTCTGTGATCCATTTAGTCAGATTCAAGAGGATACTGTATTGTTAGATTTCCGTGTGTGTGCTTAATTTCTGCTTGTTTGTTTTTGTCTTTTTGAGACAGGGTTTCACTATGTAGTTCAGGCTGGCCTTGAACTCACTTTGTAGCACAGGCTGATCTTGAACTCCCAGCAGCAGTCCTACCTCAGCCTCCTAAATGCTGGGATTACAGGCATGTACTGCCACACAGGGCCTTTCTGTGGTTTCTGTTGCCATTGATTTCTATGATCTGATAATACTTATGAGAGAATTACAGTTCTTTTGTATTTACTTAAGCATGCTTTATAGACTAGCATGTAGTTTATTTTGGAGAAAGTCCCATGTGTTACAGAAAAGAATGTGTATTCTGTTGTTGGGTAGAATGTTCTGTAGGTTTTCTTTTTTAATCCAAATGCTTACTCTTTCTAAGAGTAGTTATTTTTATTTGATTATTGTTTGGTTTTTTGCTAAGAGTAGTTATTTTTATTTGTTTATTGTTTGGTTTTTTGAGACAAGGTCTTGCTGTTTTGAATACTCAGCAATCCTCCTGCCTCGGCCTCCTCAGTGCTGGGATTATAGAATGGATCGTCACCACACCCAGCTCCTAAACAGCAGTTACTGCCACCTCACAACTCTTTGTATTCCAGAGAAACAGGTGAGAACAAAGAAACACTGTTCTCATCACCCATAGATGATGACCCATTTTTACTGTGGACAGATTCACACATGCGTTTTCATTTTTCTTGGTAATAAAAAAGATGAGTTTATCAGTAAGAACAATACATGTGTTTCACCTACATCACCTCAGACCTCTCCTGTCCCTCCACCCCTTCCTCTCCTGAGTAGCCCCATACCCCTTCTCCATGATCACCCCAGCTCAGGCTCAGTGAGGTGATGCCTGGCCCTGCCCAGCAGAAGTGGGCCCCCTAAGGGGCTCCTCCCTCCTCCCCCGCAGAGCTGGGGCACCACAGTGACCAGTGACTCTTAGCAGCACCTGTGCTGTCTGGTGTCCCTGTCAGCTCCCAAGTGTGGCTGTGCCCTTTGTGACCACAGGGCCGGCATGGACCCTGGGTGCCCAAGACCCACCATGGGCTTTAAGCACTATGGACTGTAGGTATCTGTTAAGCCCATTTGTTCACCTGTTTGGTTCAACTATGATTGTTGTTTTTTTTGTCTAGTTGATGTATGTCTGACAGTGAGGTATTGAGGTCCCTACTATAATTGTGTTGATATTTATCTAATCTTTTATGTCTAGCAGGATTTTTTTTTAGCATTTGCATTATGAAGTTGGGCACACCAGTGTTTGGTTCATATATGTTAATACTTATACTTATCTCTTCCTGTTGGAGTCCCTTAATATGTAATGACCTTCTCTGCCTCTTTTGATCAGTTTTGACTTTGAAGTACACTTTGTTGGGCTGGGGATACAGCTCAGTGGCACAAGCACTTGCCTGAAGTACACTTTGTCTGAGATTAGGATAGCCATTCTTGCTTTTTTTCATGCTTCCACTACATGGAATATTGTTTTCCATCCTTTGTTTTTTAATCTGTGAGTTTCCTTTTGGATTAAATGCATTTTCTTATATGTAACATACTGTTGAAATTTGTTTGTTGATCCGTTCTGCCCACCTGTGTCTTTTGATTGGGGTATTGAGTCTAGTTGCATTGAGAGTTACTTCTGAAAGGTATTGACATAGTCCTGTCTTTGCATTATTTTCCTGTTGCTGAACTTCATTCACCTTCTGCTTAACTGCCCAACCTGCTTGACATATTCTTTCCTGTGGACTTTTTTTTTTTTTTTTTTTTTTTTTTTGGTTTTTCTCCGGTACCGGGAACCGAACTCACGACCTTGCGCTTGCCAGGCAGGCGCTTTGCCGCTGAGCTAAATCCCCAGCCCTTTTCCTGTGGACTTTTGGGCCTAGTTTCCTTCATTGTTTCTTTATGGAATGTCCTTGAGAATTTTTTGTAGTAGTGCTGGTTTGGTGGTCATGAATTTCTTAAGGTGCTCTTTGTCATAGAAGGACTTCATTTTTCCATCAGTCTTTTTTTTTTGGTACCAGGAACCGAACCCAGGGCCTCATAGGCACTTGCCAGGCAGGCACTGTGCCACTGAGCTACTCCCTGGCTTTCTCCATCAGTCTGAAAGGCAGTTTTGCAGGCTGTTATCAGTCGGGTCAGAAGTTTTCTTTTGGGGCTTGAAGCACTTAATTCCAAGCTTTCCTGGTCTTTAAGGTGTGTGCTGTAATTTTAATGGGTTTACCTGTATAAATGATTTGTTGCTTTTGTCTTAACAAGTTTTAGGATTCTCTCATTTTTGACTTCTTGGAGTTTGACTATGATGTATAATGGAGAAATTCTTTTCAGATTGTGGCTATTCCTATTCTTTACCCCATCCTTGGAAAGTTTTGTGCAAATAGATTTTTTATGTCATTCGTGGTTAGTGTTCTTTGCGTCATGTAACAGCCATTCAATCCATGTTCTTTTGTCCTATATCTCTGAGTATATGGTCACCTGCATCAGCCCTACCTTGTAGTTCTGACACTGTCCTTACCTTCGTCACTTCTGATGCCAAACTTTTGATAGAATTTATCTCCTGGATTTCTTTTTGATTTATTTTGCAAAACTGGTCGTTCTTTTTTTTTTTTGTTGTGTATGTTTTGAGACATACATGGTCTCACTGTGTATTTTAGGCTGGCCCTGGTCTCACTGTGTAGTTCAGGCTGGCCCTGAACTCATTGTGTAGCCTTGGCTGGCCTCAAATTTAAGGCAATCCTCCTGCCTCAGCCTCCCAAGTGCTGGGATTACAGGCATGTACCACCATGTCCAGCTCTTTCATGTTTTCTTTATCATTTATTTAGCTCAGCTAGCTTTTTGTTAGTGTTGCCTGTAAATTCATTGAGTATTTTATTATGTCCATTGTCTGGTTATATCATCTTGGAGCTCACCAAGGACCTTACTGATTTTTTTTTTTGGTCAATGATAGCATTTCGTGTAAGTCAGCGGTTTAGCTTTAGACTTTCTCCCATTCTGTCCCCCGTGGATTAGCTTTGTGGGAGTTGAAAGTTTTTGGAGCTGTTTTGTTGCCTGTTCTCTTGTGTTCCTGTTTGTGTGTGTGTGTGTGTGCACTCACATGCATGAGTGCATGTATTCTGAGGATTGTGAATTGTGTATAATGGAAAAGTTGTTGATAGTATAGAGACTGCTGTAGTGTCTGCTTTCCAGTGATGCACTCTGACTGTGGCCTTTTTGCCTCTGTCCTGAGAACTGACCACCTGCATTAAATTCAGGAAGTGGGGGTGCATTGTAATTGGGCTGGTGACTAGTTTTCTGGAAGTGAATTCCAAAAGTCTTGATGACACAAAGACAAACTATTATTGACATATGATAAAAACCAGTTAATAGTAACAACTTTGCCAACCTGGTAGTAGCAGTGAAATCAGCAACAATAATAGAATCAAAACCAAACTAGATATTCACATCAGAACCAATACAAGCTATCACTATACCTCTCTTAATAATACAAAAGAGATCTTTAATTATAGTATAGTCACAAAGGCAAACCAAATATTGGCATACAGTAAGTATTTAGTAAATCCTGAAACCATGCCACCATTAACAGTAGAATTCAACAATAATAGCATCAAGTCAAGTATCTTACAGTTAATAAAGCTTACTAATAATACTGGTAAAGATGAAGGAAGGGATGGGGAAGGAGAACATGGAAGAAGTAAAACTTGAAAAATAAAAGGAAGATGAGAGGGAGGAGAGAAAACAAGATAGGATCCTATTAAGGAGTAAAAGAAAATTAATATAATTAGATAAAAACAATAGAAAAGAATAAATAAGAAAAAGAATGAAAAAACAGCAAAATAAAAAGCCCTCAAAAAAAAAAAAAAAAAAAAAAAAAAAAAACCCCCCCCCCCCCCCCCAGTATCTGTGTGTTTGTGAATGAGTGCTTTCTGTCCAGGGTCTACTGTATTGGAATATACCAGATATGAGGGAGAGCTAGTGAGTCACTACTAAGAACTATATTGTTTGCTCATTTGTGTTTTTGTCTATGAGTGCTGAATCCTGTTCTGCCTTTCCTGCTGGATGTGTTGGTTAACGGAGTCCATCCTTTGGCAGCTACAAGTTTCTGTGTCCCACTGTGTGTCTCAGTGACCTGTAGGTTTGTGAGGTGCCCCGTACCCCTGCTCCAGAGGTCTCTTTATCTGCACATCCTGTCTGTGGCAACAGTGCAAACCCAGGCAGGCCACCTAGCTCTGTGTTGTATGTAGGCGGTAGATTAGTGGGTGAGAGATCAAGAAGTCATCGAGACTTCATGCCAGCGCTTTTCCTCTCTGAAAGCCACGTAGGACCGGCCTGGTTTCTCAGCTCAGAGGACAGGACCCCATATCCTTCTTGGCCTGATTTGAGACTTCTCAGGGGGCCTATTTCTAGCCTATGCCCGCTCTGCTGCTATCACTTGTGGTCATTTCCCAGCTAGTCACTGGTAGAGCGATCCCAGAAACCCTGAAGTATAATTGTTAGAACCTCGCCAATATGGCGGGTTCCGGCCCTGGATTTCTTCCATGCATAAGGAGTCACTTTTGGAGTAAAACTCTGAACTGTTTTTGCAGTTTACAGTAACTGTGGACTTTTCTTTCTTGGGGCTAGGGCTTCTTGTGGGGTGGGCAGTGCTGCTGGCTGGGTCTGTTGTTTCTTCCTGGAGCTGACAACCCTTTTGCGGGGTTACCTTGTGCTTGCAGAGATAGGGCCTTCTTCCTGAGAGCTGGGGTCTGCATTCCAACTGCTTTGTTCTTTCCTCTGTCATGCTTAATTTCTTTGGTTTCTCTAGTTTCTTGTTTTCCTGTCAGCTTTCTTCTGATTCCCAGAGATCTACTTTTTTTCTTCAAGTCACCAAGTTAACTGTTTTCTTGGTGGTTCCCGGTTCCGGAGAGGCCTTATTTTGCTGCGAGTCTTTACATTTTTCATTTATGTGTTGATTTTTTTGAGACAGTGTCTCACTGTGTTGTTCAAGCTGGCCTTGAACTCACTATGTAGTCAAGGCTGGCCTCGAACTCACATGATCCTCCTGCTTCAGCCTCCTGAGTTTACAGGCATGTGCCACCACCACCCCTGGCCCCTATTCTGCAGTTAATCCCTACCCTTTTTGTTCTTTTGAACTGGGATTTAAACCCAGTTCCTTGTACATGCTTGGCAAGTGCTTTAACGTTCATTCTGTGTATTTCCGGCCCATTTTTTTTGTTTGTTACTGCATTGTGTTAGGGTCTTGCTAGCCTGCCAGGCTGACTTCCAACTTTCAGTCTTTCTACACCACTTCCTGACTACCTGGAAGTTTTTCTTTTCTCTTCTTTTCTTTTTTTTTTTTTGTTTTTGTTTTTCTCCGGTACCGGGAACCGAACTCACGACCTTGCGCTTGCCAGGCAGGTGCTTTTGCCGCTAAGGTAAATTTTTTCCTTTCTTTTGTAAGTCTTGGTATATTTCCCAGGCTGGTGTTGTGCTCAAGTGAGCCTCCTCAATACCTGGGACTGCAGGTGTGTGGCACTGCACCTGGCTGATGTACCTGTATGCATGAATTCTGTTTTTTTTTTTTTTTTTTCTCTAATAATGTCTAAGAAATCATTCCATATCAGTGAACTCCATTCCTCTTTTGAATCAAAGCAGCTTTATCTTTGAACTCCATTGTGCCATAGTGTGTTCCTTCAGCTGTTTTGAGGAAACTTGAAGGTGAAAGGAAGAGCTTCTAATTGTGTCAAATAATAGCTATAAACTGCAGGTCTTGGGACTGAGGTATATGTAGTTCTGTGGTAGAGTGAATGCTTAACATGCATGAGGCCAATGCCTCATGAGGGCCTTCATCTTTACTTAGAGCCAATGCCTGCCACCAAAAAGAAACAAACTGAAATTATTGATGAATTTATAATCACTCAACTATGACATTTTCCTTGTATTCTTTTGTGCAACAACTAAAATTTATGTATGGTGGTTAGAAAGAGGCCCTGGATTCTACTACATATATGCATGGGCACACACACAGATAGTAAAACACATGGATAACAACTTCTGATCATTGTTCTTTTGCTGAGGTATATCTTCTCAGCTTAAGAATGCAGTTGTGAGACTGAAAAAGTCCTTAAGTAAAGCTAATAATTTGTTTAAGTACTGTAGATATTTAAAGTCTCTGATTTGTTTATTACTTCTTTTTGTAACTTTTGTTTAAGGTGAGTCCCAAATCATCCTTTGATAACTGCAGCTGTTTTTGTTATTTTAATAAGAAATCCCTCCAGTCATTTTTAGTTTTACTTCTTTTTTTTTTTTTAAGTTTTGTTTTGCTTTTTTGCTCTTTGGTATTTTATTTTTTGATTTACTCAGCTTAATGGGATCACACCATTCTCTGTTTTGTAAGCAGAGAATTTCTTCTACTTAAAACAGTGTCAGCAAATCCAACTATTAAATATGTACATTAAAACTTTAACAGTTTCATCCATTTACCAATCTCCTTACCCAGTGTACTTTACTGATACTAATAATTAAACTGGGATGTGGAGGGAAAGACACAAAAAGGAAAGAAGAAAAAGAAGGGGATAAATCAGTAAGAAAAGGGGAAAAGAAAAGAAGTATCAGTTGGTAAAAAACAAGAGATTACACTTTGTTGGGATTATTTGTTTAGTTTGAAGTGAGGGCTAATGTTGAGGGGATTTGAGAGAATATTTGTATGAGTAGTGGGAGAGATGTTCAGGGAGGGAAATGTAATTAGATTTTGAAGGAACCTAGTAAGTTTTTGGTACTTATTTTATCTTTGGTCCTCATCCACAATTTTGGTCATGGTTATGCTGTCATACACATGATAGTTACTGTTTGAATTAAGTCAGTGATTGTTATTCTCATTTGCACACATACAAACCCCTAAGTATATATGGCGAGGCATGGTGGCAGACGCCTGTAATCCTAGCACTTGGGAGGCTGAGGCAGGAGGATTGTTTTGAGTTTGAGACCAACCAGGGCTACAAAGTGAGCCCAAGGCCAGCCTGAACTGCATAGCGAGACCCTATTTGAAAAAGACAACCCCCCCACTAAAACAACAAAAAAACCTCACCTATATATTTGGCAGATGAAAGGGGGAAGGAAAGGGAGAGAAGATAAAGGAATACGAAAGAGAGGAAGTGATGAAGAAAAGTGAAAAAACAAAAAATAAAAAAACCCCTCATACAGTTGTCAAAGTACCAAATCAGTTGTCAAAGTACAAAATACATAATCAGAGTCCTTACAGTCTTAATTTATGTTACAGTCTGAGTTCTTTTTGCAGGTCTCCTGTCAGGGTCCCTACCCCCACCTTACTTAATTGCTTGTGAGCAAGGAAGCTTGTGGATTCAGCTGTTTCTTAGCCTGCCTCCAGGGTGCCGGTAACTCTCTGGGTATGGCCTTTGTCTCCATGCCAAGATCCATAAACCTTAGTTTTACTTTTTTTCTTTTTTCCTTAGTTTTACTTTTGTAATTCATTAATAATAATATTGTATCACTACAGGTCTCAGTTTTAAAAGTCAAATATTGAAGGTAATATAGTAAAGGTTTCATTTATTGTGGCATTACTTTGTACAGTTACAATTTTTCAGAACGCATGACATTTCTATCTAAAAAAAACTTTAACAAAATTTCAGTTTGATACATAGCAGTAGAGTCAAACTCATTTTGCATCTGTCCAAGTACAGTTTACAGAAATAAGCTTTATGATGCTGGAAGTCCTATAGTACTGTTTTTTTTGAGACACAGTCTCACTGTGTAACCAGGCTTGCTTTGAACCTGCCATTGCCCTGCTTCATTCTCCAGAGAGCTGGGGTTACAGGTATATTCCATCATACCTGGCTTTCACTTTGTTAATTGTGCAATTGAAGCAAAAATATTTGTATTGAGAATGTGAATATTATATAATTTTTCTTTTAGTGCTTGTACTTTTGGTATCATATCTAAGGTAGCTTTGCACAACCCACGGTGTGAATGTATTTGGTATATTCAGTGCAGTTAGTAGTTGGTTATGCAGTTGATTTTCTCAACCAAGAGGGTGGATTGTTGTTCATAGACATAATAAATGTGAATTTGTGTGTGTATTTGTTTTTTGGTTGTTTTGTTTGTTTCTTTTGGTGATCAGACCTTCTCAGGATGTTTAGTATGAATGTGAATTTGATTTTTGGTTACAAGGATTTGTTGTTTGATTTTGGTTTTGTTTTTTGAGACAGGGTCTTACTATGTAGTTCAGGCTAGTCTTGAACTCACTGTGTTGCCCAGGGTGGCCTTGAGCTCACAGGTGATCCTCTACCTCAGAATCCTGTGTGCTGGGACAATAGGTGTGTGTCATAATGCCTAGCTCAGTTTTTTTTTTGGGGGGGGGTGCGTGTTGAGACAGGTCTTCAGGCTGGCCTTAAGTTCCCTTTGTAGTCCAGGCTGGCTTTGAACTAGCACCGATCCTGCCTCAGTCTCGTGAGTGCTGGGATTACAGGTGTGTGCCACCACGCCCGGCATGCCTAGCTCAGTGAGTTTGACTTTGGCCTTGGAAAGTATAAGCTTTATTTTTTTTTATTTTTTTGGTTTTTCTCCGGTACCAGGAACCGAACTCACGACCTTGCGCTTGCCAGGCAGGCGCTTTTGCCGCTGAGCTAAATCCCCAGCCCCGAAAGTATAAGCTTTAGTTTTGACTCTATGTCAGTTTTTAATAATCACACTGAACCTTAACTACTATGTAGAGAAGTTCAAGTAAAAGTGACACTTACTTTCTCTTGTCATGTTAGGCATTTTTATGTAGTAAAATGTTACGCAGCTTGTTGCATTATGTTATGTGAGGTGTATTCTGAGGGACACAGTCCTGTTTGGTGTAGATCCACTTTTGATTTCAGTAAAAAATTCCCTTTTTAACTATTACTACTTACTGTCATTTGTATATAATTCAAATTCATGCAGTGAATAGAAACATTATGACTTCTGCAACTAACCCATCTGTGGTCTGTTTAAAACGAATTTTACCAGTGGAGGACTGCAGATTTCTTGAGCCTCAGCCAATCCATTTTACCATAAAGAATGGAAGCTCAACTAGTACTGTACTAGAGACTGGAAGTCCAAGATGGAAAGGCTGCATCTAGCAAAGGCCTCATGGTCATAATATGGTGGAAAAGTGGAAAGGCGTGCAGGTTGGTACAGAGGAGGCAGATTTTAGTGAAAATTTTATACAGATTTTTTTTTTTTTTTGAGAGAAGGTCTCACTATGTAGTGCAGACTGGCCTTGAATTCGCTTGTGTAACCCAGGCTGACCTCGAATTCATGGAGGTGCTCTTGCCTCAGACTCCTCTGAGTGCTGGGTCAAGTGTATGCTACCATGTCTAGCTGTATGAGTCTTTTTGGTTTTTTTTTGTTTTTTTTTTTTTTTGGTTTTTCTCCGGTACCGGGAACCGAACTCACGACCTTGCGATTGCCAGGCAGGCGCTTTTGCCGCTGAGCTAAATCCCCAGCCCCTGTATGAGTCTTTATAAACTGAAAATCTGTGGTTATTAAACAGTGAAGCCCTCAGCCCCTGTAGAATCATTGTACTTTTTGTCTCTAGGAATCTATTCTGGGAACCTTAAGAGGAATCATACTATATTTGTCCTTTTGTGGCTGGCTTATTTTACTTATCTTAATGTCTTCATAGTTCATTATCCATGTTGTATAGTGTGTGTCAAGTTTTCTTTCATTTAGGGCCGGGGGTATAGCTCCGTGGCATAAGCACTTGCCTGGCAAGCCTGAGGTCATGAGTCAATTCCCCGTAAAACACCCCCCCCCATTTTTTCCTTTTTAAGGCTGTATAATACTCTATTGTAAGGTAGGTGTGGTAGTGTTGCATACCTATAATCTAGCACTCTGGGACCCAGAGGTGGGAGGATTGCAAGTTTGAGCCCAGCCCAGTACTTCAGCAATTTAGTGAGACCCTGTCTTAAAAAACAGGAAGAGGATTTAGCTCATTGAAAAGATACTGGGTTCACTTCTTAGTGCAGGAAAAATCAAGCAAGCTAACAAAAAACCCTCTATTGTGTGTTGGGTACACTGCATTTTCTTTGTCCGGTTATATGTTGTGGATATTGGAATTGTATTCACCTTTTAGTTGCTTTAAATAATGCTACTGTGAACTTAACTCTACAGAACTTGTTTCCCTGCTTTCAATTGTTTGTGTATAGGCTCAGATTCCTATAGCATTTTATGCATACTTTATAGCCCTTTCCCTAAAGTCATAGTGGTGTGGGAGCTTGAGAGATAAAGAATTGAGTCAATAATTAATAACCTTTTAAAACAGAAAAGCAGTACCAGGCCCAGAGAGGCTCACTGATGAATTCTACTGAACTTTTGTTTGAGAGGGTGTCTGGGTTGTCCAGGCTGGGCTCGAACTCCTGGGCTCAAGTGAATCCCACCTCAAGCATTCTGAATAGCTGAAACTACTGGCACTTGCCTCCACATGTGGCTTTCTGCCAGTGAAAGAGAAATTATACCACTTCTTTACAGTTTCTTCTAGAACATAGAAGCATAGGGATACATCTCAAATGACTCTGAGGACAGCATTGCCCCAATATCAAAGTAGGACAGACATTACAAGAAAGGAAAACTACAGACCAGTATTTCTCCTGAATAGAGATGCAGAAATTCTCCACAAAATACTAGCAGATTACCAGGGAGATCCCTCAGTGGCACAGTGCCTGTCTGGCAAATGCAAGATCCTGAGTTCGATTCCCGGTACCAAAAAATGAACTGTAAAATACTAGCAGATCAAATCCAACAACATGTAAGAATTATACAGGGTGACTGAGTCAGATTTATTACAGGTTTATAAGGCTGGTTCAATATTCACAAATTAATTAATGTAACTGAGGGGTGATAGCTCAGTGATAGAGCACTTGCTTAAGGTCTGTTATGGTTTGGGGCTTTTATTTTACAAGGGAACAATATAATACAGGACACATACTTTGTAAGATTATTTATAATAGTCACCCAAAGAATGATACACAAGACAGTGCAGGAAATCTTTCCACATACTAGGACCAAGGAATCTAGCCGAGGGCCTGGATTCCATAGCAATGTCCTGCATGAGTCTAGCTGAAGACCTAGAGCTCATAACAATGCTTCCCACGAGTTCAGCTGGAGGCCCAGAGCCCATAACAATATCTCGTGCAGGCCTATTTCACAGATCTGGGCAGGGAAGGCCCAAAGGTGGAATCTAGGAAGTCTGTGGCAGCGGGATGAAGGATCTGTGCTAGCAGGCTGAGGGATCTGCACTGGAGCCAGGAAGCAACGCACAGAGTAAGAACCAGAGCTCCCCTGAAAAGTACCACAGCCATCCTCAGCAACAGTGAGGTCCTGAGCTCCTCTGATGGTCAGGACAGCTGAGTTCCCATCAGGACAGCCAAGGCGACAAGCTTCTCCTGGTGACTGGGTAGTGCACCATTTTCCCCTCTGGAGCCAGGAAGCGATACTCAAAGTGAGGACTAGAGCTCCCCCAAAGTGAACCAAAACCATTCTCAGTGCCAGCAAGGTCCCGAACTCTTCGGAGGATGAAAACAGCCAAGTTCATCAGGAAGGCCGGCATGACAATCTCCTACAAAAGAACCAACAGCTTGTTACAGCTTCTACCAGCCCCCAATAGCCTTCCTCAGTTCCCAACAGCCTCCTTTCTTCTCCAGGTCTGCCTCTTATGCTGCTGGCAACAATCCTCAGGTGGACCTCCCACACCCAACACCTCGCTTACTCGGTTCAGCTGGGGGTTGTAAGTTGACCACCAGTTGTCAATCCACTATAGGGTCCTCAAAGTCATTGGTTTGAGCTCCCACAACACCCCTATTGCCATGCACAGAATGAGGAGAGAAGAGTTAATTAAAATTATTTGATCATATCAATACATGAAGAAAAAAAATTTGACAAAATCTGATCTCTTTTCATGATAAAATTGATCAGCAAACTAGATATAAAGGAAAATATCCTTAAATTGATGTGGGACAGCCACAGAAACCCTGTGGGAGCATCAGAGTCAGTAGTGAGGACCTAGTGTCTCTTTAACTTCTGCATCTATGTTTAGGAACAGGCGAAGGATGTCCTTTCTAACCGCTCCTTTTCAGTATTGTCCTGGAAGTCCTAGCTAGTGGGATAACAAAGAAAAGGACAGATATTTAAATGGAGATGAATTAAATAAGAAGAAAAACAAACTCTTTGTTTACAGATGACATGATGGTCTGTAGAAGATCTGATAACAAAAACAACCCTGAAACTAAGTGATTAATTATAGCAAGGTTTCAGGATACAAGCAAATCAGTTGCTTTCTTATATACCAGCAATAGACAGTCGGAGTTTTGGAATTAAAACCACAATGCCATATATATATATATATATGTTTTTTATTATTATTATTGTTATTTGTCTTTCTGAGACAGACTATGCAGTTCAGGCTGGCCTTGAACTCACTGTGTAACCCAGACAGGCCAAACTCGTGATCCTACCACAGCCTACCAAGTGTTGGGATTACAGGTGTGTGCTACCACTTCCAGTGGGGAAAATAAAATATTTTATTGCTTTGTTTTTGTATCTTTAGTGGGCTGTTCAAACAGTTTCTAGTTGCGTGTAGTGGCCCATGCCTGCCTGAAGCAGGAGGATCGTTGTGAGTTTGAGGCCCACCTGGAATAGTGAGACTGTCTCAAACTATCCCCCTCCCTGCAAAAAATGCAGAATAGTATTTCTCACATTTTTTTTTTTCCACTTGGGAAACTTTTTTTTTTTTTTTTTTTTTTGTCTTTTTGAGACAGGGTCTCCCTATGCAGTTCAGGCTGGCCTTGAGCTCACTTTGTGGCCCAGGCTGGCCTTGAACTTGAACTGATCCTTCTCCCTCAGCTTCCAGAGTGCTGGGATTGCAGGCCTGTGCCACCACGCCTGACCACTTTGGAAACTTTTAAGAATGTTTATTCTTGCCTCTTTCTAGGTAAGTATTTTTTGATTGATTTTTGTTTTTTGGTATTGAGGATTGAAACCAGGGCCTTTGCACTGAGCTACATCCCTATCCCTTACTTTTTGATTTTTTTTTTTTTTTTTTTTAGTACCGCGATACATTTTATGATCACCCTTTTTTTTTTTTTTTTTTCTGGTACCGGGAATCAAACTCACAACCTTGTGCTTGCCAGGCAGGTGCTGTGCTGCTGAGCTAAATCCTCAGCCCCCTCCCTTACTTTTTGAGACAGTCTTGTTAAATTGCCTAGGCTTGGGATCTTTCTTTCTCAGTGCCCCCTGAAGTGCTGGGATTATAGGTATGGAATACCAGACCTGGCTAGATTCAACTTTAGTTTTTACTGTTGCTAGAATTCTAGCTCAAGAATGGTACTAAAAATGTAATCCACAGATACCAGCATCACTTTGGAGCATATTAGTAATGTATCTTTTTCAGTCCTGCTTCATACCTGCTAAATCAGATCTTTAGCATTGAGGTCCTGGAACCAGTCTTTTTAACTGTTTAGGGATTCTTACCTGTATTAGTTTGAGTTGTACTGTAGACAATTCTAGGCTCCCTTCCCCTTGTTTTATCTATTCTAAGCCTGGAAGTCAGCTACAACTAATTGACCAATTCTATTTTTCATACAAAGGGAACCTTTCATTTCATGCAAGTTGGACCATAGGACACATATTTTTGCAAAGTAAATTTCTTCTAAGGACTGAGGATGTTAGTAGCATTTCCCAGATGTGTGTAGTATGATATTTCTTCTTTTTGGTGGGGGAGTCCTATGGATTGAACTCAGGGTCTTTGTATTGTACTGCATCCCCAGCTTTTTTTATTTTAAATTTTTAATTTTGAGATAGGGTCTTGCTGAGTTCTCCAAACTGGGCTTGAGCTTGTAATCATTTTGCCTCAGCCTCCCAGAATGATAGGATTATATGTGTGTGCTGTGACACCTGGCTTGGGTGTGTGTGTTTTGCTTTGTTTTTGATTTTGAGGATTGAACCTAGGGCCTGTACATGCTAATAAATAAGCACATGTTTTACCATGGAGCTATACCCTCAGGTACCCCCTGTTTGTTAATAAAGATTTCTTCCATCTGTTAGTTTTGTAGTTATAAATTCTCATTTTGCAGGTATATCTGGATTCAGATGCAAACTATGGTTCATTCTGTTTTTGTTCATTTTGTTACTAAGATTAACCAACCAGAATCTAGATATAGGATTCTCTTTTTTATATCCAAAGCTGAGTGAGATGGTGCATGCCTCTAATCCCAGCACTTGTGAGGATGAGGCAGGAGGATCGCCTCAAGTTTGAAGTCAGCCTGGTCTACATAGTGAATTCAAGGCAAGTACATAGCAAGAATCTGTCTCAACCCCCCACCCCTCAATATCCTGTTTTTCACTTCTTGGCATTTTTCTATAGAGTTGCCCACAGAATCATCTCATTTGCAAAACAGCGTTCTTATGTTCTCTGTCTTAAGATGAGTTGAAACTGTCATTTAATTTCTCTGTCCAAGTGTCTTTTTTGGGGGAGGTTACCGGGAATCAAACTCAGAACCTTGTGCTTGCTAGACAGGCACTTGTGCCACTGAGCTATATCCTTGGCCTTGTCCACATATCTTAACATATATGTTATATCTCTTTTTGTTTTGATTTTGTTTTCAATTTTGAAGTGGGGATCTCACTAAGTTACCCAGGGTAGTATCCTGTCTCAAAATTAATAATACTACTACTAATAGACTGGAGATGTAGGTATATATTTCAGGGTAAAGACCCTGGGTTCAGTCTCTGGTACTGGGGGGAAAAAAAGGATCAAAATCATACTCAAGATATTAGACTTGAACCTTATTTATTTGTTTGTTTATTTATTTAAAAAATACTGTAGCGTGTTCTCCAGAATTATATTGGGCTAGGTTTTTCCGTTTCTAAGGACCTATCATATACATGGTGTCTTTTTGTCTTACAGAGCTTCCAACTAAAACCACCCTATGTAGAAACCAACAAAAATTTGATCCAAGGTAGAATTAGCAGTCATTAATGTTTTTGTCCTTTATAAATTAATACTGCCTTGCCTTCAGATTCCTATTGCTTTTTTTTTTTTTTTTGGAGATAGGATCTCTGTGTGCAGTTCAGGCTGGCCTTGAGCTCACTTTGTAGCCCAGACTGGTCTCGAACTTGGAATGATCCTCCTGCCTCAGCCTCCCGAGTGCTGGGATCACAGGCGTCCGCCACCATGCCCAGCTTCCTATTGTTTTAGAAAATTGTACGTATGTTGTATACTGGAATAGAAAAAATAATTTCTTAAAGCTGCATTCTGGTTTCTATGAACCAGGTTGAGTCAGAGGGTGAAATTATATAGAGTTTAAAGTAAGTTTTTGTTTTTGCTTATTTTTTCCCTTTATGCTAAGGATTGAACCTGGAGAGCATTGAGCTGCATCCCCTGGCCATTTAAAATTTATTTTCTTTTCATATGGTTTTGCTAAGTTGTTCAAGTTATCCTCCCATTTGTGATCCTTTCCTTCCAGCTTTCTGAGAGGGAGAATTACAGGTGTGCTGCTGTTCCCTGCTAAATTGAGTTTTTGGTGAACTAAATCTTCAAAAATCTGAAACAAGTTTCATTTATTTTGGGTGGTAGTAGATGTACATGGTAAAAATGAAAAGGTACAGACAGAGGTATGCCCTTAGAGGCTGAGGCAAGAGGATTGCAAGTTTGAGCCCAGCCTGGGCAACTTAGTAAGACATTGTCTCTAAATAAAAAGTAAAGGCCTGGAGTTGTAGCTCAGTGCAGAGTCTGGGTTCAATCCCTAGTACTGGGTGGGTAGGTAGGGGAGGTAGAGTCTAAATTCCTTTACATCTTTACTCTGAATTCTTCTAATTTCTTTCACTAGAGACATTCTTGGTAATGTTCCTGATGTATCTACTTTTTTTGAGGGGGAAGGTAAGAAAATTAGCAGATTAATTTATGGCAGTTAGAAAAACATTTCTGTTAATTGCTCTTAATTCTAAAAGGCAGTGGTGAGTTCTCAAAGTGAGGTCAGAGTTATTTTCTTAACAGTACTAGTGATTAGGACCTTTTACTTCATTAATGCGTGTATCTGTGGTATAAAACCAATAGTGGTAAGACTTTTGGTCGAGCATGGTGGCACATGTTTATAATCCCAGCGCTTGAGAGGGTAAGCCAGGAGAATCAATGTTAGGCTGAGTTCGAGGCCAGCCTGGGTTACACAAGCAAGTTCATGGCCAACTTGAACTACATAGTGAGACCCTGTCTCAAAAAAGATTGCTAGGGCCAGGGATATTGCTCAGTGGCACATTGCCTGCCTGGCAAGTGTGAGGCCCTGAGTTCAATTTCTGGTACTAAAAAAGAAAATAGGAAAAAAAAAGGCAAAAGAAAAAGAAGAAAAGACTGCTGGCATGATTCAAGGCTGTGCTACAACAGTGTAGTAGGAGTCATTGTATATTTCTCCTGCTTTACACTAGTGTGTAGTTAGAAGAAATTCATTTTCACTTAAGAAAGTCATTAAATAACTTGTGGTTGAAAACATAATTTTATTAAAGTCATCTCCTGAGTGTATGCTGCATTGTTTCTCCCTAAAATTCATGTGTTGAAGTCTTAACCCCTAGTGTAAATGAGGTCAAGAGGCTGGGACTCTTATTGCTCCTTTTAGAGAAACATCCTTGAGCTTGCTGTTTTATTTTAATTTTTTTTTGAGACAAGGTTTTCTGTGTAGTCCAGGCCAGCTGGAATTTGCAGCAATCCTCTTGCCTTAGCCTCCTCACTGCTGGGATTACAGCATTGCACTACCATACCTACCTAGCTTGCTGTTTGTCAGGCCAGGAAGAGAGCCATCAGTAGAACTTGAGCGTGCTGGCACTCTCATCCTGGACTTAAACACTCCCAAACTGAGAAAATTAATTTCTGCTGTTTCACCCACCCAGTAGACAGTGTTTTGTAATGATAGCCTGAGTAGGCTGATATATAGCATATGATTAAATAGGAAGTGTGGCCAAAACACTTTTGCTACTTATGTATGTATGGCAGTTCCCTTGAGGGAAAGCAGTTATGTAATAGTTTAACTGTCACAAATCATTTAATGATAGGGAAGACATTCTGAGAAGTCATTATGTGATTTTTGTCATGTGAACCTAATGGAGGATACTTAAAAGAACCTGGATGATGTAGGCTAGTCACTCTACATGGCCTGATGATACAGTCCAGTGACTGAGGAATGGTGCTGGAACAGTTGGACACCATTAAAAAAACTCACAAGAATTGATACCTTATATCAGAATTCCTTTGTGCTGCTATAACAGAATAATACAAACTGGGTAATTCATAAATAGTTCATATATGGTACAGCATTTCTGTTAACATTAGATTGCATAAGTGAAGGTGGAACCATAAGATTACAAAGGAGCTAAAAATTCTTATTGCCTAGTGGTATCATAGCTAGTGTCACATTGTGCAGCATACTGCCTTTTTGTGACAATGCTGGTGTAAACTAACCTGCACTGACAATTGTACAGAAATATAGCATGTACAGTGATACACACATTTGATAATAAATGACTGTGATACTGATTTATGTATACACTATTCTTTTTATCACTAGTTAGCATATTACTTACTAAAAAATGTTTACTGAGTGCTGGGTGTGGTGGTGCAAGCCTCTAGTTCCAGCACTGGGGGAAGCTGAGTCAGGAGGATTGGGAGTTTGAGGACAGCCTGGGCCAAATAGTGAGTTCAAGGACAGTCTGAACTATATAAGTAGTGTAGGTTTCAATTTTTTCTCATGCATCCCCAGCAGCATTTATTTTTAATTTTTATTTTTATTTTGAGACAGGGTCTTGCAAAGTTACTCAGGCTGGCTTGAACTTGCCTGCTTTACTGCTTTACTTGCCTGCTTTGCTTCTAGAAGTTACCAGAAACACTGGAAAGACATGATAAACTGAGAGAAAATATTTGCAAATCCCATATTTGAGAAAACAACCCAGTAAAAAATGTGCAAAAGATTTGAATAAACAGTTTGCCACAGAAGACATTCAGAGGACAAATAAACACTGAGAAAGATGCCTAACCTCTTCAGTCTTTAGGAAAATACAAAGTAAAACTACTATGATGAGATAACTACTGTTCATTCATTAGAATGAGAAACAAAAGAGGTAAAACTCTTTCCTAACTTTCACTTGACAGAGTTGTTTTTTTTTTCTTTTTTTGTCTTTTTGAGACAGAGTCTCACTGTGTACTTCAGGCTGGCCTTGAGCTCACTTTGTAGCCTAGGCTGGTGTCAACTCGCAGTGATCCTTCTGCCTCAGCCTCCCGATTACTGGAATTACAGGTGTGCGCCACCATGCCTGGCTTTGACAGAGTTTTATGAAGGAAAACTATTTTTAGTGTTGTGACCCAGTGTACACACACACACACACACACACACACACACTTCCTTTGAAATGTATATTGTGATCATTTTTTATTCCTAAAAGAGTGCTGCTTGTTAGCCCCATTGATTTTTAAGAATGCCCAGTAGGATGTGATTTATAGTTTACAGAAAAAAATAAGACTTATGCCTGTTTAGAGCATGAGTTTTTGGTTTTTTTTTTTACTCCAGAGCCTCAACTGTAACCTTTTTTCTTTTTCTTTCTTTTTTGGTACTGGCAATCGAACTCAGGATCTTGCGCTTGCCAGGCAGGTACTTGTGCCACTGAGATATAGCTCTGGTTCTTTTTTTTTGTTTTGTTTTTCTCCGGTACCGGGAACCGAACTCACGACCTTGCGCTTGCCAGGCAGGCGCTTTGCCGCTGAGCTAAATCCCCAGCCCCTTTTTTGTCTTTTTGAGTCAGGGTTTCACTATGCAGTTCAGGAAGGCCTTGAACTCACTTTTTGTAGCCCAGGCTGGCCTCAAACTTGCAGTGGTTCTCCAGCCTCACTCTCCTGAGTGCTGGGATTACAAGCATGCACCACCAAGCCTGGCTCAACTCTAACCTTCTAACTAAAGCTTATTTTAGGCTGGGCGTGGTGGCGCCTAAAATATATATAAATATGTATGTGTGTATATATATACATATACATATGTACATATATATATATATATATATATATATATATATATTTTTTTTTTTTTTAAAGTAAGACTGGCTTCTTTCTCCTGACTCCCTGTACTGGGGAGGGTGTAGCGGGGGAGGCTGAAGTATGACGATTATCCTGAGTTCGAGGCTGGCCTGGGCTACAGAGTTTCAGGCCAGCCTAAACTACAGAGCAAGACCCTCCCTCAAAAGAAAAAAAAGTTTGGGTTCTATTCTGTGGCACTTAGCAGCAGCACTCGCTGCATTTTTGATCATACTGTGTAAAGACACAAAAAAGGACTTACAGAAGTGCTTCAGAAAGTGACAAGAATGATGAAATAAGTGTGTTCAAAACAAGGGGAAGTATTTTGAGGGGAATTTATGACAATGTGTCTTATTGTAATATTTTAAAAAATGTAAACCACATTTTTTGATTTCCCCTTGTATGAATTTTAGGGGGACACAATTCAGCCCATAACAGCCAGCAAAAGGCCAAGTAACTTAATGATTTGTATGGTGTGAAGCTGGACTATGACATATGTGAAGCCTGGTTACTGTGGTGAGGTGTTTTGCTTTTATTTAATTTCTGGCTGGATCTTGATTTGAAATATGTACAATTGTACTTTTTTCTTTTTTCACATTGAACCTTTATTTCTGTGACAAAAGTAATACTTGGCTATTCAAGGAAAAGTTAAAGGCCTTTTCTCAGAATGAGTTTTTTTTATTTCATTATTTTAAAGAGAAAAACTAGAAATAAAAATAAAAGTTTCAAAACAGGCTAATAGAATAAAAATAATTAATAGATTGTGTATTGTAATTTTCATAGTAGTTACTCAGTACAAGATATAGTCATGAAATATTGTTCAAGCAGTGCGCAAACCTTTCTTTTCAATGAACTAAGAGAAACTAGCTGTATAACTATCTTAACTGTCGTGTGTGTATGTATATATATATATGTATGTATGTGTAGCTACATATGTATATTTTCTTTTCCTTCCTTTCCCTTTTCCCCCATCAGTGTCTCTTTTTCATTTTGAACAGTTTCTTCTCATTTCACAGTAGTTGTTGTACATTTTGGATCTTACTTACTCATTCAGCTTCTCACGCTAGGGAGACAATATGATGTTTACACCTGTGGGTCTGATTTATTTCACTTATGAGTATGGTCTCAAGTTACACCATTTACCTATAAAAGCCTCAAGTTTATCCCTCTTTATGGCTAGAATGAGTTCTACTAAATTGTCTTGTCTTTGACCACAAGTCATTTTCTTAATGTTTGTACAGTAGATCTTTGATTTAGGGCTTGGTTAGTGTCTTGTGCCCAGCATCCTGCTTCAGTAATCACTTTTCTATTACTGTTTCACTTAGCATCCGTTTAAAAATTTTTTCCAATGGATTATACCCCTTATTCTTTAATTGAGATAAAATTCACATAAAAGCCACTGTTTTAATCATTTTAATCTATACAGTTCAGCAGCATTTAGTACATTCACCGGTTGTACAGCTGCTATCTTTACTTAGTTTCAGAACATTTTTTTTATCCCTGAAGGGAACTGCATTGTCATTAAGAACTCAGGACCTTCCAGTTCTCCCTAAAGGAATACAGTTTTTATCCAAAGGAAGTCATAATTTCCTTTCAGGCCCTTTATTCAGTGTCTTGAGAGTAAGATAAAGCAAATGTAAGAATGTAGAAAAATAAAAAGAGACTACAATATTTTCTATTTTTGGTGGGGGGCTACTGAGATTTGAACTCAGGGCCTTGTGCTTGCCAGGCAGGCTCTTATACTGCTGAGCTATATCCCTGGTTCCAATATTTCGTATTTCTGAACCAAAAATAATTATGAAATGTTTTTAGTTTCTATCCTTCATGTGGTTTTAGTGGTCTAATTTTGAAAATGTGCTCATGTTTTTATTTTATAGATATGCATGTTGAAAAGCTGTAAGGTCAACATTCTTTTTTTTTTTTTTGCAGTACTGGGCATTGAACCCAGGACTTTCATACTAAGCTATGTCCCCATCCCTTTAAAATTTTTTTTTTTTGTCCTTTTGAGACAGGGTCTCACTATGCAGTTTAGGCTGGCTTTGAGTTCACTTTGTAGCCCAGGCTGGTCTTGAACTCTCAATAATCCTCCTGCCTCAGCCTCCCAAGTGCTGGGATTACAGGCATGTGCTACCATGACTGATACAAATTTTTTTTTATAGGTAGAGTCTTGCAAAATTGCCCAAGCTGGGCTTATATTTGGGATCCTTTGCCTCAGCCTCTCAGAGTATTGGATTACCAGCATGCATCCTTTTTTTGTTGTTTGTTTGTTTTGTTTTGTTTGAGACAGGGTCTCGCTATGCAGTTGAGGCTGGCAAGCTCACTTTGTAGCCCAGGCTGGTCTTGAACTCGCAACGATCCTCCTGCCTCAGCCTCCTGAGTGCTGGGATTACAGGCATGTACCACCACGCCCGGCCAGCATGCATCCTTTATCCCCTGCCTTCCCTTGCCTCCCCAGACAGAGTCTTGGTGTATAGTGCAGTCTGATCCTGAAGTCACTGTGTAACCCAGGCTGGCCTTGAATTTGTGGCAATCCTCTTGCCTCAGCCTCCTGAGTGCTGGGATTACAGGCATGCACCATCATACCCAGTTTAAGGTCAACATTCTTACTTGCATTTATTAGCTTAATGTTGCTTTTTTACAAATAAGTAAATACACATACAGTACTGAGAAATAAGTTTCTGTGGTACTTGGCTTTGGTTAGATTTACATGCTTTTTACATTAATTATAGATATGAAGTCTGATAGTTCATTTCTCTTCCTTGGTGATTACTAGGAAATTTAAAAAGCACAGAAGTCAGTTTTGAAACTTAAAAAACTAAGTTACTGCCAGTTGCATAAGATAAGGTCTTATGATAAACTTAAAAAGACTACAAAAAAAATAGTCTTGACTACAAACATCCAGATAAAAACTTCATTTAAAAAACGTGAACAGTTCCCAGCCGACGCCTGCTCCCCCCGACATAAATGCGTGTCTGCATGCTTATACATTGTGCTCTTTTCTTCCATCAGGCTAAATTTTACAGCAAGTGAATATTAACGCTTTCTCTGTGAAATAGTCCCTTTCAAAATGTGTGATTAGACCAATTGTCATTAGTTTCATAGTTCAGGGGAAGTAAGTTGATTGAAAACTAGAAATAGGGGCTGGGGATAAAGCTCAGCAGCAGCGGCACAGCACCTGCCTGGCAAGTAGGAGGTCCTGAGTTTGATTCCCAGTACCAAAAAAAAAAAAAAAAGAAAGAAAACTGGAAATAATGCATGTTAGAAAAGGGAAGAAAGTATAAAAAGGGTGTTCATTTAAAAATGTTTTTAGCCAGATTCACACATGCAGTCCCAGTGCTCAGGAGGGTTGAGGCAAGAGGATGGTGAGATCAAGGCCACTATGAGCTACATAGAGAAAACTTGCTGAAAAAAACAGAAAAACTAAAAAGGTCTCACAGACTGGGATGTTGCTCTTGGTAGACTGCTTGCCTAGCATGCACAAGACCCTAGGTTTGATCCCCGGGACCACACACAAAAAGTAAAATATAAGATAAAATGTTCTCAGGCAGTGTTCCAACTTTTGTAGTGAAAGTACTTTTTCCTGCCTTAGTGTCCTAGAAGGAAACATCACCATGGCCACGGAAATTGGTTCTCCTCCTCGTTTTTTCCATATGCCAAGGTTCCAACACCAAGCGCCTCGACAGTTGTTTTATAAGCGACCTGATTTTGCACAGCAACAAGCAATGCAACAGCTTACTTTTGATGGGAAACGGATGAGAAAAGCTGTAAACCGGAAGACCATAGATTACAATCCATCTGTAATTAAGTATTTGGAGGTAAGTGTGATTAATGTACTTAAAATGAACAAAATTTGTGGGTTTTTTTTTGAAGTTTCCTAAAAGTAGGACAATAAACATACTTATATTGCTTGAATTAGTAGGATGAATTGAGTGACTTTAAATTTAAGGACATCTCAGATCATCTCAGCTTATTTTTTTAAACTGTGTCTTGTCCTTGGCTTTCTTAATTCCTCTTGAATTCTGCATCACCTTCTGAAAATTATTAGACTCTAATTTAAAAATAGGCTTTGTTCTGTTGAAGGGAGGAGAGGGAGAAGAAAGAAAGAATTAAGGCACATTAGGTAGAGGTACAAATTCCCTATGATGAATGTTATTATGTATGGCAAATATGGAGTAATAAAAATTTAAACAAAATAGGCTTTGTTTGAAAAATTCATAACAAGTCAGAAGAAAATACTGTACTTTAACCAATAGGCCCGCCTTAAAGCACTTAATAAATTCAATGTGTAAGAAGTAAGAGATTACTAACATCAATATTTCTGTGAGAACAGAGATTAAAACAATTTTTTTTTTTGAGACAAAGTGTCTCCTTATGTAGTTCAGGTTGGCCTTGAACTCACTGCAGAGCTCAGGGTGGCCTCAAGCGCCTGTCTCAGCCTCCTGCAGGTATACCCCATCTCACCCCACTAGGCACAGAGTTTTAGAATTGCAGTTTTGAATTTTCAGTGTCATTTGCACTGAAAGCATGGATGTTGCCATATCTGAACTCCTGGTAGTTTGGTGCTAAGAGCTGTATTTAATGAAGAGTAGGCACCATTGGGCATAGCAGCACACATCTGTAATCCCAGCATTCTGGAAGGTTGAGGCAGTAGGATCATGAGTGTCTTAGTTACTTTTCTTGTTGCTGAGACAAAATACCTGATGCACAAAGTTAAGGGAAAAAAAGTTTATTTAGCTCGCATTTGGTCCATACTCAGTCCATAATTGGCTGGCTTCAAGGCAGGGTGGCTTGGCAGATGAGAACAGTTCATGGTGGAAGACAGAGAGGGCAAGACAAGACTCTTTTTGTCTCTTACATTGTACACAGGCTTCCTGCCTTAGGGCGATATAGCACTCACATCTTTAATCCTAGCCAGAACTATGCCAAACCAGTGGACTGATTTATTGATCACACATCCTTAATCCCAGCACCACATACTCTAGATTCAGCTCCAAAAAAGCCGTATGAGCGCATGAGGCTTTGGGGTGACCTCTAGATCCAAACTGTAACAGTTTAACCCCAGCCTAGGCAATTTAGTACCTTGGGTGAGATCTTTTCTTAAAAAAATAAAAAAAGGTTGGAGGATATGGCTCAGTGCAGCGCGCGCGCACACACACACACACACACACACACACCCACACACACCTGGCTCCGCCCCCCCTTTATCTGTAGGTGGAAGCAACCCTTGCGATAAGTGAGACAAGGTCTGCCTAATGCTCCTTCACCTCTGTGTTTTTCCCTTTTGAGTTCTTTATTGTCTAACCTACTAATGTTACTGTCTCATTGGGTTTGGGTCTTCTCTGACCTCTATGAAAATCTCTCTGCTTTTCGTTACCTTAGGCCTGTGGTTCACCTTTATTTGCACATACACCTAATTAGTATCTTGAATACTCATTAGAGAATGAGAAGTAGAGTCAAATTTAGACTTTTCCAGGAATTTTCTTTTGGAAAACTAGGAGATACAATTTGAGAGGAATTATGAAACCCAAAGGCAAGACATAGGAACCATTTTGTGGTGAGGGTTTTGGAATAATTAGGATGTATGTCTATTCCCTAGTCTGTTTCCTTTTATTAAGGTGTGGTTGTGAAAAAGTATTGGAGTCTGAAGCATCTTGGTATATGTGCTGCTGAAGCGAGCATGTCTATACCATCTTGGATGGATGAGGCTAGTGTATGTAAATTAAGGAAGAAATCTATAACCAGTGTCAGTAGGAAAGGGGACAGTTCCTTAAGAGAATCAAAATTTTGTATGTTTTAGAAATTAACATTTTAAAGTCTTGTTTTTCTATTTATAGACCTTATATTTTGTTAATAATATTTTCACGTTGAGTATAATTAGATCATATACTCACTAATTGTTCTATTTTCTTTTTTTTTTTTTTTCTTTTTTTTTTTTCTAATTGTTCTATTTTCTTATATTAACAGAATAGAATATGGCAGAGAGACCAGAGAGATATGCGAGCAATTCAGCCTGATGCAGGTTATTATAATGATGTAAGTATAAAACATGTACTACCTTATTAAAATCTCTCTTCTTTGACCTCTAAGCCTAAAAATATATGAATGCAAGTTGAAAATGGTCTTTTATTTTTATATTTTTATAGTTGAACATTACTGAGAGGGTAGTATGAACAATGGATTATATTTTGTCTCTGTTTAAATATTCCTTTTAATTGAATGATGAACATTTTTTCTTCTTTTGTTTTGTTTTTTTTTTTTTTTTTGGTTTCAGGAATCGAACTCAGACCTTGCACTTGCCAGGCAGGTGCTGTGCTGCTGAGCTATATCCCCAACCCTAATAATGAACTTTTGATATGGGTTATAAAGCAGTGTTCAACAAAAGATTGAACTACATTTAAGTCTTGTAATAGAAATTAATTTTAAGTTAGGCATATTGTGAACGTTTGTGTTGACTTTGAGGAGTGATTAAGGAAATCTGACCCTTAATGTGATACTTAGTTTTGTTGTTAAGTAATAATGGATATTTAACTTTACTGTATCTCAATTTTCTTGTAAATCTGTTACAATAGTATTTGGAGGGGATCCTATCTAGTTCTGGATTTGCCTTTAGATGTTGAGATAATGCCCTTGCCACTCTCTTGCTTGTTGCTCTGAAGGTAGTCAGGAGCTCTAAAAAAAAAATTTTCTTGTGTTACAGTTGGTCCCACCTATAGGAATGTTGAATAATCCTATGAATGCAGTAACTACAAAGTTTGTTCGTACATCAACAAATAAAGTAAAGTGTCCTGTATTTGTTGTGAGGGTAAGTATTCTATTGGATATTGTTTCAGAAAAATCAATACTGAGGGCTGGGGATGTGGCTCAGTGGTAGAGCTGTTTCCTTGCATGCACAAGGCCCTGGATTCGATCCCCAATACTACTTAAAAAGAAAGAAAGAGGGGCTGGGGATTTAGCTCAGCAGCACAGCTCCCGCCTGGCAAGCGCAAGTCGTGAATTCGATTCCCAGTACTGGAAAAAAAATCAAAAAAAAGAAAGAAAAAAGAAAAGTCAATTCTGAGTTAGTTTGCAAATTAGAAATTAGATGAAGAACAATTAGAAATTACTTTAAATATAAATTTGGGATAATAATTGGCTTGTTACTGGTAATTTTATTTTGAAATATTTATTCCCTTTGTCTATGTTTAGTAAAATATTACTTGAAAATTATTTGTTTTCATGTTGAAATTTTCATAGAATTTTCTCTGAAGTTTTGTGTAGATATAGTAGCAGGTCTAAGAATTACTGACTAGTTCAGTAGGAAATGCTTTTGTTACTGTGAGAAGACAGCATTCGAAGGTGAATGATAAGCTCTTAGGTGTTACTAGAAAGGAAGATACCTGAACAAAGGTGAAGAACTATGGTGTACTGGTCAGCTCCAGGAAGGTACTCAATCTGCTGTCACTGAATTTTTTAAAATATACCTTTATAATTAATAATGCATTCACATGATTCAGAACTTTAAAATTTGGAGGTCTTTGTAATGAAAAATTTTCTTATCTCTTCTCAGCATCCAGTTACTATTTATGTAGATGGTAGTTTATAATCATTTTGTATTTTATTCCATTTCTTAGAAATGTACTTGTTGGTTATTAATATTTAGAGGTATAGGCTGATGAATAGAGCTGAGCAAATAACAGCTGAACAAAAATATCAAACAGAAGCATGATGGTGATGGCAAACATTAATGGCAAATGAGCAAATTGTGGAATCTTTGGACATTTGAGCTCTGTGATAGAAAACAGGGGGGAGGTGGCGCTCCATAGAAATTGTACAGGTGGTCTTAGGCCTTCTATTTGACTCAGATCTATGGCAGTATATATACCAGTAAACAAACACTTTTGTGTAAGTAGAGCCCACCAGAATGTAGCATAATTTTTTTCATCAGGGATTTGATCAGTGAGGTATGATGGGCAGTGGATTTGAATATACTATTAGCATAACATAGAAAACCTTTTTGGAATGAGTAAGATCTGAACATCCTTTATTTTTTTAAGTGGATGAATGAATGTTTTCATTTGGGAATCACACTGTAAGGTCTTAGGAAAAATTTGCCTATATTACAGTACAGTCCAAACCAAGAGGTATTAAGAAATAAAAACTGGGTTCTGTATGTTCAGTTTAGTTCATTGCAGTATTTACTAGGTTGGGATCTAAAGCAGATAAAAGAATCTAGGAAGGTAGGAGGTTTTTGTTCCTAGTAATCAAAACTGATGTACTAATCAATAAAAAGTAATTGTCATGTACTTGTATAATTTACCACAAACACTTGATTTTAAGTAGTCCATCTTGCTCTTTCTTATGCACACTTGTATTTTTCAATTTCTTGTCAGTTTTCATTTTGGAAAATAGAATTGTTGTATTTTGTATATTTGTACCTTCTAATAAGTGTGTATTCCATTATAGGAACTGAAAATTTTAAAAGTGAATTGTGTTTTGAGTTATCATGTCACAGCTTAGACTTAGTTTGCAAGTTATGACATTAATATATTTGTGTAGTGTTGGTCATGATTCTACTGTGTAAAGTTGTTTTGATAGTAGATCAGCACAAGAATTATCACTTGGCACTATGAATGGTGGAGAGCTTATAATTTCTAAGTACATTTAGTTGTGGGAAAAGTTTGATAGCCTTAAGTTGGTATTGTTATCTGTTTGTTTGTTTTAATTACATACTTTAACACTGTCTGCGTTAATTGAATAGCAGTTGTAAGATACCAAATTCAGTCTTTCTGAATTTTTTAGTTACTACCTTATTTATGTTAGTCTACCATACAGCCAAGTAATACGAGATCTTTTGTGTGTTTTCTTTTGAAATGCTTTTTACAGTGCATAGGTGTGGGCACTTATAATGTACTTGTTTTTGTGTGTGTGTGCGCCTATTATTTTTAATTTAGTTAATTAACTTAAGTGCTAGAACTTTTCCTACATTGTATTAATACAGATTCCTTTTTTAAGCTTTTTATTTTAAAATAATTTGGGGTATATAGAATGAGTTACCTCGTTCTTTTAAATTTTGTGTCAGTACATGTTTGTAGTACACAATGATTATTCATCTTAGTGAGTTGGTGTATGTACATAACAGATCTTAATCCTTTTTGCTTCTCCGTTCCTTCCCATAAGTTCTTTTCGAACAAAATACTTGTTTAGAAAGCTGAGGTACCCTCCAGTGAAAGTCACTATCATCTTCTTAATGTTAATTACTGTATATGCATATTATAATGACTGTGTAAATATTTTCAAAATGAATGAAGTTGGAGGATTTGTGGTTATATGTAACCTTTTTGTCCTCCTCCCCCAGTGGACTCCAGAGGGCAGACGATTAGTCACTGGAGCTTCTAGTGGAGAGTTCACCTTGTGGAATGGACTCACTTTCAATTTTGAAACAATATTACAGGTAACAGCAATCACCAGATGATAGTTTATCCTATAATACTCTAAAGATTCTCAGAAATGGGCATATTATTACCATTGTGAAACAACAATTGTGTAATTTATTGCTGTAAGTTAATATATGCGCCTCTAAGCCTTTAATGACATGTTCCTTAAAGCATTACCTTATAAATTTTTTTTGTTTTCACAGGCTCACGATAGCCCAGTGAGGGCCATGACTTGGTCACATAATGACATGTGGATGTTGACAGCAGACCACGGAGGATATGTGAAATACTGGCAGTCGAACATGAACAACGTCAAGATGTTCCAGGCACATAAGGAGGCGATTAGAGAGGCCAGGTTTATACACAATATACCATTTTCTGTAGTCCCTATTGTCATGGTTAAATTATTCTCTGAGTGTATTCTGGGTGCAGAGATGCATGGGCTCTGTCAGATTCTGGGAAGCTTTCTGCACCCTGTAAACACAATATTTTTCTTTGTTTTCACACATTCACCATTTTGCTGGCACCTTTCTGAAGTAGTGTTGTCCTGGTATCAGCCTTTGCAATATGTTAGAGATGTATTGTCTGCCGCATTTTGCACTGGTTTTCTCTTTTCATTTATGGTTAATGTGTATGCCTTATTCCTTTTTATTATCTACTGTGTAAGACAAGAATATTTTATTCCAAATAAAGAATTCAGTCTTTAATTATACAGCTGAATAAAATCTAAAGCCTACAGAAAACACCTTCAGAATTCACACAATATACAAGGAAAAAAGGCTTAAGTGAAGACCTGGTTGGCTTGGTTATGCCACGACTTCAAAAAGAAAGCATAGGACTAAAAAACTCTCACAGCTAACTCCCTGGATGTGGCAAACATTTATGGATTAATGAATGGGTTCTTCAAGCTTTGCAGCTGTAAGCAGATCTTTGTCAAGAAGACTGTAGGACTTTTCTTCTGATTCACTGTTAACATCAGTTACGCAAATGTATAATAAGTGGTTAAAATATTTTCAGCGAGTTGTATGTCTTTGCATATCAACAAGATACATATAGTAAAACTGGAAAGAAAAGTTTCGAAAACGAGCCTGAAGAATTGCTGCAGCCTCAGAATAAAGCTAAGCAGCATTCTTCAAGGTTGTGCCACCTACCTCTGAGAGGAATTGACTCTATAGAAACACTATCCACTACAATCACTTGTTTCTATTTTCAGAATCAACAGAAATGGTTGGATATACATGGTTCTCCTTTGATATAGACTTGATTTTAGTGTAATGCCCATACATTTTCACAGTTGGTTTTTTCTTATAAAATTTAAAAGGTCAAGGGAGTTCTTAATGGTTCGTTGAGAAACTTGATGGTTTTTCACTACTAGGAAGAAAACTGGCTCCCTCTGGACAGCGGATTCTTTGGCTTTAAACACAAGTTTGAAAGTACCTATTTTAAAATTTTCCTCTAAAGGTCTAGCAGTTCATGGGATAACTTACCAGGAAGAAGGTGTGAAAGTTTTCCACAGACCGTTCGAATAAATAAGAAACATTGTAAGGGATGGTTAGCGGTGGACCTTCTACCAACCCTCCCAGCTTTTCAGTTTATCATTCCATGAAGTATATGAGGCAGAAACTGGTAACAAGTTTTAGAGCAGTATTCGTCTGTGATTTAAATGTCTGTGCAGGAATATTGCAGAAAATGAGTTCATTTAGTTTCTACACATAAGGCAGCTCTCTGTTTTGCTGGTGTGAGAGGACATATACTAAGAAGACCAGAGATGGCATTAAAAATAATAATACACCCACAAAGTTCTCTGAATACCGATAATTGGAAACAGAAACAACTGTTGAAATCTTCTTTTGATGAGATGCATACGTTAGCTGACAACATTCTCTTTAAGGGCTTCTTCACTGGATACTTCCCTCTCCTGTTTATAATGCAGCATAGTGTTTTTATTTTTCCCTGTCTGAGAAGCACAGATAATCTGTTAAATGCTGACTTCTTTCCCCTGCTGTGTGTCTTCATGTAACAGTTTCTCACCCACGGATAATAAATTTGCTACATGCTCTGATGACGGCACTGTTAGAATCTGGGACTTTCTTCGTTGCCATGAGGAAAGGATTCTTCGAGGTATGTGTGCTAACAGTACTGATTGGAATATTTAAATAGGGGATCCATTTGTGGTGAAATCATCACAAAAGCACGATACCAGCTTACATCTCCATTCAGTTTTTTACATGTACACCACCTCAGTCAAACTTACTGAAGACATCCAGACTCACTCTCTAGTTCACAATCATTTTGTAGTTTTTTACTAATAATATTATCTTTGAATTCTTTCAGCTGTGAATTAAACACAAAACTTTCCTTCTCACATTGTATGCTTATCTTTATGCATCTTTTAGGATTATATTCCTTTTCCTGTTTTATACTCAAGATATCCAACATTAATACTAATTTTATTTAAATAAGTCACATTCCTTTGGCAGTCCTTTTACAGTATAAATTAACTGATAAAATAGGGGTATCAATAGCTGTGCTTCTGGGTGTTTCTATTTCTAAAAACAGTTGGATTTTACTTTATTTTATTTTATTTTATTTGGTACTGGGAATTGAACTCAGGACCTTAAGCTTTCCAGGCAGGTGCTGTCCTGAACTATATTCCCGGCAGCAATTGGATTTTTAAGTGTACCATATTTATACTGCTTTGCACATATATATGGTTTGAAAGGGATTACTTGTTTCCTTATATTAGTTTTATAATTATAAATGAATCTTTATGAATTATTCCTACACTGCAGAAGAAATCCATTTTTCCACTTGGAGTAGATCAGTGGATTAGATTATTGGACTTCATAAAGAGGGGCTGCTAAAAATACCAACCTTTAACCAACACCATTTATGTGAATTCTAGGACATTAGGTGTGTACTGTACATATGCAATACCACAACAAAACATACTTCTAAATTCTGTTACTTGCTAGAAGATAGTCTCACATTCTTTAGTTTGTGAACTCTGACACTAATGCAGGGAGGGAAAATGGATGCCTTAAGTACTCGGTGTTAGGAAATTATTCAGCTGTTTCCCTTTATGTTTAAGTAGAGGTAGTTGTCTTGGTGGAATTCTTAGTATCTTAAAACAATTTGAGCTTTATATGCAGCATATAATGTTGACTTTTAGACAAGAAAATGACCCTTGAATATTTTAACCCGTATTTCAGAGATACTCCATTACCTTTGAATACATTTGTGTATGCATCCCTTGCTTTGTACTTGCTTTTTGGGGTTCATCTGCAAGTCTGTGTCATTAGCTAGCATAAGGACACAGTATCTGTTATGTTGAGGGAGTATATGCACTATAAAGGTCATAATAATCCTACAGCTTCAGAATGAGATTGAAACCGTCTAGTTTGAGTTATTTCATGGATGAGTACCCTAACTGAGAAAGTATGACACATTCAAAGTAAAATAGGTTCAGAGCCAGAATCTGAATCTTGCCATTTGACTCCTACTCTAAGGTTCCACTAACATTTTACATAACTATTGGTAGAAGTTTAAGAGTTGAGCTTTCTCTATTAGGGCTTTTTATTTTAGATTTTTACATGGAAATATCAAACATGCACAAAAGTATAATGAATCTCCATATACTTTTAGGATTTATATTCCTGCTTAATTATTTCTCTGTCTTCCTCCCTCCCTGGCCTTCTTTCTTTCCTTCCCTCCTTTCCTTCCTTCCTTCCTTCCTTCCTTCCTTCCTTCCTTCCTTCCTTTCCCTCCCTCCCTTCCTCCCTCCCTCCTTTCCCTCCTTCGTTCCTTCCTGGCACTGGGAATCAAACTCTGGACCTCGCATTTGCAGGCACACCCTGCCGCTGAGCTATGTCCTGGTTTTCTTTTACTTTTTTATGAAAAAATGTTTTACTTGTTATATAGTTATAACTTCGTACTTAAATAAAGCAAATATGAGGATCTTAAATCAATTGTACTACCCAAGAAGTAGTTTTAAGTCACTTCAGCAGCAGAACATCTGATAACCGTGGTTTTTTCTAAACTGAAATACTAGTATTCAGGTTTATTAATTGCAGTTTGGCATGTTGCAATAAATACGTGGGTTTTGGGTTGAAGTTTGGGAACTTGGTCCCTAAAAGGTTTGCCATCACTGGACTATAGCATCTGACAGGCAGGCAACATTGCTTTGTTCATGTTGTATACCATGGTTTAGGGGTTAACTATTTAAAAAATCTGGGAAAATGCTTAATTAAGGGAGTTTGTGATCATGTGGTCCTCTTTGTTGCATACTTTTCTACATCATCCTTAAAAACTAGTCTTCTACTCATATTTTCAGTGATAAGTATACACATAATTGCCTTTTTTAGTTTCAGACATCTTTAATTTTTCATAATGTTCTTTTCTTGTATCAGAAATCTACTTTACTACAACTTGTCCTGCTTTTTAGAATGCAAAGAAAGTTTATTTCCAAAACAGCAGCTCATTAAGTACTAGTAGATACCAATTGTGTCTTCAGCTTTAAGCATACAGCATTCCTGTACAGAAGCAATGAGAATATACCTGTTTCATTTTTGAGACAAGGTCTCACTACATAGTCTGGTCTTGAACTCACTGTAGAGCCCAGGCTGGCCTCATACTCATGGGGATCCTCCTGCTTTAGCCTTCTGAATGCTGAGATTACAAGTGTGCACCACCAAGGCTAGCAATGATAGCATACTTTTGAGCACAGAATTTATAGTTGCTTTTTAATATTTTTGAGAAAAGTATTCTAAGATTTAAAGTGAGCATAGATCTATTGTCAGGAGATTTGCTATGCAAAAGTATTTATTGGTTGATTTATAGGTTGAAAAAGCAAGATATTTATGAAATTGAATAAACCACAGCATTGAGGGCGCCATGTTTGTATCCAGTCACTACAAAAGTAAGTCACTAGAGTTTATATACATTTGTCCTTTTTTTCTCCTAGCATGATATTTTTTTTACTCCCCATGTCTAACGTAGTACCTGTCACATAATTTTTTTTAATCTTCTTTTGGAGACAAGTCTTGCTATGTAATACAGACTGACCTTGAACTCACTATGTACCCCAGGCTGGCCTCAAATTCATGGCAATCCTACCTCTCAGCCTTCTGAGTTCTGGCATTGTAGGTGTATACCACCACACCCAGCTAAGACACTTAATTTATGAACTAGGATTAAAATAACTTTTTTTTTTTTCTTTTTGGTCTTTTTGAGACAGGGTTTTACTGTGCAGTTCAGGCTGGCGTTGAACTCACAGAGATACTCCACTGTGATTGCTGGCATGTACTACCATGCCCTGCTAAAATTACATTTTAAACACTAGCAGTATGAGAGAGTAAAGGAGCATCTGGTTTACTGATATTTTATACATTTGACTCAAATGAAATAGCACCATTGAAGTACATTTATTTAATAAGCATATCCCTGGGGCCAGGGATTTAGCTCAGCGGCACAGCACCTGCCTGGCAAGCGCGAGGTCGTGAGTTCGATTCCTGGTACTGGGAAAAAAAAAAAAAAGCATATCCTTATTTAGGTAGAGGAATTGTATGATCCCTACCCCATGCTTCTTAACATTTTATAGGTAAAATGTTTTCACAAATTTAAATTTAGTAACATAGAAGAAGGGCCATGTGATAGAATTACATTTTTATTTCACTGAAGGGGAAGTAGACCACTTCCCACTAGCTGGCTGAAAGTATGGAATCAATAAGAATACTGAGAGGCTATATATATATACATATATATAAATAAATTTTTTTTTTTTCTTTGAGACAGGGTCTGGCTATATAGTCCAGACTGGTCTTCAACTGACTCTGTAGCCCAAGCTGGCCTCGAACTCATGGCCATCCTCCTGCCTCAGCCTCCTGTGCTGGGATTATAGGCATGTGCCACCATGCCCGGCCTTGAGGTCTTATATTCTTAGAAAGAATCTAGTTCGTAAGCTCCAGTGTGCTTGAATTTGTTTTATCTTCTTGATTTTAACATTGACCCCAACATATACTCTTACTGTGTATCACAAATTTTGTAAGTACTTGATTCCTTTGAAATAAATACTGATTGTTCCTTATTTTATAAATGTGTAAACTAAGGCATGAAGAAGTTTAGTAAACCTGCCAAAGATCATAGAGCATGTAAGAGGGAAGGCTAGGATTTGAACCTAGGATGTTTGACTTACGTTTATTTTTAGCTACTGTATTAAACTGCTTTTTTATGTGGTGATGTACACACCCACACAGAGAATTGAACCCAAAGCATTGTTCATGCTAGGCAAGTTCTCTACCACTGTGTTGTGTACCCAACCCTTCCTTTTATGTTTATTTAATTTATTTATTTATTTGGTACCGGGAATTGAACTCAACCTCGTGCTTGCTGGGCAGGCATTGTGCTGCTGAACTATATCTCCAGCCCATTCCTTTTACGTTTAAAAGAATGCTAGCCTGAGGTAAGTTAGGTGGAAATTAATATACAATCAGAGAGAGACTAGGCTGTCAAGTATGTGAAAAATACAGATACCAGAATTGTGGCTGGATGTGCATCTGAAGAAGGCAGATAAAGTCACAGTGGCCCAACTTGCATAAGGGATAAGCAGAACTATAATTAGTACCACCTCGTCCATTAAGTGCAGATATGCATCAGATAGCCAAGTGGGTAACCAGAACACACGGGCCCATCCCTTCCCAAAATGTTCCTGTTTCAGAAGCTAGGTATAAGCGAGGGTTAACAATGTTAGTCTTGTACTCTTCCTACATGCCCCACTTCCCTATTGGATCAATATTAGCTAAATGGCTATTTGTGTAATCCTATAGGTTGGTGGTGGCAAAACTGTGATATGTGTGTCTAGTGGCATGCAGGGCCCTCTGTCAGTATGTGAGTCAAGTCACCCCAGGAGCTGAACATCAGATATTCAGGTTTAATTGGGGCACTTTGTGATAGATAAGTGGGTTTTCAGTTGCAGTTTGGGTACTTAGTCTGTAAAATGTTCACCATCAGTGCTACAGGTTGATGTAGTTTGACCCACTTTGTACCTACATTGTGGCTTTACTGTATAACTTACCCTGACAAATGGCCTTGGTGGCCACCCACTTGGGACCCCTCCTGTCTCTCAGGAACTATATCTATTCCCTAATAAACCTTTCCTACTCTTAAGGAAAAGAATGCTAGCTTAGAATTAGTGTCTCCTTAAGTTGTTTTGACAAAGGGCTGGGGATATAGCTTAGTGGCATAAGCACCTGCCTGGCAAGCGCAAGGTCGTGAGTTCAATCCCCAGTACCTCAAAAAAAAAAAAAAAAAAGCCAAAAAACATTGAATTTTGGGGCTGGGGATTTAGCTCAGCGGCAAAAGCGCCTGCCTGGCAAGTGCAAGGTCGTGAGTTCGGTTCCCGGTACTGGAGAAAAACCAAAAAAAAAAAAAAAAGTTGTTTTGACAGAATTATGAAGTAAAGATTTTAGGGGGAGGAGAGGAATATTGGTATTCCTGGGTAATTTAAGTATCCCAGTTCATCTTAACATTCTCCTTTAATATTCTCCATAAAGGTTGTGGATTTTGAACATATGACTTACTTATAACCACAAAAAACATTAAACTGCAGTGAAGTGCTCATACTGTAAATGGGACTGCAAGGTGTATGCTAGGTTATAATAAATAGATACTATATTGAGACTTATTCAAAAGGTAAGGTCTGTTTTCAGTTTTTACATGTAGTGAGTACGTACCACACAGCTCCAGGAAAAGAAATATATTTTTGCTAAGTTTCTGTATGCTTCCTCACTACATTCAACTGGCTTTTTACTAAGAGACATAAACCACTGCTACAAAGATTTTTTGGTTCAGTCTGTGTTTTTGAACTGTGTATAGACATGTTTTCAGAGTTGGAGTGTTCCAAAAAACTGTGATACTTGTTAGAATTTTATTTACTACGGTATTTCATTCTATAAGGACTTACAGAATATTTCACAAAAGCCAGTCTTTTCTCCCCGAGACAAAAAACAAGTGTCCTTTAAAACATAGTCTATAGCACAGTAACTCCTATTGAAGTGTTAATATTAAAAGCCCTTCAATCATATTTAATCATCCAGATGACAATATTGATCCATTTTACAGGCACCTATTTTCTCTATTGGTAGACCTCTTTAGAGGAAGAGTTTGAGGTTCTTTTTTCAGGTATACTGAAAATACTGGATCATAAGCTCTTGGTAGGTTCTCTTTTCTGTGCTTGTTACAAGTGGGGGGAAAATTTTAATATTTAACTTCTAAAGTACATTATTTGAAGAAATTAGTGTAGTAGGGTTCTGAAATACTTATTACATTTATAATTTTACAGAAATTGTTTTAAATCTTGATTTTGGACTTCTTTCCATCTCTGTGTATTTAAAAAATTATACATAGTATGCCAAAAATTCGTTGAAGGTAAATATGTGATTATCTTTGAATGGGAGAGATGTGCACTGCTGCTGTAATACTTAGTGTATTAATTAAAAATTATGAGGCATTTCCAGACACTATTTTGGTAGAAGAATCACATATCCTTTGATACCCCATTGAATCTAGAGCTTTGTGCATGCAAGGCAAGTCCTTGAACTTGTGATCCTCTTGCCTCAGCCTCTGGAATATTTGAGATTATAGGTGTATGTCAGAAAGTGCCTGCAGGCTTTTTCATTTTTAGTGGGTAGATTTTTTTTTCTTTTTGAGACAGGGTCTCGCTACGCAGTTCAGGCTGGCCTTGAGCTCACATTGTAGCCCAGGCTGGTCTTGAACTTGCAGCAATCTTCCTGCCTCAGCCTCCAGAGTACTGGGATTACAGACATGTGCCACCACACCTGGCAGTGGGTAGATTCTTCTATAAAGTATATGATTAAAATATGGTATCATAAAAAGTAAGCTTTGTTCATAAGGGTAATGAAGTACCAAAACTAATTTTCTCCATGGTCATTTTCTCCCTCTACTTTTTTTTTTTTTGAGTTAAGTGGAGATGGCACCTAGGGTCTTATGGATGCTAGGGAAGTGGTCAGCCATTCACTATACCCCCAGAGGTATGCCGTGTTTAATTCTATACCAAAACCTACATCTCAGCAGTGTCTAAGAAGTACTGTGACCTTTTCAGTTACAAAGAGACTAGAGTAAAAATTGATATTTAAAGGAAGAATTTCCGTGTTAAAGAAGAAACACTAGTTAGGTCATTTATTCTTTTTTACATATTTTTTTATAAAATAACCATAACTTCTCCAAATGAATATTGTATCTCCAAGCTAGTCTGCTGAGGCCTGTTTTTTCTTTTTAGCACTCTTGAATGTATTTTTTAATTTAATATATAGTAGTTTTCTTTGGGAGAACAGATTTCATTTTAATATTTAACTTCTAAAGTACATTATTTGAAGAAATTAGTGTAGTAGGGTTCTGAAATACTACATTTATAATTTTACAGAAATTGTTTTAAATCTTGATTTTGGACTTCTTTGGGGTATAGCCTTCTTTCTTGGAATTGGAGAGCTGCATACTGTTGTATTATCTCATCTTTTAACTGAGGATTAAGATGCATTTCTGACCCCTATTGGTTTTTTTGAAACAGATCCTCACCATGAAGTTCAGGATGGCCTTGAACTCATGGCAGTACCCCTGTCTCAGCCTCTTGAGTGCTAGGGTTACACATGTGGAGCACCATGCCAGGCATCATACTGACTGTAGCCTTTTTGTTTGTTTTGCTTTTTTGAGATAGAGTTTCACTATGTAGTCCAGGCTGCCCTTGACCTCACTTGTAGCCCAAACTTGCCTTGAACTCACAGAGATCCTCCTGCTTCAGTCTCCTGAATGCTGGGATTACAGGCGTGTGCCACCACTTCCGGCCTGACTGTAGTTCTTAGCACAGCCTTGGCCTATAAAAGATGTAGAGCCCTCTCAGTTTCCAGGTTTGATTTGTTAAAAGTGGAAATGATAAGTAATCTGCCAAATTGAAACGGTTAGGAAATCCTGAGGGAAACCAATATAAATGCAGACCCAAGGAATACAAAGGTGGGTTCTACAAACTATTAAGGAGCACAATAAAAAAAAATTTTTTTTTAATTTTTAGATTTGTTAAACAACCGTAGTTTGTGGTGCTCAGTTATCAAAGGCTAGAGTAGTGGTTCTTAATTGTGTCAAGCCTATTAACTGCTTTTTCTAATTTGTAATCTTTTCTGAAATGAACTTCAGTGATGATTGCTACACATACAAATTTTTAAACTAATACACACACCCCTACACAGGTTGTGAAGAAAAATAGTCTTTCAAAAATACCCCTAAAGGGTCTTAACTGCTTTCATTGAGAACCAGTGATTTGGAACAAGGCATGCTGAAGCAGCCGTTTTTATGAGGATTATTGGAGAGGTCAAGGACATTGTAGTCAGACAATAAGCAATTTCTTGAACTAAGACATGGATCATGAGGGAGGAGTGTGGTTTTATAGCTGAGTGATTGCAGGGTCATTCCCACAGTCAGTTTTCACTGGATCTTTGTTTCCTGTGAGGCAAGTAAGCAGGGTGCTGAAAGATGCTTTAGTTGGCCCTATCCTGCTTAACATTGTTTATTAACCTAAATGGCTTGCTTTGCAAATTAATGAGTGATTTAAAATTATAACCAGAACTTCACTAGTTTTCAGGGTGTGAAAAGATACTGTGATGTTAAATATAAGTAGGAAAAAAATTGGGGGGGTACCGAGGATCAAATTCAAGACCATGTGCTTGCCAGGCAGGTGCTTGTACTGCTGAGCTGTATCCCCCAGCCCTTAATTAGAAAATTAAAGTGTAAAATTTAGAGGTAACTATGAAGTCTTTGTGCATGCAGGGCCTTTCTGGCTTTAGTTCTGGTTTATTAGCCTGGTGTATTAGAAATTGTGTAAAAGCAATCCATGCTTTTAGGTAATTGATATGAAACCTCAAGGTGTCATGCATGCCCTTCTTTGCTTAGTAGAAATAGATGTTCAGAATGGTGGAGCTTCACTTTTGAGGGGAGAAGGAGCTGGAAATTGTGAGGAACAAAAGGTTTAATGTTCAGCTTGGTCAAAAGTGACTTAAAGTGATTTAAGAGCCGGGGGACTTGATAACACACACCTGTAATCTCAGCATTTGAAGACTGAGGCAGGAGGATGCTGTGAGTGTGAGGCCAGCCTAAGTTGCATATTGAGACCCTGTTGTAGTGTACCTTGTTGGTCTCTCATTGTATCCCGGAGAGAAATGGTGGTGGGTATGAGAAAAATAAAGACAAGACACAAGAGCTGGGGTCAGGTGGAGTTATCTCTTGCCGGATGAGCAGGAGGACTGACTTCAACAGTAGGGGTGTGTATTTTATATACTTGCAAAGTTAGTATCATGGAGGGGTAATGTTGCCCAGTGAGTAAAGGCTGTAATTGTCTGGCAGGATGCCTTTTTGAATACTGAAGTAGTTCGACTGCTTGACAAATAACCAGCTTCAGTGGCTCCCAGCATATCTCCCTTTTCTGTTCAGTTGCAGAAGTGATGGGTGTTCAATTGAAGCTAGAAAAACTGTGCTTGAAGAATATAGTCCAAAGTCCATAACAGTGGTCAGTTACCAGTCTACCTGGCAATTGTCAGTAGTTGTTGGTGACTTGAAGCTATTACAGTGGCATTGTTTCTTTACATCTTGTGGTTACACTTTTCTGCTGGATGTTTAAGACCAAATTAAAGTGAGACCTGTATAAATAAAAATTTAACCTTTTGCAACTATCAGGGTCAGTTAAGTCTCCTCAGGAATCATCTTGGAACCAAGTACAGCATCCCTTGATCTTTTGTCAGTGTCAGCCATCTGGATGAGTCATGGCCATTGCTTGACCAAGTTGCTTTGAGTGAAAACTTGAAGAGAGTTTTTTCTCTCCTGATGACTCTTTAGGCACACTACATATCGTAGAATCATTGTCCTCTGTGACCCCATAATCTCCTTGATCAGAAAATCAGGGACTCAGCCAAGTTATACGATGTCACAGCAGAGGTTTTCTGTCCTGAGTCTTCACTGACCTGGCAAGGCATGTCCAAAATAGTGTATTTAACCTGAACTAGCTTATCTTTTAACTATAATTTCCAGTTTTGGGAAAAGCCAAACTGAAAGTTAAGCATGGTGGTATATACATTCCTTACAAAAATTTATGTGACTAGGCTATATCCCTTAAGGAGATGTTGCCAACTCTGTTTATTGAGATACTAGATAATGTTATTAACCTTTATTGTTTGAAGTAGTGAATGGAGACTCAAAATTATCTTTAAAACATTTTAAATACACTTACGGCTTCTGTTACTTGGCAGGAAGATCCCAAATTCAAGGCCAGCCAAGGCAACTTAGTGAGATCCTGTCTCAAAATTAAAAGAAAAAAATATTGGGGGATATAGCTCTGTACTTGCTGTGCTCAATCCCCCACATTGAGGGGGAAAATTGTACATTTCAATTTTTAACATGTATATGTAATAGTTAAGTACATAAATCTTTTTTTTTGTTTGAGACAAGGTCTCATTATGTAATGCAGATTGACCTTGAACTATGTAACACAGGCTGGCCTGAAACTCGTAGCAGTCCTCCTGTCTCAGCCTGCCGAGTGCTGGGATTATAGGTATGCACCACCATGCCTGATTATGTACATAACTCTTAGATAGTACAATGTATTTTTATGTTTTTATACTTCATCTAACCACCTGTGGATGAGATACAGACTTATTTTCAGTAATCAAGATTCCTTTGTGCTTCTTCTGAACATGACATTTTATTAGATAGTTTAGACTTTGAAAGAGATTTTCATTAAATTATTTTTCCTTTTTCTCTATTGTTCTTCAGGTTTATTTTGTAATTGCATGGTTTCTCTTACCTTGGATTGTGTAGAGTTGCTGTAATTTCCACTTACTGATTTGCTTCTATATTCTTTTGAAAATGCTGTAATATTTTCTTGTTTTTTTTTTTTTTAATTTTTTTATTTTTTATTAACTTTAGCTGCTGGTTTCCCACTACTAAAATTAGTGCTGTGAAAGTTAGTACACAGAAGTTGGGTATGGTAATGCATACTTCTTCTAGTCCCAACTAAGGCAAGAGGATTGCTTAAGTGTAGGACAGCGATGGCGAGCCTTTTAGAGCTTTCAGTGATACACACAGCCTGCTGTGGCACATATTCCATGGGTTCACCACCACTGGTCTAGAAGCACAAGGCTAATCTGACAACATAGCAAGACACTATCTCAAAAGAAAAAAAATGTATAGAAGGAGTATTGCATATAATTACAAACACAGGGCCTTGAACCTAAATTTTAGTCTCAGGGTTTAGTCCTTATCAGCTCTGTGACACTGAGTCAAATTACAGTACCATGGCTATACCATCCTTTATAAAATGATGATTAAAATAGTATCAACCTTATTGAATTACTGTGAGAATTAAATGGGTTTATTTCTGAGAAGCTGTCATTTCCAAAGCTTGCTTCCATATTCCTGGCTTATTCAAGGGAAAAAAAAAATACTTCAGAAATATGTAGTTGTCTATATTTTATGACAGTTTGCCTCCAAAACCCTTAGTTCTGCCAAAATTTGTGAATGCTCAAGTCCTTTATGTAGAATGGCATAGCATTTGCATATAACCTACACACATTCTCACATACACTTAATTTTGACAGTTCTGGAGATTAAGTCCAAATCTTTGTCCATGTTAAACACATGCTTTACCACTCAGCCATAGCCTTATCTCTCTCTGCTATTCTCGTAATCATCTCTAGATTACTCATGTAACTGCTATTTGAATAGTTGTTATACTTTTTAGGGGGACAGTTAGAGTTTTTAAAAGTCTAAACATGTTTTATGTTTAGTACATAAAACAATTTTTTTTTTCCTCAGTGTTTTCAATCTGAAGGTGATTGAATCTGCAGGAGCTGGACCCAGAGATATGGAAATCCAGATTTCTTTTCCTCCCTTAATTGTTTTTAGGCCTTTTTGGTGGTGGTGGTGGGGTGGTACTGGAGATTGAACTCAAGGTCTTTGCACTGAGCCTTACCCCCAGCAAACGCCCCCTCCTCTGCTTTTTTTTTGTTGTTGTTAATTTTGAGATGGTATCCCTGAGTTGCCCAGGTTTCTGCCTTGGTCTCCAGGAGTGCCTGGGTAAGAGTACAATGATGTGATGAGCTGTAAGTTAGGAGTCTTGGAAAGGTGTTTTATACTTTTTATTATAGTAAACAAGATTTAATACCTGTTTAGGCCTCTCAGTTACCCTTTGCCTCCACCCATTAAAAGTGTCAGTTTGACGGCAGACTGGCTGGCACGTATCACCAGTGTCTTTGTGGTTTGTTGCAGGGTGGGGGGCCAGATTTGTACCTTGGATGTAGCAGATGTGGGCCTGACTGACCAAGGGATTCAAACAGGGAAGATACTAAAGGAGACACTGGAATTAAAGAGCATTTTAAATTTAGTGACTTCCGAATTTGTTTCTTCAGGTTGTATAACACTGTACCCATATTTAGTTGTTTCTTTATAGATCCTAAATTTTAAATACTTGAAAAGTTTGATGTTTGTGGTATAATTTGGGTAAATTTCTAGAAACTAAATGAAAATGTCTCGTTTGACTATTAGAAAAAAAATACAATATGGTAGGACACACCTGTAATACCAGCTACTTGAGAGGCTAAGGTATGAAGGTTTTAAGTTCCAGGCCAGCCTCGTGGGATGCTTACCTATCATATGTAAGGCCCTGGGTTCAATCTTCACTACCATAAACAAATTAACAAATATATGTACATATATAAATATGTACATGTTTATTGATTATGAATGTGTCCTATCATGCTATGTTATTAATGTTTTATAATTCTTGTTTTTTTGAGACAGGATCGTGCTGTGAAGTGCAGGGTGGTCTTGAGCTTACTTTGTAGCCCAGACTGGCCTTGAATTGAACTTATAGCAGTGATTTCCAGCCTCAGCCTCCCAAGTGCTGAGATTACAAGAGTGTGCCACCATGCCAGGGCTTATAAGTTTTCCTCTCCCCTCTCCCCTCCCCCTGCCCCTCCCCCTCTACTCCCCCTCCCCTTCTCACCTCCACTCTCACTCCCCCCCCCTCCCCCTATCTCCTCTCCCCTCTCCTTTTCCTTTTTTTTTTTGGTACTTGGAATTAGACTCACAACCTCACGTTTGACAGGCACACACTGTGCCACTGAGCTATATCCCCAGCCCCTATAAGTTTTTATCTAATGGTCAAATTAGATAGTTTAATGAAATTTATGCGAATTATTCCATTTATATGTTTTTCTGAATTTTGAGAACATTTTTAGTTTTATAGTTTTAATATATTAATGTGCCATGCATGTGTAAATTACCAAGAATCTTCTGGGTGAAAATGAAATGTTTACTGAAACAAAAACTTCAAGAGCATTTATAAGGCATCCATAAAAATTAACTGTTAGCTGAGAAATCAGTTATGTATGCAACACTTTATGTGTAAGACTAATAGAGGGCAGTGAGGGTGACAGTTTTCTGTCTCTGCAAGAATTCCCACACATTGCAGATTCCTAAGAAATGTGCCTTTGAAGAGTGTATTTGAGCCAGGGGTGGTGGCGCACACCTGTAATCCCAGCACTCGGGAGGCTGAGGCAGGAGGATCTTTGTGAGTTTGAGACCAGCCTGGGCTACAAAGTGGGCTCAAGGCCAGCCTGAACTGCATACTGAGACCCTGACTCAAAAAAAAAAAAAAAAAAAAGTATATTTAAGAGCTCACACTACAGTTGCCAAACTCAGATTTTTCCAGGGTCAAAAAGAAGGCAATAGACTCTTGGGCAACTGAGACACCGCCCTGCTCTTTTCCACTTGCAGGCATCCTGGATGTAAAAATAATCTAAGATAGTGGAAGGTACGAAATAGGTGACCTCCCCCTCCCCCTCTGTAGGTCTTTAAAGCTGATCCTAAAAGTTGACAAAATGTTTGGGTTTTTTGTCTTTTTTGGAAGATGAGGAGGACCTTCTTTTTTCAGTGCTGGGGATCAAAACTAGGAGTGCTCTACCACTGATGTGTGCCTCTGGCTTCAGCCTCCCAAGGAGCTTGGGTTACGAACATGTGCCACTGTACCTAGCTTTTTACAATTTTTATGTTAAGCATGGTTGTGAATAAAGTGTATATTTGCATACACTTATTTACAGTTGGGGACTCAGCTCAAACCCTAGTGAGTACTCAGCTGAGTTCTATCCCTGAGCACACATGCCCCAGACAGACAGTGAATAACTTTGAGATGGATTGCACTATATCCCATGCTTGTCTTAGACTTTAAGACTACAGGTACCTGCTACTTCATGAAGGTCTAAAATTGGTATTCTTGACATATGTCTTGCTTAGTGTTTATGCTAGACTCATTTGTACCTATTACTTGTGATAAGTTGGCATTTTCAGTTTGTGTACCTGTGATGTGATATAGAAATAGCACAACTGTGGAGTGGGAGCTTTTTCATATTAAAAATATATTTCAGTGTTGCTCAGTGGTAGAGTACTTAGCATATTTAAAACTCTGGGTTCAGTTCCCTGCATAGCAACAAAAGACTTTTTAAAAAAATTGTGACAGGGTCTCACCGTGTAGTTCAGGCTGATCTTGAACTCATTATGTAGCCCAATCAAACTCCTGCCTCAGCCTCCCCAGTGCTGTGATTAGAGGCAGGCATCACCACGCCCGGCTAACAAAAGATTTAATGAAAAACATATAGATGAAGATCTTGCCATTTTCTGACAACTAACCTTTTTTTTTGTGTGTGTGTGGCATTGGAGATTGTGCTCAGGGAACATTAAGCTATATTCTCAGCCCTGCCTCCTTTTTATTTTGAGGCAGACTGGTAGCATATTTTAGGAGTTACGGTGACAGTTTGATCCTGTGCCTTCCTAATTTTCAGTGTGATAGTCTGAAGTGATGCTTTATATTAGATCTAAATCATTCAGCTTGTTTTAGCATGATCTTGACATTAAAAGCAAAATAGAAGAATAATATACCAAAGTCATCCATTGTGATTATGTCTTAGGCATATTTTGTAGTTACTTTGTTAAACTAGAGCATTCAGTCTAATTTCACCATCTTAGTCACAATGTCAGTATCCTTTAGCTACAGACCATCAAAAACATATAGTTGAACAAGTTGGTTTTATGACTCATTGCAACAAAGACCAGAGATCATAAGGCATCCTGGAACATCTCAATAAAAGAGTAAAATGAAAATCTGCAATAGGATTTTATCTTTAATTGGGTAATTTTGGGGATGGTCAAAGGAAATGGAGGCTTCCTGTAGAATTGGTGCTGCCAGAGAGTAGAGGCTGCTCCATGATTATCAATAAACCTTATAGGGAGGGCTGACTAGAGAGTAAAACTGCAATTGGTAAACAAGTAGCTGGCATTTGATGAGTGGGATTCAAATTATGTGGGTTGTGCAGTTACCTTGTTTAGTATTTATCTTGTCTAAGAATGATTACATTTGAAATATGCATCTAGTGAAATTCAAGAGAACAAAACAATTAAGCTGTAAATACCAGGTCGGTGAGACAACTGTGAGCATAAGGTTAATTCTCAAGAGATGAGGAACTGCTTTTTTCCCTTCTTTTCTCAAAAAATTCAAATCCATGTGGTAACTCATAATATGGAGTGGTCAAGATTTAGTAACAGTGACATACTGGGCATACATACTGTAACATGCAGTGAGCTGTGGCAGTGCCAGCAGTAATGTTTTTACAGAGCAGTGATTGGGAAGCATTTGGTTGCTTCTTAAGCAGCATATGCCATGTTCCAGCTGGCATTGGGAAAAGTAGTACAGTGGTTGAAAAACGAACCTATTTTTCTTAAGAAATAAGAGTTTACCTGTATTAGTCTTTTAATCCTAGAGTTTACTTATTCAGTGTCTCAGAATTAGTTTTTAGGGTATAGTTTCTTTAAGATGGTTAGATTTAACTTCATTTTATGTGGTTTAAGTTAATGTAAAGCATAAATATCAAAATGAGTTTTAAGTGCTTTGATGACTACTAACGCTTGAGAACTAATCTCATGTTATGTACCTTATACTAACAAATTATAATAATTGTAAAAGTGTTGAACTGTCAGGTTGATCATAGGCAAAGAAAGAACTTTTTTAAAAAAATGGTACTGGGTATCAAACCCAGGCCCTTGCAAATGCTAGGCAAGCCAATATGATCAAATTATTTCTCAGCCCCAGAGAACCTTGTTTATACAAATTCCCCTCCAGTATGTTGTGTGCATCAAAGATCACTGCAATGATCTTTGTGTTTACTCATATATTCAGATGATTCATGTGTTCTCTGTGCCAAGTGAAGCGCTAGGTATTGGCAGTATGGGAATGGGGTCAGCCACTACTTACCTTCATGAGCCACATGATAATTGGAGGTGTTTGGTTTCAGAACAGCACTTTTAATGGTATCTTAATTTCTAACACATAGCCTATAATAAGTACTGTGTAATTGTATTTTACTACAGGGAAAAATATCCCCTATGATTAGTGAGGTAAGGTTTGTAGTTTTTGTGACTTTAAAAGCAGCAGCTGTTTCTAAAATCAAGTATTTTATTGAGCTCATTTAAGTCTGATAGATGATATCTTTGAAATGTGGAGGTGTTGGAACAAAATTTTTCTTCTAGTAAACACCAAGGTAGTCTTTTTCCATTGTACCTTCACCTTGAATAAGTTGAAGGTATTCTCTTTACTACTGAGTTTATTGATGCATGAAAACTAAATTTAACAGTAGAAAAGTTGGGCTTATAGTTAAGACTTTTGTTTTGGTTTTGAGATAGGGTCTCAGTATGTGTTTCAGGCTGGCCTTAAACTTGCTGTGTAGCCCAGGCTAGCCTTGAACTGGCAAGGATCTTCCTGCCTTCATCTCGTGCTGGGATTACAGGCATATGCCACCACACTGGGCTATAGTTAAAACTTAACTATGAATACTCGTGGAAAGTCCTGAGCACATTGTTAGTATTATGATTGTGGAATACAACATATCTAGCTCCTTTAGACAAACAAGGCATATTACAGATTCCTCTTCAAGTAGTACCAGTACTTATGCCATTGGTCTATAGAGTTTTCCTATAGAAAAAAATGTTGAAAATCTAAATAACCTTTTTTGTTGGGAGCCAGGTCTCAATATGTTGCTCAGGCTGGTCTCAAACTTGGGCTGAAGAGATGCTCCTACTTCAGTCTCTGGATTAACTGGCATTACAGTTGGGCACCACTGTTCCTAGCTTAATGTCTTTATGACAGTTTTTAATGTTTACAAGGATCTTAAACTTATAAAATAGAGTTAGATCACAAGAACTTTTATATTTTTGTTCTTTGAGTTGCACAATAGTAACCTTGAAATGTTGGTGTGGAGTAAGTGGGGATGAAAACTTTTTAGAACAGGAATTTTCTCCTAAAGTCTGTTCCGTACATAAAAATTTGTTTATTTATTTTGGATGTAGTGCTGGGGATTGAACACAGGGCCTAGCATATGCAAGGCAACAGCTCTACCACTGAGCTACATGTCCAGACCATTTTAAGATTTAAGTATTGAATGATTAGCACATAATTGACAGGGAAGTTATTACATAATCATTTGTGTTTGCATCTAGATGATGTATAGATGCCAGAATTCATCTTTATATATCTAGGCACATGGATGGGAATGTTCCTCCAGTGGCCCAAGGCCCTGGGTTCCATCCACCAGCACTGAGGAAAAAAAGTTGTTACATATATGGATTTGTGGTGACATCTTGATTAAAGTGTCTGAATAATAAGATACTGTATTTTGAAACTAAATCTGCTTGAATTGAAACCCATTACTTACCAGTCTGTCATCTATCTGTAGGTGGGATATTTATATATTGTTTTTCTTTTGCTGGAAGGGATTGAACCCAAGGGCTCACAGTAATCTGCCACTGAGCTGCACCCACGGCCTGTTTTCTTTATCCATTTACCAGAAGGATTGCTATAGAATAGTACTAGTTTACTATGTCTTTTCAAGGTCAGTGATGAATTCAAGTCTATTTGTAACAGCTTTTTTTCCCCCGATAAGAAGGAAAGGGTAAACTTAGTATATTGCTTTAAATTTTAATGACAAAAGAATATAGTATTTATTGTGGTTAAATGACAAGGAAGAAGAAAATTTTAATATTGAACTAGTCCACAATTCTATGTACATAGTTTCTACTTGGAGCAATCTTTTTTCTTCAGGGATGCTTTAAACATTACTCAGCTAAAAGTATATAGTTCTGGGTATAAATCCTAGCTCTCCTTCTGAGCTAGTCTCTCAGCTTGCATTTCCTCATCTATCAAGTGGGACCAGTGATACCTACCTCCCAGGGCTTTTGTGACAGCATCAGTCCTACACAGAAGGCATCCTCCACAATACAAGTGTGCTGTTTAAGTCATATATGTCAGGGACAGATGCTAAAATCATGTAAAGCAAAAAACATAAAGCAAAGAACATACAGTATTTTAGTTGAAGAAGTTAGGTAAAGAGGAAATTGATTAGGAGAAGAGTTAAAGGGGAGACATATTGAATCAAAAGTTTGGGTGGGATATGTTATCTTCTTTTCAATAGTGATTCTTAGGTTTAGAAGTGTTAATTAACTATTGTAAGCCACATTTAAATAAATAACATACTGAAATGGAACTATGACTTATTTTTTAAAACTTTACATAAGTCCTCATACCTCCACACTGTCATATCAGAACCACAGGAAATTGTTAAGGAAAGTTTTACCCCCAACTTTCCCCATGTACCACCACAAGAGTTGAGAGTGCTCTTTGGTTTTATCTGCTTGTGCACTTGATTTTTTTTTTTTTCTCCATACTAAGGATTGAACCCAGGACCTCACCCACACTAGGCAAACGCTGTACCACTAAGCTGTATTTACAGGTTTTTGTTTCTGTTTCTGTTGTGGTGTTTTCTTTTCTTTTTTTTTGGTCTTTTTTTGACCCAGGGGTCTTGGTATGTAATTTAAGGCTGGCCTTGAGCTCACTTTGTAGCCCAGGCTGGTCTCGAACTCACAACGGTCCTCCTGCCTCAGCCTCCCAAGTGCTGGGATTACAGGCATGCTGCCACCAGGCCTGGCTGTTTTTGTTTTTCTGACAGAGGTCTTGCTAAATTGCTCAGACTGGCCTCAGATTTTTAATCCTCCTGGCTCAGCCTCCCAGGTGGCTGGGATTATAGGTGTGTGCCACCCTGTTTGGCTCTTGTTTGTTTGTTTATTTATTTATTCATTTGTGTACCGGGAATCTAACTCAAGACCTTGAGCTTGCCAGGCAGGTGCTTATGCCACTTAGCTATATCCCCAGCTTGTTTATTTTTTTAATAGGTAATATATCTGAGTCTTCTTTGAGAACTGCCAGCTGCTTTTTTGAGTTCAAATTAGGTAAACTCTTTATTTGATGAGTTTATCTTATATTGAGTTTCTCTCTGGATTTATAACAGTATATTGCTTTATCTTACTAGGTTTGCAATGTCTTGTAAAAACAAAGGCCAAGAAAAGCTGTATTTTTTGGTGGGTGTGTTATTTTGACATTTAAAAATATACACCTTAATTTTAAGTTGAATAAAAATCAAATGTTCTTGTTACAAATATTTCTATAACCAGAACTTTTGTTGTGTTATGTCCTCAGCCTATATTTCTCCAGTCTTTTCTTCTTTTATTATTGATGGTTCTACAAAAGTATAGCAAAAGAAAAATTCTCTTAAGCACAGTAAAGGGTGAAAAGCCTTTCTTCTGCCACATTGTTTTGATATTTATATCCACTATGCTGATTGAAGATGAAAAGCCCAGAGCAGAAATTGGAAACCTCGTGGCTCACAGGTTGCAACATTACACTGGTTCCCCAGAGCAAAGAGGCAGTGCTGCTGCACAGACCTGGTTAACAGCATCTTCTCCCTGGGAAGCATCAATAGCATGTTTATAGGATTTCTGTGTGCCTGCTGGGAAAAGAAATGTATAAACTGTGGTCTTAATACACTGATGTGCTCTTGAGAATAGAACAACCCTGCCATTGAGTATGTATTTTACAGAAGTGTTCACCATTACCTAGTTAAAATGGATTTACTTTGATCTCTCCATATCTTGTCCTGGGTGATCAGGATGACAGATGACGAATACACTGTCACTGACATATAGGGATCTCACTTGCAACCTGGCTTCATTAGCAGTACTGTTCCTCACCAACCAAGTGAAGACTAAATGCATCAGTCACACATGACAGCAGATACATTCTGTGTATCTCATGGAAGTAAGAACTGGGGAGAGTTGTGAGCTGGATTCACATTGTACCCTGTGGAAGGCTGAGCTCTTGGTGCTGCAGCAGTGTTGTTGGATGGGAGGGATGGAAAGGTAAGGAAAGAATTGGGTGGGATTAATTTAAATTTATTTTTCTTATAATTTCTTCCTACTACAAAGGTAATAAACATTCATTAAAATGTTAAACAATTAGAAGTGAAAGTCTTCCCCTCCCCTTTCTGAATCTCCGGAGGTAAGCACTGTTCTGTTAATAATTTGTTGTGTATCTTTACAGAGTTCCTACTCATACACAAAAAATAATTTAACAAGTTACAGTAGAAAAGGGATTAAACTATACACATTTCTTTGCTATTTGCTCTTCTTAACTACACAATATATATATGTCTTGGTCTTTATCCCCTAGTCTTTACTTGATAATGATCTATATAGCATGTGGCTCCCATGAATTATTTAACCATTCCTCACAAACAGGCATTTAGGAGTTGCAGATTTTTGCTACGAGAAAGTTGTGCATTAAACTTCTTGTGCCTTTATTTTTGTTTGCACTTAGGTAAATTTTCTTTTGCATTAGACTCATGACAACAGACTTATGACAATAAAATCAGTGAGTCAAAGGGCTTTTAGAAAATGAGTCGTCAGTGATGTTGTAGAAATCACTAATTGCAGAGTTTAAATCTTTGACACCATAAAGGGACGGAACTTGATATGTAAAAATTTGTTAAACTTGTATCTAACCCCAGGGATTGGGGGAGCTCTTACTGAGTTTTGAATCCAGAGCCTTTGTACTGAGCTACATCCCCAACACTCCCAGTCACCCCTCCCCCGCCTTTCTTTTTGAATTTTAAGATGGACTTGATAAGTTGGTAAATTGCCTGATCTAGGCTCAAATTTATGATCCTCTTGGTGTGGCCTCCTAGAGTGCTCGAATTACAGGTGTGTGGCACCATGCCTTGTTCCCAGAGGTAACTTTTGAGTTTGGTTTTATTTGTTCTGTGGTTACCATCAGAATTGTAAATATCTTATTGTCTTTGCCTGGTATGGCATATCTTTTCTTTCCTGTGATTCATGAAAAGTGAGGAATTTAGTGGTCTTTGCCCCCAGTTGTGCATTTTGAGGTTTTTATTATGGTGAATTGTAGTGGTTTACTTTATAGCTTTCAATGTACTTAAATATAATTTTTGGAGGCCACCAATTTTATGCAGAATTCTTCCACTCAGTATTTTTCTAATCCTCTGTCTTTTACCTCTTTACCTTACTTTACTTATGTAGTCATGGATTTTAAGCCATTTTTGTGTTACTCAACTATAATTATGTTCTATTTTCCTATTTAAAAATTCTGAAGAACAAGACCAAAAAGTAGCATTTCTACTGTGAATGATACTGCATCACAGAGTTAAATAGTGTGATCAGGCCTTGGAAGAAGAATGATAATCATATGACCATACGAAAGAATGTTATTAACAAGTTAGACACTTCTCTTAAGTCTGTCACTCTGTTAGCTGTTGAAATAATGCCACAGTTTTTAGTTTGTTACAGCTTTTCTTACAATTTCCAATTACCTTCCCTTTTTTCTTAGTGTCACTAAAACGTTTATCCTGTCAAGTTTTTAGTTTTTTAATTTTGCAATTTGAATGGATTTTGATTTTGTTTTTTAATGCATTCTTCGTCTTCCAACTTCTTGCTATAATTTGGACTGTTTTCTGTGCTTATGACTACTGTCGTACTAGAGTTTCTTGATCTCCTCTCAGTCCTACTCATTTTCTTCAGTTTAGTTGAAAAATATTTTCATATTATTTCTCTAGAACAGTGCATGAATAGTCAGTTTCAAAATATGTGGGTCTGGAAAGGTCTTCAGTTTGCCATCACACTTATACTTGACTAATAATTTGTCTGGGAGTGAATTCTTGTGATTCTTCAAATTTTTTTCCCTCAGAATTTGGAAGACCTTAGTTATCTTCCATTGTTTTGCTGACAGATGTACTTCTAGTTTTCCTCTTTGAATATTCTTTAAATGACCTTTTTCTCTATGAAAAATGTTTTTTAAACTATGGATTTACAGGTGGTATTTCTAAAAGCCTTTTTTTTGGTACCAGAACTCAAACTTAGGACCTTGTTCTTGCCATGCAGGCGCGTGTGCTGCTGAGCTATATCCCCAGCTCTACAGGTGATACTTTAAATTTAATCTTTCTTTGCATGCTTTTTTTTTTTTTTTTTTTTGGTTTTTCTCCGGTACCGGGAACCAAACTCACGACGTTGCGCTTGCCAGGCAGGCGCTTTTGCCGCTGAGCTAAATCCCCAGCCCCTTTCTTTGCATCCTTTAACCTGTGGTCTTATTTCTCATTTCTCTACATACTTTGTGGAATTTTCAGGACATGAACATTGGGTGTCTTGGTGCTGTTTGCCTTGTGTTTCTTTCTGTCTGTGTCTGTCTGTCTTTTTGAGACAGGGTCTCACTATACAGTTTAGGCTGGCCTTGAGCTCACTTTGTAGCCCAGGCTGGTTTCGAACTCACAACGATCCTCTTGCCTCAGCCTGGGATTACAGGCGTGTACCACCATGCCCTGCTCTTTCTTATTTTAGGTTTCTGTCCTTTTAAGTATTAGGAGATTTCTGTTTTTATCTTACAGAATACTATTTAGCCTTCTTGGCCATTTTTATTTTTAGCCTTTTTTTTTTGGTTCTGGGAATTGAGCTCAGGACCTTATTCTCACCAGGCAGGGACTGTGCCACTGAGCTATGTCCTTGGCCCTTTTTAGCCTTTCTGATACCAATTTTATCAGTTGTATGTTTCATTTCTAGCAATCTTAGTGATTGGTCATTTTGTTTTTCATAGTAGCAAATTCTGTTCATCTTTTTTTTGTTTTTTTGAGAGAAGATCTTGCTGTGTAGTTCTGAGTGGCCTTGAACTCACTGTGTAGCCCAGGATGACCTCGATCTCACAGAAATCCTCTGCCTCAGCCTCCTGAGTGCTGGAATTACAGGCATGCACCACTATGCCCAGCTAAATTCTGTCTTTTGTTTTAATGATCTTATACCTTGAAACATTTAGGGTAGTGAAGCTCTTGCCTAGCATATGAGAGGCCCTGGGTTGGGTTCCCAGGATTGTAAAAATAAATAAGCATAGTAATTGGGGAGTGTGTGTGTGTGTGTGTGTTGTGTGTTGTGTGTGTGTTTAATTTGATTTAGTTTTCTATTTGTCATCCCAAAGCCATTTACTCTTACTTTTTCCCCTAGTCCTTCTTTCCTGCTTATTTTTCTGAAATCTCCAGTGATCCTTGATCCTTGGTTGGCCAAATATCTTATTTTTATTTTTATTTTTTTAGACAGGGTGTTGCTATGTAGTGCAGGCTGGCCTTGAACTTGTGTAGACTCCCAAGTGCTGGCCAAATATTTGGTAGTTTTGTCTTGATTAGTATATGCAATTCTTTATTTCTTGTCTTTTTATGGTTTGGAGTGTGTGTGTTTGTGCATTTTTTTTTTGTTGTTGTTGTTTTGTTTTGGTTTTTTTTGTGAGACAAGGTCTTAACTCTGTAGCTCAGTTTGATCTTGAACATAGCATCCTCCTCCTCTGGTTCCGGTGTGCTGGGATTATAGGTGAGCACCACCGTGCCTGGCTTTAATACATGCATTTGTTTTTCTGGATGGTAGACCCTCTGGATTTGCATGTGTGTTTAGAGGTGGTTAGGGAAGGACAGTCTTGTAGTAAACAAGCAATTACTGCCAGACCAGTCTGGACCTCATAGTGAGGCCCTGTTTCAGAATACTGAAAAAACAACTCTTCATATTAAAATTTTAAATTAAAATTTATATTTAATTCATATTAAAATCATATATTTAAATATAAGGCAGTCTGTGACATTGGAGAATTTAGAAGTGATTAACTAAAAAACACTTAGTTAAACTTAGTATTTTTTGGAGGTCTTTTCCTCCCTAGAAATGTGTTAATATTCTTTCAAAACTGAGGAAATGCAATTATCAAAGATTTATACCAAAAATAAGGAAGTGATTGGTATCTTGATTTGGAATTAGTATTTTAGTCCATGGGAATCAATAGTCACATCGGAAGTATTATCTGCCTTTATTGTATTTTGTTGTGCTACTGATGGAACCCAGTGCCCTGTTCACAGTGAGCAGAAGCTCTGCCATTGAGCTATAGTCCCAGCCTTTGTATATCTGCCTGTGTTAGTCACTAAAAACAGTCGCAACAGTGAAGGTAATTCCCAGCTCGGAGAGATGAATGGTATTGCAGCATGTCTTAATACTTGAATTGGATGTTGGTAGTCAGTCAGAACTCAATCTCTTTTCTAGTGGTCATTTGAAAACAAGTTTAAGTCTTAGGGAAGTTTTACTTTGAGGAAGTGCTCTCAAGTTGAACTATTTTCTGTCTTCCATATTCTGTTCATAGTGTTAATAGCTCTTCTTGGATTATAAAATCTGTATGGAATATCTGTCCCTGTAGTGAACCCTTTCAGGGCAGAGATTGGTCAGAGTGAAAGGTTTTATTTACAGTGTGTTCAGAATGAATGCTAGAACCAAGGGGTGGGGTTGTGTATACCTGTGGTCTCAGCTCCTCAATAGGTTGAGGCAAGAAGATGGCTTGAGCCCAGGAGCCCAAGACCAGACTGAGAAACACAGTGAGACTGTCTCAAAAACACGTAACTACAACAACAAAAACTGCTAGCCAAGATGGTAATGCTTCATTTAATTCCTGAAATAAGCCCATAATTGAGTAGTAATGTCCATGAAAATTTTAAGGATAAGTTAATTATATGAAGATGTAACTAGTAAGTGACATCTGAGGATGTCAGATTTTTTTTTTAACTAACATTTGAGCATGGAACACATCACCAGTTTGAATTAAATTACATTTAACATGTCTTTTTTTTTATTCCAGTGCAGCTGATTTGACACTGTATTTGTGCTTCTGTTGGGCAAAGCTAGTATCATCTCTTGGTTACTCCCTTCTTGTAAGAGGGAGTTAACAGTAGGTTATAAGTGGAAATGAACATTCTCACGACTCACTCTTGGGTAGTACTCAGAGAGGAGCAGATGAAATGTTAGCCTGTTTTATCCAAGAACAGAAATTTGGCTTTCAGTACAGTTTAAATTTTGCTGTCTGGGCTTTTCATTATTCATTCCTTAATAAAGTACAAGAAGATGGCAGTTTTAAGCACCCACAAAAGAAACACTTGTATCATCTAATTGTTAAATTTGCCTTACTTGATTTCCATGTTTCTAAAATGGTAAGATGTTTTTCTTCTTGAAATCTGTGAGTAACAAAAATAGTTTTTTTGTTTTGTTTTGAGATAGGGTCTCACTGTGTAGCTCAGGCTTGCTTTGAACTAATAGTCCCCCAACCTCAGCCTACTGAGTATATGAAACATTATTTATTTATTTATTTATTTGTCCTTTTGAGACAGGGTCTTGGTATGCATTTCAGGCTGGCCTTGAGCTTATTTTGTAGCCCAGGTTGGCCTCAAACTTGCAAAGATTCTCCTGCCTCAGCCTCCTGAGTGCTGGGATTACAGGCGTGTGCCACCATGCCTGGCTAAACATTCTTATATCTACATTTCATGTCCATAATTATAACAATGCTTTGGTGGGATAGAGGATGCTAGATTCAGTTTCTCTCCCTTCTTCTCTTCCTCCCCCACAGCACTCTTCAAGATTTTGTTCCTGTCCCCTTGGACCCAGTGTATTTGTGAGACTTTTATAATATTTTGTGACTATCCCACGGAATTTAACTGGTATTTTTCTCATAATTAGGCTTGGGGGAATGATTTTTGTGGGATGTAGAGCACAGAGGTAAAGTTTCACTTTTATTGCATTATACTGTGTTGTATACTGTCTCCTTGAAGTTGACCTTGCTCACCGGCTTGAAGTGCTATTTGTCAGGATTCTCCAGTGGAACATTACTTTTCCTCCCACTACCCATACTGTGCTCTTGAGAATGAACTCCCTACTTAAGTGTGGGGAACTATATGCTGTCGCCTTCAGGGTGGAGTAGTTACATAAGGTATTTGGAAGTCTTTCTTACGGGAGACTTCACTCTTCACTCCCAGTTATTCAGTTACTTATATTAGTATGGCCTAAATCCTTTATTGGAATATTATTTATTGTTGTTTTTGAGACAGGGTCTCACTGTATAGTTCAGGTTGGCCATGAGTTCACTGTATAGCCCAGTCTGGTCTCAAATTCATGGCAATCCTCCTACCTCAGCCTCCTGATTGCTGGCATTACAGGTGTGCACCACCATGCCCAGTTAGAACATGTTTTCGATATAATAGAAATTAATCATCTTTCGAGGTTTTCTTAGCTCTGCTTTGTGCTTTGAAACAGAAATGGTGATATTTGTTACATCCAATTCAAGTTTATATTGTTCAGATTACTCATTTATAGAAAAAATTCTTAATAGCTATACAACTTGCTCATGTGATAGGTACTTGCCCCCAGCAGTATTTAGGAGTTCTGATATAGCTGCATTTTTGTCACTACTGTTATTTCCTTCCTTTCAAAATGTGAGTAGTATAAGGTAGAGATAAGATTAGAGGGAGCCACATTTACCAAAAATGTGACTATGTCCAAGAAGATTCTGACAAAACACAGGTTCAAAGTTCACCTCGTTCAGTGAATGACTGTGATTACCATGGGGTTAAATGCTTTCACTTTGGCTAGGATTATTTGTTGCTTTTATGTGTATAAACTTTCAACTAAAAAAAAATGTGTCTATTGCCCAGCTAACTGAATCAGTGTAGCTTTTGAACTTACTTTCAGAGGGTAGTCTTACCGTAGAGGTGCTCATTACATCACTTGGAACATCTGTTTCCTGGGCTCTATGCTTTCTTCCTTATTAGCGATTTCATTCTTGGCCCAGCCTTCATGCTGACACGAGTTGCTATTGGTTTTTTTTTTTTTTTTTTTTGGTTTTTCTCCGGTACCGGGAACCGAACTCACGACCTTGCGCTTGCCAGGCAGGTGCTTTTGCCGCTGAGCTAAATCCCCAGCCCCACGAGTTGCTATTGTTAAAGTGGCTTACAGGTAGTCTGATTATTGCCAGACTTCATTAGTCTGGAAATGTTTTTTTCTTTCGGTTTTTACATTTTGCTAGTTTTGCAGATATTGACTGTATACTTTTCTTCCCTTTAGTGTTGTTACTGCATTATGAATGTCTGAAGAAATTTTACTAGAGAACATTTGATTATTGAATATCTCTCACACACACACACACACACACACACACACAGTGCACCTTTTCTTTCAGTGGACTTCGTGTTGCTTTCTTGGGGGGGTGTGGGATACAAGTCTCTGCCAGCTCAGACGAATGATTGAAGTGTGCCTGATGTTCTGGTGCTAACATCATGGTTTTGAAAGTACAACAGCAATGAAGTTGAAGAACATTGGGTTACATTCCTTCCCTTTAAATGTCTTTGATGAAAATGTAAATTTTTAAAAAGCTGATATGGTAATTCCAGATACCTTGGAGGCTCTCGCACGAGGATTGGAAATTGGAGGTCAGCCTGGGCAATTTAGCAAGGCCCCTCCTCAAAATTTGAAAAGGGAGGGGTGTGTGCTGATTGTCACAAAATGTTCAACAAAATTGCTTCGTTCTGGGTATTGCAACTGAAGACTGCAGATGACTGACACACTGAATACCCCCAGCCAATGCTTTGGGACGATGTTACAGCTTTTCCTAATGTACCAATCACTTTCCGATTCTCTCCATTTCATAATCCTCAAGATATTTCTGAATATGTTCTTTATTAGGGTCTAACAGCAGGCTTACACATAAATTTCAGCAATACTTACACCTATGTGTTTCGATTTGAATCACACATTATATATTTCATCATAAATTCATAAGACTTTGTTGCTTTGATGCCAGAAGTAGTAGCTTTGTTACATGGCATTAATCATATCAGTTGTATGCTTAATTTCCATTGAGGTGAGCCTTGGTCAGTTTCCCATGTAAATACATAGTTTGTACATATCCATAAGAACCGTTTTACCCTCTTATGCAAGTAAACATGTGAATGAAGTAAGAGATTGGCAAGTTTATGATGCCTCTACTTTTGCAGTTGAGTTTGTACTTTTACATTTGTGTTTTGGTTCCCTTTTTGACACCATACATTTTAAAAGTTTTTGCAATTTGAAAAACACTTACACCCTACCATTCAGTAATAATCAAATCCTATGTTTGCTATATTTTTTTCTGAATATCTTTGACAAATTCACTTCCATATATGGTTGAAGGCCTTTGTGTTCCTCTCTGCAGTCTCTCTTTCCTTTCTTAGAAGTAACCATTCCCCTAAATTTAGATTCTTCATTGTCAGACAGTATACTTATACTTTAGAATTTCCCAAATCATTTTTCTGATGAATACGGAAGTACACTGAGAAAAGAAGACTCATCATCAGATTCTCCTACACATTTATACACTGCCAGCACTAAAGGCTTTTAGACGTGGAAAAAAACTTGTCTGTTTGAAAAACTCAGCATTTCCCAACTTATCGCCAAAACCCATAACCTAGAATTCTGTGTGCAGTTGTTGCTTGGAATATACTTTGTGAAAATTCTGCTTAGAGGAGAATAGTTCTTGAATTGACTTAAGGTTTATAATTTTTCACTAATTTCCTAGAGTTGGGTGATGAAGATGGTAGTCACTACCAGTTGGTGTTGATTATCAGATTATGGTGAGAATCATGTTATGTAAAAGGAAGGTAAAATGCTAATAAATCACGCATTGATTGACCAGAGCACGCATTATTTACGCTCCTTAATTTTTTCCAATTCTTGAGTCCTCTGACCTGAAGTGTCTAACTGTGGATCATGGCCTCACTTACCCTTTGCCTTAAAATGATCTGTTACATTTTATATTTTTGTGATGAGAAGTAGCCTAAGCTCACTGTTAATGTTTAACACATTTTCTTGAGTGAAAATTCAACTTTTATATTGTACAAGATGGTACTTGAATTCTTTGTTTGCCTTTTTTTCTTCCTGTATTAGAAAATCTTGGTGCTTTTTACAAATTATGTATAAAACAAAGTTTTTCTTTGTTTATATAATGACCTGATCCAGGAAAAATAAAATGGGAAAATGGACACTACTTCTGACCTTCAAATAAAACTCATTATGTATTGGTTTTCAGACTGTTCACCAAGCTGTGGGTCATGCACACTGTCTTAAGGCAAGGCTGTTAACCTGTGTGGAATGATGGTCCCCGAGGGTCTGGTGAGGCTGTTGGAGGAGGGCTGAGATGCTGGGAGAATGGACAGAGACACACAGTTTACACAGTCTCACGGAAGTCAGGGGACCTCCTATGTTAAGTGTCAAAAAAACAGACCTCTTGCCCTTACTGGCTTCTATCCTGCACCACACTGTACTGTGTTTCAGAGATGGAAAATAAGAAGAGGAAGGCTCCACTGCAAGCAAAAGTCTAGTATGTCTGTTCACCAACTATGTAGGGCTTGAAGCATTATCATGATACTAATAGGGTTTTGGTTTTTTTTTTTTTTTTTTTTAAAGGAAAGAATAGCTTGGTTTTCCAAAATCAATCTCCCTTACCTCTCAGCATGAGTCATTGTTTTCATTAGTTAGGATAACCTTGTTTGGATTCTGCAAATGATCATGCTGTTGCAGGCATAATGTGTATTTGGAAGGGGTGGGTTTTTTTCTTTATTGTTTAGTTTCAGTCTTAGTACCTTGAAGGGTGCTGTTCCCGGGCTACATAATTCTACAGATGTCCCCCCAGCATTCAGCCAGTGGTTTTTGGTTTTTTTTTTCCTGGTACCGGGGAATCAAACTCATGACCTTGCGCTTGCCGAGCAGGCACTGTGCCGCTGAGCTAAATCCCCAGCCCCTCAGCCAGTGTTTTATTTGGTAGTCACACCAACAGAGACTGGGCACCCATAATAGCCTAATAATAAATGGTTGGTATCATGCACACTTTAATGAATGGAAGAGAACATAAATGAACATATGAAAGAATGATCAAGTGGAGTAAGAGAAATCATTGTTTACCTCCTGTTCAGTATAAATTTTACCGAATTAATAGTTACTTTCTGCAAATTGTAAGTTGAACATCATTTTAGGCCTGGCAGTAACCCACAAAGCAGTGGTACCTGTCTCCCAAGAGATGCAAATTCTGTCATTTTTCATGCAGCTAGAATTTGAGGGAATGTCAGTGACCTGACTTCCTAGCTAAGGAATGTTACAGAATTCATTGCTCTCAAGGCTTGACCTCCAAACATAACCCAGTGTGGTTGGATGAATTTGGTGGAGCTAGATAATGATTGATGTATTTCTTTATTCTTACAAGACTTTGACCTTCAGAACCAGTCTGATTCTTTATCAGATGACTAAAAGAAGTAAATCTTGTGTATTTAAAAAAAAAATTTCATTCCTAAGTATTGGGTTCAGAAGATAGAAAGGATTACAGAAGTTGTCACATAGTCTGATGAGTTATAGTGGAAGAAGTGATAGTTGATGGAAAACAAAAAAGTTTTCTGCTACTTCATTTGGACACTACTATTTAGTGAGGTAGAGAGGGGATTTGATCAGAAGAAGAAAATGTGGGCCACCTCCCACCACTGGTTAATCTTTGCACGCTTCCATGTTCTTATCTCCAAAAATTACAGGGCTGGATAATCCTAGCTCTGGTATCAAAGATAACTTTTTTTCTTGTTGCTATTCATTATGTAACTTTGATAGTAAATACAAATAATATGACTTGAAATTTAAAGTGAAACTTTTTTAGGCCAATTATTGTCCAGTAGAACTTTTTGTGGTGATGGAAATGTTCTGTATCTATCCTGTTCAGTATGCTGGCCACTAGGTGTATGTGACTTGAGCACTTGAAATGATGTTAATGTAATAGGAATTAAAAATTTAACTTTCATTAAACATTTAAATAGCTACAAATGGCTAATAGCTGCCATATTAGACCAAGAACTTAAGAATTTGTGGTCAAAGGGAATTATGCTCATAAATTTATGACAGTCTTGCCCTTATATAATGATTTACAATTGGAATATCCACACTTTTAAATTTTGTTGTTGCATCTCCAGTCTCACTGTTGGTATATTTCTTCAAGCATATTTTCTATTTAGAGTTGTGCTTAAGTATATCAAGTAGAGATAAAGTGGTAGGACCTTTCCCAGCAGTCCTGGACTCTACTTCCTATATCACTGACTTCTTTTAGTTGCCATTCCCCAGAGGATTGTGTGTCTTCCCCACAGCCCACCTATAAACTTGTGACAGTCCCCTGAGCCTATGGTAGGCTTTGTAGCGTCTAGAGCAGGTTTTGTGTTCAGAGACCTTTTAAAAATTAAGGGCTGGGAATATAGCTCAGTGACACAGTGCCTGCCTGGCAAGCACAAGGTCGTGAGTTCGATTTCCTGGTACCTCCCTCAAAAAACTAAAAAAAAATAAAGAGGGGGCTTGATTCTTTTTTTTTTTT
>NW_004955459.1:2811668-2866246 GCF_000276665.1 Chinchilla lanigera
ACCTTCCGCTTGCCAGGCAGGCGCTTTTGCTGCTGAACTAAATCCCCAGCCCCGAGGAGGCTTGATTCTTAAAAGTTCAGTTAAGGCCTGGGGCTTTAGCTCAGCGGCACGGTGCCTGCCTGGCAAGCACAAGGTCGTGAATTCGATTCTCAGTACCGGAAAAAAAAAAAACAAACCAAAAAAGTTCAGTTAAATTCCACTTTTAAAAATACTTGGTCTTTTACTGGCAAGGAAATTCTAGTACTAAAAATAATAGTCATTGAGCCGGGCATGGTGGCACATACCTGTAATCCCAGCACTCAGGAGGCTGAGGCAGGAGGATTGTGGCAAGTTGAAGACCACCCTGGGCTACAAAATGAGCTCAAGGCTAGCCTGAACTGCATAGCCTGTCTCAAAAACATTAAAACAAACAAACAAAAAAATTGTAGTCATTAGCGAGATGCTTTTAGTAGTAAGACATCCTAGTCACTGACCTACAAAGAGTTACCACCTGAATAAATTTTCCATCATGTTTGTATTAATTACTTCAGCATTATAAGTACTACATTCTTGGAATTTCCATGTTTGGGGATCACAAAGAGTATTGACAGAAGTCTTTACTCAGAGAAATGAACAAATTAGAAAAAAAAAAAAGCCAGGCGTGGTGGCACATCTCTATAATCTCAGCTAAGGCAGGAGGATCATTGCAAGTTAGAGACCAGCTTGGGCTACAAAGTGAGCTCAAGGCCAGCTTGAACTGCATAGTGAGACCTTGTCTCAAAAAGACTCCCCACTCTAAAAAAATAAACAGCTTTGAGGTTTTCTTTAAGATGATGATTGAAATTGATAAAATGATGTATTTGGTATTCAGTCATTTTTTTATCACACAATACTTTTTTTTTTTTTTTGTCTTTTTGATACAGGGTCTTGCTTTGCAGTTCAGGCTAGCCTCAAACTCTCAACAATCCTCCTGCCTCAGCCTCCCAAGTGCTGGAATTACAGGTGTGTGCCACCATGCCTGGCAATACACAGTACTTTTATAAGATTTTTTTTTTGCCTTTTTTGAAACTTTCTCACTCTGCAGTTCAGGCTGGCTGTGAGCTCACTTTGTAGCCCAGGCTGGTCTTGAACTCGCAACAATCCTCCTGCCTCAGCCTCCCGAGTGCTAGGATTACAGGCGTGAGCCACCATGCCTGGCAAGATCATGTCTTCATATGTGGCTTGCTGGCCCACAGATACTCTTGAAACTTAGTTCAGTTTTATGAGTTCCAGATCCCTTGCAAATCTTGCCTCCCCATACAGCTTTCTGAGACCACACACCATGGCTACCTGTGCATTGCAAGTGAAGGCAATAATGTCACTGATTTTTTAAGTGGGCAAGCCAAAGGCAGTTGCCATTATGAGTACTGTAATAAATACAGTTTTATACCCATTCTATTTCTTCTCCCTAAAATGCTGTTTAGTAGCTAATTTTATATACATGGAACCATATTACACCTTGCTTTTCTGCCTATATATTTTTAAAGACAGGTTTATTGAGGTATACTTAAGATAACATCTCTTTTAGGTATATAGTCTTATGAAGTTCGACAAATATATAAACTATAACCAAAACAGAACATTTGCAACCCCTCTCCAGGAGGTCCCTATTTTTGCTTTAATTTTACTAACTCTATTCATTTATGTGGGCTCACTTTAATTTCCCTTAGCTCTCTTGATTCATATTTAGATTTTCTCATTGAGTCATACTGACGTTATTTCCAATGTTACAGTTCAAACACAGATACCTTTGTGAATTCTGGTATACTTTTGGAGTTAAGAGTACATTACAACCAGGTGATTTATAGACTCCCAGGCTGTGTACCTTTAAGATTTTGATAGGTATGGCCAAATGACCTTTACCAAAAGTTGTTCTATTTTTCAGCCAATTACAGAGGAGAGATCTGCTTTTTTCCGTAACATTTAACAACATTGAACATAATTTTTGCTAATTTTATAGGAAAAATACTACCTCACAAAGTAACTCAAAGTCAGTTATGTCTTAAGAGTTCACATGCACATAAAAAAGAAATTATGAATAGAAAAACTGTGTTTTGGGACCAGAGATACAGCTCAGCGGCCCAGCGCCTGCCTGGTAAGCATGAGGTCTTGAGTTCAATTCCTGGTACCAAAAAAAAAGAAAAACTCTTTTCACTATTCCTAATACTCATTTTGTGCCTATCTGTATCTTCATTTTTATAGCCAGGTAGATTTTATAATCATCTTCACAACATATATTTATGAGGTACATTTTATTTTGTTTGCTGTTTAAGACATTGTTTTATGGGCCTTGTTCCTGGAATTTTCATTTTAATAGTTGTATAATTATCCAGTTTTTGGTTTTGGAGGAGTGGCACTGGGTGTTGAACTCAGAACATTCTACCATTGAGCCATATCCCCACCCCTTGGGACCACAGTTGCATAGGGTCACACTTGGCCATATATAAATACAGTCCTCTTAAATTATTTAGTTAGGAGACTACAGGTGTCAACATTGATGTGAAAAGGCTGCCTTTTAACATTTGAAATAGTTTTTATTGCTGCAATGGAAAATTTGTAACTTTTCCCAGAAGAAGGAAGCCCGGTGTATCAGTTTATTTCTATGCTAGCTTAATATGTTTTCTGTTTTCACTTAAGAAAACATAAAAATGACATGCTGTTTATAAATTTCACACCTACTTTCCAGAGGCAATTAGATGTTATTTAGTAAATTTAGATTTGCTAATTGGGCCCCCGCCCCAACTAGTGTATGTGCTTCAGAAAACAGTATACAGATTGAGCATCCCTTATCTGAAATAGTTGGGACCAGAAGTGTTTCTAATTTTAGTTTTTCAGATTTTGGAATATTTATATATATATAATGAGCTATCTTGAGGCTAGGACCTAAGTGAGAACACACAACTTGTTTCATATGTACCTCGTATACATATCCTGAAGGTAATTTCATATTTTTTTTTTTCTGGTGATGGTACTGGGAATTGAAGCCTGGATTTTCGTACTGAGTCATGTCCTCACTGTTTTTAGTTTGTATTTTGAGACAAGGTCTTGCTAAATTGCCCAGGTTGGGGAACTCCCAGAATACTGGAATTACAGGAGTATACCTGGCTTATCTTTTTTTTAAGTTATTATTTTTTTTTAAGTATATGTTTGTGATACATAAGAAACACATTCCATCATGTGGAATTGGTACATACACATACTTATGCAATATTTTAAATAGTTTTGTGCATGGTGTGGAATTTTCTGCCTATGCATTATGCTGGCTCTTAAAAATTTTTCAAATATTGGCAAGTTTCAGATTTTGATTTTTGGGTGAGGGCTACTTGTACATTAAAAAGTGTCCTACCATTTTCTCTGTGCCTACCTGTTTCACCTAGTGGAGGCAGTTAGTATCTGATTCTTGTCTGTTCTTGGCAGACACAGTTTAGGCATTCTTAAGACGCATGTATATGTTTGTCCTTGTGTGTGCTGGGGGGAAGCTTTTAAGCTGCAACTGTTAGCACGCTGAATCCTGAACCCTTTTATGTTTGAGACAGGGTCTTGCTGAGTCATTAAATTGCCCAGGCTGACTTTGAACTTATAGTCCTTTTGCCTCAGCCTCTGGAGTAGCTGGGAGTACAGATGTGCATTACCATACCTAGCTCTTTTTTTTTTTTTGGAGGGGCACATACTTAGATAACTTTATTTGTATTTAATTTTTAAAAATGATAATACAAGAGCAAGGTTCAAAAATGGAATAATGCTGAATGTGGTGGTAGACACCTGTAATCCCAGAACTCTAGGAGGCTGACACAGGAAGATCGATGCAAGTTTGAGAACAACTTGTGCTATATATAGTGAGATCAAGGCCAGCCTGAACTGCATAGCAAGACTTTGTCTCAAAAAAAAAAAAAAAAGATTAAAAAAGACATGACTTCTAAATCCTTCAGGATACTTTATGCATGTGGGAGCAAGGAAGAAAGTATATATTCTAGTCTCAGAAGGTAGTTTAGAGTAGTCTTTCAGGGCCGGGGATATAGCTCAGTGGCCTAAGTGCTTGCCTGGCAAGCCTGAGGTCATGAGTTCAGTTCCCGGGACCAAAAAAAATAGAGTAGTCTTTCAAAGCATACGGGTTGTAAGGTCAGTTTCCTTCATTCAGCTCCCTAATTTTGTAATGTACTTAGAGAGATACTTAAGACTAAATATGTGCATGTCCCTGGGTGCTCCTTGCATTAAGATTTCTGCTCTGTCACATATGAACTGTGATCCAGAGCAAGTTCTTCAACTATTAAGAGAACTTTGTGAATTGTCATATGTAAAAATAAATAATATATTCTTGTTTTGACTAATACCATTCTTAAATATGTTTGCTAATGTTTCTACTTTTTTTATATTAAGTACCATGACCTCCCCCTCTCCCCCAAATTTGAGCTTCAGTACCACTCTGTTAATTTATATCTGTGATAGATATGGGTAAGTTCATGGGATTTCTCCATTGCTTGGATTTTACGCAAGTAAATTTTAGAGGACTTGAGAAAACAAAGTTCAAGGTTGATAGCCATTATTTTTGCATATTCTTCTTTAAGATGAATATGTCTTTAAACTGGTATACTTTATGTGCTCAGTGTCTCGCTGAAGGTGAGGATAGAGGTGGCTCCTAAAAATAATTTTTTGCCTAGCACAGTGTAATTTAAAAATGCTTCTCATGTATTTGCCATAAACTCTAATTTGATCTATTAAAATTCATACCTAGCTATAAATAAGACTTATTTTTGGGTGATAGTAGCCCATGAATTTTTAAGATTCTATGCCTTGTCTTTTTCATGTCTGAGCATTAATAACAAAATTTCTTAAGACAATCAAGGGCCTAGGAGGACTAACTGGTCTATTTCAATTTTTCAAGTTTCACTTCTTTTTTTGTTAACTTGTTTTTTGTTTTAAATTTTTTGTTTGCCTATTATACTATGCATTCCAAGAAATAAAATCATTTGAGCAACAATAAAAAGAACAATGAAACTGGGCATGGTGGCCCAGGCGTGCACTTAGGGAGGCTGAGGCAGGAGGATTACAAGTGTGAGCCCAAATTGGCCAAGTTAGGGACTTTTGGCAGGACACTGTCTCAGAATAAAAAGGCCTGAGCATGAAGGTCCCCTTTCTGCAGCACTCATTAAATTGCATTTTACAGCCTGCCACGGAAGCATGGATTTTACCCTGGGTCTCACCGTCCTTCCACCCCAACTTCATCCTTTGCCAGCACACAATCTCTTCTTTACTACCAGCCAGCCAGCCATCAGGTGGGAGAGACAGGCTTGGCTTTCCTTGTTCTTGGTGCTTTAAGAAATCAAGGAACAGCACAGACTGTTTCTCCCCCACATTCAACTGGCCTGGTCATTTAAACTTGATCCATCCTCTTAGATCTTGCAAAGTTAAATAGCTAAAAAAGTAAAGAAGGCTAAGCTTGTGAAATGTACAGTGTATATTGGCAGCACACACCCCATTACAATTTGCTTGCTTGCTTCTCCTGTTCAGTCATTTCTTTCCAAGGCAAAGGGTTTTCTTTTTCTGCACTCTTCATTTCCAATTTACCTAATTTCTAGTCTCAGCCAAGTTGAGTTTGTCAGAAACAGTTATTGAGGGTGAGGTCCAAGAGCAAGCGGCATCCAATCTGAGTAATATATCTAGTTGGCCAGTACCCATTCTCCTCAGTTCTTTTTTATTAAAGACAATACAACAACAAAACCACCCTTTCTTATTTGCACTCTCAGATACCAGTTGCAAATTAATTTCTGAAGAAAATATAAAAACATGGAAAAAGAAGAACCACCTTAATACCACTTCCTCATGAGTGTGGTGACACACACCTGTAATCCCAGCACTCTAGGAGGCTGAGGCAGGAGGATCACAAGTTGGAGCCCAACCTAGAGGGGAAAGAAAGGTTGCTATGTAGGTCAGTGGAAAAGCCCAAGTTTCAATCTCTGGTATGACAAAACAAACAAAACCCTAGAAAACAAAACAAAACAAAATCCTACCTTCCAGCTTAATATTATTTCTTAACAGCTTGAATCTTGATCTCTTGCCTTTTTCCTCCAAATAGGGGTGCACATGCAGTTATTCATTTTCTTGATTTGTTTGCCTTTTATGGTGATGTTACACACTGAGTTTTTAAAAATAAACTTAGTACTTGGCCATTTAAATCACATTATTAAATCATCTACTGGATCATTTATAATGAGAAATATATTTCTCTGAGTACCTATGCCTTTCCAAGGCAAAGGGTTTTCTTTTTCTGCACTCTTCATTTCCAATTTACCTAATTTCTAGTCTCAGCCAAGTTGAGTTTGTCAGAAACAGTTATTGTAACATATCTGTGTCCTATTTAAGGGCATTTAAAACTAAGCTGCCAGCCGGGTGTGGTGGTGCATACCTGTAATCCCAGCACTCGGGAGGCTGAGGCAGGAGGATCGTTGTGAGTTTGAGACCAGCCTCGGCTGCAAAGTGAGCTCAAGGCCAGCCTGAACTGCAGAGATAGACCCTGTCTTAAAAAAAAGGCAAAAAAAAAAAAAAAAAAAGATAAAACTAAACTGCCTCAGAGTAAACATCCTTCTATACAAATCTTTTTGGATATCCATTATTTCCTGATGGTAAAACCTGGGCACTGGGCTTACTGCGCTGTGGGTATGTATTCTTGCTTTCCATACGCATGGCCAGACTGCCTGCAGATCATATGCCTCTCCCTATGCTTGCCAGTATGGGGCACTGTGGAGATAAGCCCCGCCTGTGTGCGATCTGTGTTTCTCTCCTTCTGAAAGGGTGCACATCACTTCCAGGGCCTGGAGACTTCTCCTCCTCTTTCTCTCTTTGCCCTAGTCTTATTCTCCCATACGCCTCCCTTCCCACCTGCAGCTTCCCCAGGCTGGCTTCAGTGTGCGATAGGGGGAGCTTTCTTAAGTGCTGTTCTTTAGTTTTTGCTGCTGCCTAGTTCATTTCCTGCATAAAATGTCCTGGAATCAATATGGCGCTCAAGTTCTGAAATACACTCATTTCCTTTAGTTTCAGGTTTTTATGTTTGTGATTTTTAGTAACTTAATTTCTTACAATTATGTCCTATGTGAATCAGCTGTAGGTTTTTTTTTTTTTTCTCTGAACTTCAGTAAACTCATGTAGACAGATGTAATACTTTTCCTATCTTCATGTTTAGAAAGTGGTGTTGTCTAAACCTGGATTTACTTTTAAAGTATATGGACTGCCACAAAGTAGGAAAACTGAAGTGAATGATGAGATTGGATCTAATGATTAGGGTAATCAGGAACAGCATGAAAAACTTACAAAGTTTTATTTATGAGGGCACCAGGGCTGCAGCTTCCAAGAGGCGTTGGCTGACCTACTGGCCAGCAGATGAGAAGCTGTGCATAATTCTAGGAGGGAATTGTTTCTGTGCTTCTTGACATGGGCAGAGATGTTGCTGTGTCCAAAGTCTTCAAAAGTTTAAGTTGACTGAGCACTAAGATGAAAACTTCTTTCTCTACTTTGGTTTAAACTACAAAGTCCTGGTGAGTCCTGCTTTAATTGTATGTGACTGATTAGGTTTTTTTATCCTAACTTGTTTTCGACAGGGCATGGTGCTGATGTGAAATGTGTAGACTGGCATCCAACCAAAGGGTTAGTTGTTTCGGGAAGTAAAGATAGTCAACAGCCAATCAAGTTCTGGGATCCCAAGACTGGGCAGAGTCTTGCAACACTGTAAGTGATAGGAACCTCACCCTGGTCCTCTAACAAAAGAAACAAAAGTGGCCTCATGTTCTTTAACTTTTAGCTGTTTCTTGTCTTCTGCTATTTCTGAGAAAGTAATTTAGGTAGCATATGGATTTGGATCTATAAAATTCTTTAAATTATATATGACTTTTATCTAAATTCCTAGTGAAGTAAGGCTTGGTATTTGGTTTGGCTGCCAGCAGGAAGAGGTGATGGTAGTATTGTCGCCATTCTGTCTTACTGTCTCCTCATCAGAACATACCTTTTGGCATGGTGCAGAGTTCATGTCTGTGCCTCTCATCAGGCATAGCCCAGCCTTCTCCATCCTACAACATCTATTTCTAGAGAAGGCCTCACTCTATTTTTGAGGCGGTTCTCAGTTTTTGTCTGATGTGCTTACTTAAAATGCAGCTGCGTGATACAGCTTTTTTTCTGAATTACTTGAAACATTTGAAAAATTTGAAACATTGAAACATTACGTGAATACACAGTTCTTTTGCCCAAGATGTTGTATCCTGGCCCTTCTGATTGGTAAGTGAACCACCCACCATGTGAACTGGTTGGAGCTCTGGACAGCTCCATGAACACAGCCACATACAGTGTCTTGGGGATGGTGTCCCTTGGATACTTCTGCACAAGCCTTAGGATGTTATGTTGTCTTTAGTTGAAGTTCTTTGTCTTAGTAAAAGGAACATTGTTGACGTACATATATACATACATACATACATACATACATTTATTTATTTATTTATAGAGTATTGAACCCGGGCAGTGTTGAGCTGCATTCCCAGGCACCAACCACCCTTTTAAATTTTATTTTGGGACAGGGTCTTGCTAGGTTGCCCGGCCTGGCCTTGAACTTGCTTTAGTCCTCCTATCTCAGCCTCCCAAATAGCTAGGATTGTAGACATGTACCACTGTGTCTGGAGCCTTTTAAAAGTTTTAACGAGCTTTATTGAATATTATTTTGTGGCTGTGCTTCTCCTGCTCTTCAGATGAAACTTTTCTGTCCAACTGAAGCTCTGCTGCTACTTTAGCTGGATAGTGAATGTGATGTTTGGGTAGTGGACATTCTGTTGACCTTTTTTCTTCAAGTGTACTTTTAATTGTGGTCCCATAACGGTGCCTGGTTTATTATTTCTGGTCCATACGTCAACAAAATGGCCATTATATCAACAGATGCTTGTTTTGAACTCTGACGGTTTATTTTCTTGATGCTTTGTTTCTAGTCATGCTCATAAAAATACAGTCATGGAAGTAAAATTAAACCTCAATGGCAATTGGTTGCTCACAGCATCACGTGACCATCTCTGCAAGCTTTTTGACATCCGGAACCTGAAAGAAGAGCTTCAGGTGTTCCGAGGTCATAAGAAAGAAGCCACAGGTCAGTGGCTGTGAAATACGTCTTGTCCTGATCACTACTTACTAGGTGCATCATTCTCAGACCCCAGTAATTTTCTTTCCCTTGCTATTGTTTCACAGCTGTGGCCTGGCATCCTGTTCATGAAGGACTGTTTGCCAGTGGAGGATCTGATGGTTCTTTATTATTCTGGCATGTTGGGTATGTAAAGAAGGCTGGAGTATAGCTCAGTGATAGAGTGCTTGCTTAGTATGTGCAGGCTTCTGGGTTTGATCCCCAGCATGTTAAAGAGAAGTAACACACACAAAATCATTTTTTCTGTGGCATAAAAGAAACATTTTATTCTGCTTCAGAAATTTGGACGGGGCATAGCAGGGATAGCTTATCTCTGCTCTTGTTGTGCTTGAGGCATCCACTGGGAAAATTTCAGTGGTCAAGGGCTGGGAAAAGTTTAAGCCAAGACTTTTCTGGGGATTATATATAAGAGCACCTTTGTATGGCTTCTTCAAGTGGTATGTGCTTCTTTAAATGTGCTGACTGGTCCCTGTTGGGAATTTTCAGAGAAGGGTATGCCAAGAGAGTCAGGTAGGAAGTGATCTTTTCTGACCTTGTCTCTCTGAGTCATGCAGTGTGCCTTTAACACATTCTGTTGATATAGGTAAGTCCAATAAACAGTATATTTCATGGAGCAAGCATCTGAACCTGTACAAACATGATACAAATTTTGCATTTTTTCTGAGTTTTTAGTATTTCCTATATTAGCATCTGTCTGCAAGTTTCATTTCTATAAATTCAGCTTGGAATAGAAAATGTAGCACCTCTGATTTTGGATATGGAAAGCATTAAGGGAGGGTAAATAGTTTTGTTTTAAGGCTAAAATAAAAAGGTTTTTTTTGTTTTTGTTTTTTGTTTTTTTACTTTTGAGAAATAAACTTCTTTATGGTGTTGCAGGGTTGAGAAGGAAGTGGGTGGGATGGAGATGGCCCATGAAGGGATGATCTGGAGTCTGGCCTGGCATCCTCTTGGACATATTCTTTGCTCAGGCTCAAATGACCATACTAGGTAAGTTTTATAGTGAAAAACTGCAAGGAATTATTGTACTCATGGAGTAGTGGGAAATATTACATGTATTTATTGATTGATGTGTTGAATTGTATTTCATTTTGGTTTTAGAAACATTTTTGTGATGGTTTACAAATACTTATGTTGCAAGAAGAATGCTGAATATTTAACATGGCTTTATCTAATTTTTTTTTTTTTTGCCTTTTGATTTTAAAAAACAAAATCTTCACACAATTTACATTTTGAGAGGAAAGGCATTGTAAAAATTTGTTTACCAAAAGACTACTCTATTAACTACCCAGAAAAACACTAAAACTGTGTTTCTCCTCTCCTATTACTTTTATTTGGACAGCAAATTCTGGACTCGAAATCGACCAGGTGATAAAATGCGAGATAGATATAATCTAAACCTATTACCTGGAATGTCTGAAGATGGAGTAGAATATGGTGAGGCTTATACATTTGCCCTTCTATGGAATGTTGATATTCTGTTATAAAAAGTGTTAGGTATTGGGAAGATTATATAAAACTAATTTAAGTTTTAGAGTTTGTTGATTTATAAATCACCCAATATGTGATACATTTTTATAAAGTGTTAATCTTATTGGCCACTACTTTGATAAAGTCTCTATTAAGAATAAGTATATTATTATTTGTAGATGATCTTGAACCTAACAGCTTGGCAGTAATTCCAGGGATGGGGATACCAGAACAACTAAAACTAGCTATGGAACAAGAGCAGATGGGTAAGCGAAATCACACATATCCAATTTTGTTTTTATATAATTTTTGTAGACCTATCTCTTATTTTCATGATAAATTATGTTGAAATGCCAGCATGATATAGATTTAGAAATGTTTATGAACGTGCCTAATATTTAAAAATCTATTCTTCCAAAAAATTTCTTCCTACTTCTTTCACTGAAGGGGCTAACTACTTCTCTTTATGGCTTTAGGGAAAGATGAATCAAATGAAATTGAAATGACAATACCAGGTTTAGACTGGGGAATGGAGGAGGTGATGCAAAAAGATCAGAAAAAAGTACCTCAGAAAAAAGTCCCTTATGCTAAACCTATTCCTGCTCAGTTCCAGCAGGTGAGTAACTAATCCGTGCACTGAGAGACTGTGGTCGATTCCCTGTGCTGATGTTCTCTCAGATCACCTCCTCTGTTGGAAGTGCTTGTATACTGTGGACTGTCCTGGAGCCTCTTCACATTCATGTTTTTCGGCATAGTACCCATCTGTTACCTTGCAGTTCTGTTGAGTTTGCCATGAATCTTCTCTGTATTCTCTTCTCTACTCACCTACTTATTCTCCAAGTTGTGGGACGAGAGAGAAGGCATGGAGCAGAGAATGTTGAATGTCTGTCTACCTTCTGCTTTAATTGTCTGCTCAACACAATGTACCTTGTAGAGGCTGACAAGGCCTGCCAGTCCCCTCCTCTCTCTCTTTCCCTCCTCTTCCCCTCACTGTCTTGCACTGAGCTACATCACCCAGTCCTTTTTAAAAAAATGTTTATTTTCAGATAGGATTGAAAGTTGCCTGGGCAGCCTCAAACTCAGTCTTCCTGCCTCAGCCTCCCAAGTAGCTAGGATTAAAGGCATGCACCATGATAGTGGCATCTTTTTATTTTGAGATGGAGTTGTCACTGTGTTGCCCAAGCTGGTTTCAAATTTCTGAGTTCAGATAGTCTTTTTGCCTCAGCTTCCTGAATGTGAAACTGCAGGTGTTGTGCCACTCATGAACAGCAAAGTGTTGCTTTGCTTTGCTTTGCTTTGCTTTGCTTTGCTTTGCTTTGCTTTGCTTTGCTTTGCCTTGCTTGCCTTGCCGTGCCGTGCCGTGCCATGCCGTGCCATGCCGTGCTTTGCGGTGCTTTGCTGTGCTTTGCTTTTTTCTTTATTTTTGAGACTGGGTTTTGCTATGTAGTTCAGGCTGGCCTTGAACTCGTGGAAATCCTGCCCTAGGCTCCCAAGTGCTGGGATTACAGGTATGCGCCACCATGCTTGGCTGTTGGACTCTTAATAATATGCAATACCTTGTAGTTTTTGTCATGTAGAAATTTCTGCCGAGTAATGTAGGTGCCTCACTCCATTCCCATGTCATTAAGAGTTGCCAGTAGGAGGTCAGCAAGTTGGACTGAGCAGATGACAGTGTAGAATGGCCTTCTCTTATCATTATCTTTATACTTAGGGTATATTTTAATATTCTCTTCTTTTCTAAGGCTTGGATGCAAAACAAAGTTCCAATTCCTGCTCCAAATGAAGTTCTGAACGATAGAAAAGAGGACATTAAATTGGAAGAGAAGAAAAAAACTCAAGCAGAAATTGAGCAAGAAATGGCCACATTGCAGTACACAAACCCACAGCTTCTGGAGGTGTGTGGAGCTGGTGGGGGATGGTGGAATGGAAGATGATCTCAAGAAGTAGTGATGACATTTTTTTTGTACTCTTCAGGAAGAGGGATGGGGCTGTCAGTTGGGTCTGTCAGACATCTGAAAGTCCTATCCCTATGTTGTAAGCTAGTTTCTAGGAGAATTTTACTTCTTGGACTTTTACAACCAGATCAGTGGAGCAGTGTGTACACCTATTATACATTTTCAGTCGAAAAGCCAAAGCCAAGGTAGCTTTAATTTTGATTCCTTTACTTATGCATAGGTAGAATTTTTCTGCTAATAGAGTAGATGGCTTGTATCTGTTTTTCCCATCTATGATAGCTACCAAGAATGATAAAATACTGTAATGATTGGGTTTTCCCTACACAAGATGTAAATAGTCCTTCCTATCATTTTCCCTATTCCTAAAAGAAGCTGTCTGAAGGGAGTCTGGCAGCACTTTGATGGTCAGGAGCACCCTTAGGATGTTTTCATGATGAGTAGACAGTAGTTAATTTTGACTATTAAGATGTTGAGCAGTTAGTATGTTTATTTCGAGGCTCCCCTGATGAAATAGGTGATAGCAATATCATCATCATTGAGGGCTCCAGCTTATTTATTCAGCGTACTTTTCTTCTTTCATTGCAGCAACTTAAAATTGAAAGACTTGCTCAGAAACAGGCTGAGCAGATTCAGCCTCCTTCCTCATCTGGCACCCCTCTCCTTGGACCTCAGCCTTTTCCAGGACAAGGTCCAATGTCTCAGATTCCTCAAGGTTTTCAACAGCCCCATCCATCTCAGCAGATGCCAATGAATATGGCTCAGATGGGACCTCCTGGTCCACAGGGACAGTTCAGACCTCCTGGGCCTCAGGGACAAATGGGACCACAAGGTCCTCCACTGCATCAGGGAGGTGGGGGTCCTCAAGGATTCATGGGACCACAAGGGCCACAGGGCCCGCCCCAGGGGCTGCCCCGGCCTCAGGACATGCATGGACCCCAAGGAATGCAAAGGCATCCTGGACCTCATGGTCCTTTGGGACCTCAAGGACCACCTGGACCACAAGGTAGTTCTGGTCCTCAAGGTCATATGGGTCCTCAGGGTCCGCCTGGCCCACAGGGTCACATGGGCCCCCAAGGCCCACCTGGTCCTCAGGGCCACTTGGGCCCACAGGGGCCTCCTGGAACTCAAGGTATGCAGGGACCACCTGGTCCCAGAGGAATGCAAGGACCTCCTCATCCTCATGGGATCCAAGGTGGGCCAGGCTCTCAAGGGATCCAAGGTCCTGTGTCTCAGGGACCTCTGATGGGATTGAATCCAAGAGGAATGCAGGGACCTCCAGGTCCCCGGGAAAATCAGGGTCCTGCTCCCCAAGGGATGATGATGGGCCACCCGCCTCAAGAAATGAGAGGACCTCACCCTCCAAGTGGACTGCTGGGACATGGCCCTCAGGAAATGCGAGGTCCTCAGGAGATGCGGGGCATGCAGGGGCCTCCACCCCAAGGATCAATGCTTGGCCCTCCCCAGGAACTACGAGGGCCTCCAGGCTCACAAGGTCAGCAGGGGCCGCCCCAGGGATCTTTGGGACCTCCACCCCAGGGTGGCATGCAAGGGCCTCCTGGACCTCAGGGACAACAGAACCCGGCAAGAGGGCCGCATCCATCTCAAGGGCCAATACCATTCCAGCAACAGAAAACACCTCTGCTAGGTGATGGGCCTCGGGCCCCCTTCAATCAGGTATTATTTATTTCCAGCTTGTAGGCATTAACTCACTGGGAAAATATGCTGTGTGCTGAAGTGATGATGCTGAGAACTGAAAAGCATTTTTTGAGTGGTGATGGTTATGTAAGATAGCATCTTGGCTGAAGAAGGAATTAGTGAGATAAGAATTTGGCTCTACCACTGTTAACAGATGTCAGTATTAATCTTAGAGATTCTTCCAGAAAAGAATTGAATATGGTTCATGTTTGCTCCAGGACCCCAAGAGAGCAGTGGCTTTGAGGAGCAGACATGATGTGTTGTGGGTGCCTCAGGCTGTTGTGATCCCATTTCTGGGCCCTTGACGTTGTAGCCCAGTGTCCAGTGGCCTTGCCAGTGACCAACCTGCCTCTGACTTGGCTGTTTAGCTTTACTTTTAAAGATGATATGACAGGGTGTTTAACTCACAAGTTACAGACTGTGTACCTCACAATTTTCATTTCAGTGAATGCTTTTAGAGAGTTTGTGATTCCAAAATAGAGCATTCCAAAATGGTGAACCTTTTGCAGGAAGGAGTTTTTTTGTTTTGTTTTGTTTTGTTTCCTGTACAGGGAATCAAGACCTTGCTCTTGCTAGGCAGGTACTTGTGCCACTGAGCTATATCCTGGGCAAGAAGGAGTATTTTTGTAGACATTTCCTTGGTCATGCTTTGGGGATTCTAGTTTTATTACTCCTGCACTGAACTTAAGAAGTGGTATGAGGAGAGTTTGGAGTGTTACAGGTTGAATTACAAAAAGATTTCATGAAGGGATTTAACATTATTGGCTGTGTTCCACATTGCATTTCTGAAGTTCTTATTCTGGAAGAGCAGTCTTGGGCTATGAACAACTGGGTTTTGTCCCTGGACTGAGTTGTGGCCCAAAAGTGAGTGAGGGTAGTTCCCCATGTTGTCACTGAAAGACACTCAGGTATCTGGAAGAAGGGCTATTACGAATCTGTATGTAGCAAACAGTCTGTTTTGACTGAGAATCTGTAATCTGAAGATAACCATCAGAAGAAGTTTACTGAACTAAAAGAACTAGGTAAATAAGTAAATTGGGTAGTACTCTTCAGTTAGTCTTTCAGGAATTACAAATGATCCACCAAGGAAAAATTCAGTGGTGTTTCAGTTTCAGATTTTTATTGGGCACTTTTCAGAATATAGGATAACATGAGTAAAATTTAGAATTGCCATCCTAAATTGCCCTACAGTGTGAAGCATTACATGTTTTACTTATGTATGTGTAATATTTATTTGCTGCATTATTTTCTCGTCCAGATGGTGGTAACAATTTTCATTTAGTAAGATTAAAAAAAAGTAATGAATTTAAGCTCTCACATTATGACTGAAAGAATGAACATGTCAGGTTCAAAAGTCCAGGCCTCAGTTTCTTCAACAGTTCAATAATATTTCTCATTGTTCATATGGTAGAAGATCTTTTGTTTGTTTGTTTTTGTCTTTTTTGAGACAAGGTCTCCGTATGCAGTTCAGGCTGGCCTTGAGCTCACTTTGTAGCCCAGGCTGGTTTTGAACTCACAACGATCTTCCTGCCTCAGCCTCCCGAGTGCTGGGATTACAGGTGTGCACCACCATGTGTGGCTCATATGGTAGAAGATTTTATGCTTGAAAAATGTAATGATTCTAAATTTTTAGTTGACTTGTAGAAATTGGTAGAATGAATCTGAAGATTGGACACTGTGTAGGTAGGGATTTCTAGTCTCAGGAGTTACCTTTGCTCATATTTTATAGATGCTGAAGTATGACTTCATTTTGTATAGGCCAATTATTTATTCATTTATTTTTAATTTAAGTTTTGAGTTGTTATTAGTACATGTTTGTAGTACCTAATGATTACATACATTGTGATGAATTGGTATATGCATATGACACATTTTAAATCTTTCCCAGGCCAATTATTTAAACCAGCCGTTTGCATTGGTTTAATGTGGTGAAGTTGTTTTCAGATGTTTGTAAGTAGCCATGCAAAGGTTGTTGATAAGGGCTATTCTGAGCTTAAAGGGGCCAGTAAGGAAATTACTGGCATTGGGCTGTGATGGCATGAGGAGTACCTCCTGTGAGGACTCTTCCTTTGTGTGGCTAGTTTGGGACCTGAAACCAGTTGTATTATTGGTATTTCTGAAACTGCTATTCTTGTAGTAGATCTAGTCATTGTGGTAAATGTATTTTTCATAAAATGGAATGATAGATTTATTTATATATTTGGGTGTGAAGAGACCTGACCCAAAGTCATTGGATAGTGTGGCAAGTTAGAATTTAGACTTAGCTAGAAAAAAACACAGATGGGACCAGGGAAGAAGTGGAGTTGAGCGCTGCAGTCCTGAGTACAGAGATTATGAGGAGCATAGCAGCAGGTTTGCATCAGACTGAAGCTGCAGGAACTGAGTGAGTCCAGACTGGTGGGTGGGGTAACATAGCGGGCATGAGCAGCAGGGTGCTTAGGAAGGGGACTCTTGGAGGACAGAGATCAGAGGGAAGTGAAGGGGAAGCCAGTGGCAGCTGCTTTCTTATCATTACATGCACTCACTCCCAAGATAGGAAAGCCAGTCCTAGTGTTTCTTTGAGAGGACCATCTACTTCCTGTCATGGGAGGAGTCATGGCTCTGGTGGTAGAGCTTGCCTGTCCCGACTGATTGCCAGGTCTTTACTCTTCTAGAAGTTCTTGCTTGGCATTATAAGAAAAGATCTGGCTTTAAGTAAAACCTGTTAGCAGGTTTAAAATACAAGGGCTTCCTTTTACTCTGGCAAGAGAAGTTTCTCCTTTTCTCCATGTTAGGGACAGTTTTGTTATAATGTCAGTATTTAGTGCTGGACGCTTTAGAACAACCTGATATTTTTATCTTGTCACATTATAATGTTATCTATGAAACACAAGCTGTGATTTCATACCACTTTTTGAATATGTCTTTTTCAGGAAGGACAGAGTGCAGGCCCCCCACCCCTGATTCCAGGCCTAGGGCAGCAGGGAGCACAAGGCCGAATCCCCCCTCTAAACCCCGGACAAGGACCTGGCCCCAACAAAGGTAAGTATCTGCTCTGCTGAATGAGAGCGCAGATTGTGCCACTGTTTGGTGCATTTTACAGTCAATAGATAGTTTTGCTGATACTGTCTAGGGAACTGCTGCGTAAATGAGGGCACATTCAGGCAGGTACTAGCTTTGTGCTGCGCTGTTTTGGGGGATATGTTTAGTTAGGCTGGCCAGGGACATGAGGTCCTCCCCCATTTGATACTGGCACTGATGCCACCTGGACAGGCCTGGCTACTGTTTGCCAGCTACCTTATTGTTCCTGCTGGAAGTGAAGGTGGTTCTGTGCTCAGGGGAGACATTTGCAACAGTGGGACTGTTATTGCTTGCATTTTTTTTGACAGGGTAAAAGAATCAGGATTTCAGCTATTTTTGTTTTTACTCCCTTGTCGCCTCAAATTGTGTCACTGCTGGCCTTACATTGTTCTTTAGGGGCTTAAATTGTTCTGCACCATTTGAAAAGGGTGTACTGACATGTGGTGCATCATATTGATACTATGAAAAGTGAGGAGATGAGAATTGTCAGCATTTGGTAGTCAAAGAATTAATCCTAAGAGTCAAAAGGGAGCCAAGCCGAGCACCGGAGACCTTGGTTGGGCTGAAGTGTTGAGCCCTGGCATACTGTGTGCAGAGTCGGAGCAGGAATGTGGGAGCGGCATGCTACTGGACCCGGAGTTAGAGAGGATGCTGAGTGTGAATGAACTTCTCACAGGAGAAGGAGTATTTCCGTCAACACACTGTTTCCTAGAGAGAAGTCACAAATCAGCTCATGTGGACTGTGGAGATTGTATTGCACAGAACTGTACATTCATTTTTGAATGGCTAAGCCCATAGCACTGTGTGGTACACATTAGGTCCCTTCCCTCATTTTATCTGAAGTCCTTGTCCATACCTGTAATCCTAGTACTCAGGAGGCTGAAGCAGAAGGATAGCCATGAGTTCAGGGCTAGCCTGGGCTATGTAAGCGAGTTCAAGGTCAGCCTGCACTACATAGTGAGACCGTGCCTCAAAAAAAAAAAAAAAAAAGAAAAGTCCTTGGCATCATTTATAGCCCTGGGACTTCGGAAATTTTAAGCTTTTTTAGTTGATGTGAGATAATAGTAGGAAAAGGGCAAAGTCAAGGAAATAGAGAACATTTCTTACTGTCCTGTTGCATGGAAGTGATGGCAGAGGATGCACAGAAAGAAAGGCAGTTGCCTCCAAGGACCCAGAGAGAGCACCAGGGATCTTCTCTGAGCTTTGGGGACCATAAGGGAGAAAGAGTCTTTGACCCACAAAGTACTGTCATCAACAAACTGAGAGCCACTCTCTTCCTCTCCTACCCTGTGTCTGTCTCCACCTGTTACCCTCTCCTCCTTGCTTTTCCCCTTTTCTCTCTCTCTCTCTTCCTCCTCTCTTTCTCCTCCCAGGGACCAAAGGGAGAAGGGAGAGCTGAGAAAGTGGCCCTGCAATCCCCTACTGGATTACCCGCCGCCGCCGCCCCATCACCGGGGGCCACATTGCTCCCAATTTGTAGTGGTGGGTTTCTATCCTTGGAAGAGCAGGGTACTTTTAAACAGATTCAGTGAGGGGGATGGTCGGGGTGCAGCCCGAGGCCCTCCAGGGGCAGAGGTAATGGGAGGAGTAATATTCATGGGTAAGTCCAAATGGGACATGTGCAGATTCCTGAGGTCCAAGGTCACCTGTGTCTGGGGTTTCATTAGGCTCAGGAAGCAGGAAATGAGAATCCTTGGCTTCAGGAACACATGGAGAATTGAGTGATCTTCCTGCTAGGAGGAGATAGATCCAGCATATTTGTTTGCCAAATGGGTAAGCAGAGAGCAATGTAGAAAGGGCTTTCTTTACAGCAAGGGCAAGTGAGGAAGCAGAGATCAACAAATTCAAGAGAAGAGATTCTGTGTAATGGTATATTTCTGTACTAAGCTTTCTAAGCCTCTCTCCATATCAAATGGTGAGGAGGAGTTAAAATAGCCAAGAGACACAAACAGACATGAAAGGGAGGAGAGATGTTGGAAAGGTAAGAGTTATGGCTGACCACGATACATGGAAGGGTTGTCAGACTGCCAGGAATACCCATGAAAGGCATGAGCTAGATAAGAGGAAGGATTTCATTTAAAAAGTTGGTTGATTTGGAAACAAGAATGTTCTTTGGCCAACTCCCTTTTAAAAATGTTCGAGTTAAATTTTATGTTGGCAGAAGATAGGTATATATTTATAGTGCCACAGTAGCTAGCTCGGTAGCTGGGGAAAACAATCCCTTCAGAGTGCAGGGTTAGATGCTGTTAACCAGCGCAGATTTCACTGGCCTTTTCTCACTTTTATTCAGTCCCCCATACTCTTTTCTTTTGCAGTTCTGGGGATGAAACACAGGGCCTGGTTTATGCTACACAAGCTTTCCCACTAAGCTATAACCTTAGTCCGAGTACTTTGAGTGTATAACATATATTCAAATAATCTGAAAAATTTTTAATGGAATTCCAATGCAGCCTGCAAAGGAAGGTGATAATATGAGACCCATTCCTTTAAAGGAGCAGAAAAGGTGTTGTACAAACCCAGAAACTAAACACGAGACAGTTATTAGAGGGCCCCTGGTTCCTTGAGCCTTACAGAAGAGTGTGTTATCCTTCATGGGAGTGAAGGGATGAAATTAAGCAAGCCATGGGTGAAAGGAGCAGCAGCACGGGTGGTGCAATGTAGACCTGGCACCTTGTGTGGACTCCACGGCCTTCTCGAGGCCAGCAGTGAATTCCTAGCGTGCCACTTCCTCTCCCACAAGTGGTGCTTCCCTGCTTGGGAAACTCATGGCCCTAATGAAGTCATAAGAGAACAGCCACAGGGAAAGGAGGCCCATTCTTACATCAGGAATCTGGTGCAGGTGTTTTCTAGAATATATGAGGAACTGCTGACACTGCTGACTTCCTTTGGCATCAGTAGTTTCTCTGGGGGCCAAGTTACTTAGAAATTTGTTAGAGATCAGGTTAGTTAGTGAGTAAGGAGGATGAAACCCACACACAGAGCCCTGGTCTTCTCATAATATGATGCTCCAGGGACTCTGCTTTGTAAGTGTGCTGAGAAGCCAGGAGGGAAAGCATTCTAAGGAACAGTGTGTTCTGAAACACACAGATGCAGCAGAGACCTACACTTCTGCCTCTTGAAAGCCATGGTAACAGTCAACTTTGTTTCCTTTAGGTGACTCCCGAGGCCCTCCCAACCATCACCTGGGTCCGATGTCAGAGAGGCGACATGAGCAGAGTGGTGGCCCTGAGCACGGGCCTGAGAGAGGCCCTTTCCGGGGTGGCCAGGACTGCAGGGGTCCCCCCGACAGGCGGGGCCCTCATCCAGACTTTCCTGATGACTTCAACAGACCAGAGGACTTCCACCCCGACAAGCGCTTTGGCCACCGATTACGTGAATTTGAAGGACGAGGAGGACCTTTGCCACAGGAAGAGAAGTGGAGGCGAGGGGGCCCCGGACCTCCATTTCCTCCTGACCACAGGGAATTCAGTGAGGGGGATGGTCGGGGTGCAGCCCGAGGCCCTCCAGGGGCATGGGAAGGCCGCAGACCAGGAGATGAACGATTTCCCCGGGATCCTGAGGACCCACGTTTCCGAGGGCGTAGAGAAGAAAGGTGGGATATGCACTGTGTGGCTCCACTGTGCCTTCCCTGGGGCTTTCTGTTTGTGCTCTTCTTAAAGGCCTCTTTCTTATTTTGCTGAGGGGTGTCCGGGGAGAAGTCTTGCATGGATTACCAGTCCTGTCCTCTGGAGAATGTAAATATTTTTTTAAAACAAAGCTACACTTGATCTGTCTTTTAAATTTTTGCAATTTGGAAATCTTTTTTGTTTGTTTTTTGGTTCGTGATGAGGATGTCTTGGATCTGATTAGAAATTTCCAGGTTCACCTTGATTAAATGGTGAAGTAAGAGCAAGATATCTAAATTAGAAATAAAAGGGTTGTAAAATGGACACAATTTGTGTGTAATTACCTAAGAAGTTAATAAAATCAAATTGAACTGGAAATCTTGTTAAATTTTAGATCAAGCTTAAACTTTTACTTTGCTTGGGAGCATAAAAGGAATAGAAGATATATAGAGAAAAACCAGAAAGTGGTATAATTTTTTGTTTTGTTTTGTGATAGGGTCTTACTATGTAGCTCAGGCTGGCCGTGAACAACTCTAGTCTCAGCCTCCTGAGGGCTGGGATTGCAGGTGTGCAGCACACCACACCCGTAATCTTGAGTGAGACTTAGTAATTAACAATAATAACTTAATCTGTGCCAAATGCTGTCACATCATTTGATTGGTACAAGAAATCTGTGAGCTAGTTGTTAGTTGTCAGTGTCCTCTGAATAGAGATGAGACACTCAGCTGCGTCTTGACTTTCTGAGAATTGCTATTAGTCTCAAGAGTGAGGGCCCTGCGTCCAGCTTTTAGTGGCCTGCCCCTCAGGCATTTGTTCTCTTGTCTTCTCATCCCATTTCTTACTACAGTTGCTAGTAGGTGGTGTAGTCCAGGGGTACAGGATTTGCCATCCACACCCTTGAGGCATCTATTAGAAAAAAATGGCTGATATTGTAGCCAGGGAGGGTAAAATAGCAAGAATTAAGAGGCTGTTGGGGGATATACCAGTCACCTTTCTTGTTGCTGGGATGAAATGTGTGACCTCAACAATTTAAGGGAGGAGCAGTTTATTGTGGCTCATGGTTTCTGAGGTTTAGCCACGTGGTTCCAAAGCAGAAGCATCATGAGCGAAGGGCGTGGTGGAGGAATACTGCTCAATTCATGGTAGTCAGGAAATAGAGCAGGTTGGAAAGAGCCTGTGATATGAGGAAGGGGCCAAGGATGAGGTCTAGTCCCCAAGGCCACATCCCTGTGACCCACTTCCTTCAACTAGGCCCACACCTCCTCATAGCCCATTTGGGTATGAACTCATTAATTGGTATAGTCTGCTGATGGGGTTGGTGCTGTCACAATCTAGTCATCCCTCCAGTGGGTCTCTTAATCCATTTTAGTTAATAAGCAAGATCAACTGGCATGGGAGATTTAAAGAAAAGACTCCTTTTTTTTTAAAGAAAAAGTTCCCTGTTTTCTTAAGGGCCGGTCATAATGACAGCCAAACACTGTCTTTGAAACAGCACAAGAACCTGGCATCTGCTTACCTTCCATGGATATGTTGAATCTCTGCATCTTGTGCAGAATTTCACTCTTTGTTGTGTTTTAGTTTATATCAGTGATATGCCACAACCTAAACCTGTGCTGTCACCACCATGCTGTTCTTGAGTGGCGCCGTGCACACTCCTGTTTCCCAGTCTTAGTGCTTATTCTTCCCCAGCCAGGAATATTCCCAGCTTGCTGTGGCTCACTCTGATCAGAGCTGTCCTCTTGCCTGGCAGTGTGTATCTTCATAGCACTGAGCCTTGCTTGACATTATAGTAATGTGTGTTTGACCGTTGGTATTTGAGAGGCGTTTCAGGATCTCCACACAGACCATATCTGCCCAAGTCCCCTATAAAAACCTATGACTTTCTGCCATCAACTTCAGTCATCTCTGGATGACTTACCATACCTAATGACAAAAAAGTCTGCATGTTCAGTACAGACACAATTAAAAAAAGTTGTTTTCCATTCATGATTGGTTAACTCTGCAGCTATGGATACAGAGGGCAAGGTGTGTTTATTTCTTTATTGCCTGTTTCAGTGGGGGGCATGCCAACTCCTGGTTGTCTCCTCAGATCTAGAGCACTAGCAGCAGTACTTTGTAGATACTCAGTAACTGTTCAGTGGGGGACCTGAGAAAGGACCCTTTCAGTGAGAAAGGACCTGTTCAGTGGGGGAAGAATTGGAGAGGGATCAGTCTCTTAGAAGGCATATCATTAGTCTGCTTAGGCTACTATATGATAGGACCATAGATGGAGCCTGGAAGTCCTAGATTGAGGCCAGCAGGGAGGACCCTCTCCCTGGCTTGCAGCTTTTTCTCTGTGCCTTCACTGTGAGGTGGGAGGATGCTCTCCTGTGCTTCTTATAAGGGTCCTAATCCTATCATCTGAGCCTTCCTTCACTTCTTCATACAGCCCTAACTGCCTCCAAGGCCCCATCTCCAAATACCATCACAGTCGGGATTGGAACTTCAGTATGAAGGATGGGGGAGCACAAACAGTTCATAACAAAAGGTATTTTCTAATGAGAGAAATGAGATTCTCTGCATCCCTTTGTACCTAGGACAGTGCTTGAACAAAGAGGAGTCCTGCTGTCTTTCCGGGAAACAAACAGTACTTCCTGCTGAGTTCATCCTGCCCCGCTACCTCCTCCTCTGGGCCATTTCCACCCTGGCTTTTCCTCATTAATTTAGCTAGTGTCCTGAGCATACTCACCTTGTTCACAGGAAGCATGATTCAACCAAGTCACCTCAGGACCAGGAAGATTATTAAAAATAGACCTAACACTAGGCACAGAGGCTTATGTCTGTAATGCCAGACATTCAGAAGGCCGAGGCAGGAGGATCTCAAATTTGGGGCCGACCTACGCAACTTAGAGAGATCTTAAAATTTAAAAGGGGGCTGGGAATGTAGTGCAGTGGTAGAACATTTACCTAGAATGTACAAGGAAGGCCCTGGAATTTCTTTCGCAGAAGAGTGCCTCATGACAGCAGTGGGAGGCATGGAGGAATTAGACCACCTTGGTGAGCTGTTAGTGTCACAGCTGATGTAGGCCAGGGTCAGCAGTGTGTGTTGAGACCTTTTTTTCCTCCATTTTTTTTTTTTTTTAATTTTAAAGAGAAAAAAAAAGTAACAAAATAACAACAACAAAGATAAAAATAAAACAACACAAAAACAAAAAATATGGAATGTTTCATGAACTTGGGAGTTATTCTTGCACAGGGGCCATGCTAATCTTCTCTGTATCATTCAAATTTTAGTGTATGTGCTGCCGAAGCAAGCACGTGTGTTGAGACCTTTGAGGAAAGGACTGTGGGGAGGCAGGGTCATCCACAGATTGCTTCTCAGCTGCAAAGGAGGAGATGAACCTTTGCCTCATTGATAGGGACACAAACTGGCATCCTGAGGAATAGGCAGTCCTTGCCAAAAATGCTTACTCTGGGAACAATCAGATACATTTGAACTATGAGATAGCCTATAAAACATCTGGATATTCCTTTCCTATCCAGATCATAAAAGACAAAACACTGTGCAGGAGAAGGGGGACTGTTCTTTTTTTTTTGGCACTAGGAATTGAACTCAGGACCTTGTGCTTGCCAGGCAGATGTTTGTGGGGGGACTGTTCCTGATTAAAGGAGACTATAAAGAGACACAGCTGCTTGGTAACAATGTATAGTCATGAATTCAATTGAAAAACAACTGCCAGGCATGGTGGCGCACACCTATAACCCTAGTACTTGGGAGACTGAAGCAGGAGGATCACTGCGAGCTCGAGGCCAGTCTGGGCTACATAGTGAGCTCAAGGCCAGCCTCAACCACATAACGATACCGTCTCAACCAACCAACCAAAGTAGCCCACAACAACAACAACAAAAAACTCAAAACCCAGCCCATTCTAGAGGATGTTTGGGGAAATTACAGTTGTCCTGCATATTAAACATTATATGTCACTGAGAATGATATCATGGTTATATAAGAGAAGGTCTTTGGTCTTAGCAGGAACATACTGAAGTATTCTATGGTGAGGCATCATGTTTGTGATCTTTAGATAGTTTAGAAAATGAGGGGCTAGGGATTTAGCTCAGCGGCACAGCGCCTGCCTGGCAAGTGTGAGATCATGAGTTCAATTCCCCGTACCGGAAAAAAACAAACAAACAAAAAATGATTCTTAAGTAGATGAATAAAGAAACGATAAAGCACATGTGGTGAATGGAGGGGAGGGTCTGTGGGTGTTCATGGTGCTGTTCTTCCAACCTTATCTGCAGGCGTGAAAACTATAGTAAAAGGTTGGAGTGAAAGGTATGGAAGCACAGGGAAGGGTAGAGACCTGGCCAAAAGAGGCCACACATGAGGGCAGTCTGTGGTGGCCTGATCTGTGTGTGTTCACGCCCTTTTCTGCTTGCAGTCATTTCCTCTGCTTCCCCACAGGCTTTCTTGGTACCTCTCCACTTCAGCAATACTCCCAGCCAACTGAGCCTTCCTGTTCCCAAATATATGAGGAAGGGATGTGGTCTCTAGCCAGGAAACCAGGTTGCCAGACAGGCAGTGAGTGGGCTGCTGCAAGCCAGGTGACCTGCATGCCAGGGGCTAAGGAGAAGGGCATGGAGGTGTGCTTCATGGCTGTTGTAGGTCTACCCGACGAGGAGGCTGTGGGCAGGGCAGGGCAAGTGTGGAGCACATACCCAAAAACAAGGCCAGTGCATGGTCTGTACCTCCTTTTTCCTGAGCATATAAGCAATAAAGGTCATTGTGAAAATGTAGATGATAATTAAAGTATTGGAAAGCAGTGATAAAGAGCCTGGGTTGAACATTGAGCCCAAGTTCAAAGGACAAGCCATCCTTCCTGTGTGTCCCTAAACAGGTGAATTCAGCTCTCTGGGCCTCATTGGAATGGAGTTAATAATGTAGTGGTAAGGAGGAAATGAAACAAATAATACACGGAGAACATGATATTAAGCACTTAAAAAGTGTTCGCTGCTATTATTATTCCTAAAAGCTGAAAAGCAGCTTAAAGTAACTTTACTTTCCTGTATGTTTCCTTCCTGCCTGTTTTGGCCTCTGATATTAAGACTGTGAAATGGATACTTTCAAAATACATAGCTTTGTGTTTTGCTTTACTCACCCGGGACATTGTATCCTAGCTTCTCCTGTCATGTTTTCTTGACACTGAGAGATGCAGGTATCCCAGGAAGTAGACATTGATTTTTTTTTTCTTTTATAGCTTCCGAAGAGGAGCCCCCCCAAGGCACGAGGGCCGTGCTCCCCCCAGAGGAAGGGATGGCTTTCCTGGTCCTGAAGACTTTGGCCCAGAGGAGAGTTTTGATGCTTCTGACGAAGCAGCCCGAGGTCGAGATCTCAGAGGTCGAGGTCGTGGCACTCCAAGAGGTGAGCAGTGCCAAGGGTTCCTGGTCTGGAGGGGCTGTTGGCTGTGAGTACAGCCGAGCAGTCTGTGAGTCAGTGTTGTTCACTCTGCTGTGTAGGAGGAAGGAAGGGTTTACTTCCCACTCCTGATGAGTTCCCTCGCTTCGAAGGAGGGCGGAAGCCAGACTCCTGGGATGGAAACCGAGAGCCCGGTAAGGAAGGAGAAGCACTTGTGTGGGGAAGGGGACAGTAGGCCAGCATTCACCAGGTGGAGCCCCAAGACCCCAGAGGCCCAGTCTTTTCCAACTTGTTTTTCCAGAGGCCGGGTTGTCTTTCTGTCCTTTTACCACAACGTCTGATCCCAGCTGATGAAATGCAGAATCTTTTTTCTCTTAACTCAGACAGGAAAGGGATTTTTTCTAAGGAAGATAATATATTCTTTTTACTGAATTGTCTTATTTTTAGAAAACAAATTAATTAAAATTATTTGTCTAAATTGCTAATACCATAAATAATAGTAGATGTAAATTTCATTAATGGGATCTCTTTGGGGTCCTCAATAATTTTTAAGAGTTTAAGGGCATCTGAGAACTTGTTCACTGGACTAAACCTGTGTCCTCTTACTCTAGGAGGTACATTGATTTCTAACCTTGGCCTTTCTTTAGCCTCCACAGTATAACTGGCCTATTGAGCAGATGTTTTCTGCTTGAATGCATGGAGGTCCTCAGATTGCTCTATCTTAATGGCATGATTTCTATCTGCTTTTGGTCGCATTGTACTTTGCAGTACTGACATTCTCAGATGCTTAGCCTCATGGATCCTGTTTCTTCTTTCAGGGCCAGGTCATGAACATTTCCGAGATGCTCCTCGCCCCGATCATCCCCCTCATGATGGTCATTCCCCAGCCAGCAGAGAGCGCTCTTCTTCCCTTCAGGGCATGGACATGGCATCTCTGCCACCCCGAAAGCGCCCCTGGCATGATGGGCCAGGCACTTCTGAGCACAGGGAGATGGAGGCCCCTGGGGGCCCTGCTGAGGAGCGAGGAGGTAAAGGTATGAGCAGGCCACTGGGCTCTGGGGGTATAGGAGCTGTGGGAAGCCCTGCCAGTGTCTATTGCATGTTCCGCCCTCCAGGGTGTGGGCTATGTAGAGCTACATGCTCCTGAGTGTGTGTGAATGTGCTTTGTTTGGGTCCACACCCCAGCCGGGCAGAGCTAACACCCAGTGACTGCAAGCTCAGTCCCACAGTCCCCAGCCACTTCAGGAATCTCAGGGTTCCCACTCCATCTTTTTGCGAAGGGACTACAGCCCTCTGCCAGGCTTGCTCTGCAGAGATCCTGGTCTGATTGGCAGTTGTGGCCTCCACTGAAGGCCACCTAGAGCCCTTGAGGGTGTTGTCAGTGGAGGAGAAGCACTGTCCTCACCCAGTGTTGCTTTTTTCATTCTGGGCTGAAGGAACATTGTTTTGCCCAAAGTCACAAGTCTTTGGGGAATGTGATCTGCCAGGGGCATTTCCTGGGGAGATAGTAGATCATCTCTGCAACTTGAAACTCTCGATCTTTATTTTATTAAAGGTAGCACTGACTCCTAGCTAGTAGGTATGGCAGCCACTGAATGTGCACTTTTAAGTCTGGCCTTATGTTGGCTGGGTAGTGGCATGCGGTAGCCTTAGGACTCCTGGAAAGGCATCTGCTGTGTGTCTCAACTTGCACTCTGCTCCCGCGTTCACTAGCCCTGTGTTTGCAGTCCCTCTCTTGCCCATTGCTGGTTTTTGGTGCTTCTCAGAGCAAAACTCAGGAACTACTCATGAATCCCCAGTAGATCTCCCCCACCCAAGTGTACTTGTCGGTATGCTGTGATCTTGTATGACTTCCTTGGCATTTGGGACACCTGTTGTGTCCCAAATCACAGATATGTGGGCCGTATGAACAGACATGCTAGTGTGGACCCGACTGCCCAGGCAGCCTCAGTCCAGCACAAGCTGCTTTGTAAGAAAAGAAGCCAAGGTGTTTGGCTCATTTCCCAGCCTCCTTTAACCTAGATCCAACTTCCACTCAAAAAATCTAAGACAAATTAAAGATGACATGTTGTTCTGAGAGCACATTATGGGAGATGTGGCCAAGTCCTGTCAAAAGTTTTTAAAAGGTAGAATTTTACTAATATCTAAACATTTGCCCAATTCTGAAACAAGCCATGCCTGGGAGAAGTAATTCTGAAAGCCAGGTTTTGTTTTTCAGAAACTATTTCACTAAACTATGTAAAAGGAAGCCAAAGGGCACACTGTAGAATAATCAGAGTAAATATCAGTCCTACTAGAGTGCTTGTCCTTCACATCAGCAGTAGTTTGTATTTCCTGGCTGCTTTCAGGTCAGTGCTTTTGAAACATCCCCTCAACCTCCCGTGGTGGCACAGGAGAGTGAAAAGGATACTTTACATAGTGTGGGGTGTGGCCCAGCATGCTCCTTTTCCCCAGAGTGCTCTGTGCTTCTCTCTTGGCTTTCTGTTATCTGTCGCACAGCCCTGGGGAATGTGGTCTAGTTGATGCTCAGGACTGCAGGTCAGGATGGCAATGAGAGGATGTGAGCTAGGGGCAGAGGTACACCTGGTAGTGCTCAAAATGCCATTGCTGATCTCCTTAGGATCTCCCAAAAGTGATCCACTTCACCAGGGAGTGGAAGTTTAGGCCAGGAATTATTGACAAGCTGATACAAGTGTTGTGAAATCTGTGTTTTATTTCAGGCCGAGGGGGCCCAGGACCATCCCAGAGAGTGCCAAAATCTGGGCGTTCCAGCTCCTTAGACGGAGAACACCACGATGGATACCACAGAGATGAACCTTTTGGGGGCCCTCCGGGCAGTGGCACCGCTTCTCGAGGGGGCCGGAGTGGCAGTAACTGGGGTAGAGGGAGTAACATGAACTCTGGTCCGCCAAGGCGAGGCACTTCAAGGGGTGGTGGACGGGGTCGGTAGAAGTGGGGTGAGTACCTTTTCGCCCCTCTGGACAGTATTTAGAACTTCTTGTGGACTTTCCAAGCAAACACAAGGAAGTGTGCACCACTGTAGCTCTAAACTCTGGGACAGCTGTGCTCCCAGAGCCCCTGAGGGTGTCTTCGCGATGAAGAGACTGCCACTGGCTACCCTGAGTAGCTGACCTCCTTTTGTGTCCTGTCCACCCTCCTTGCATAACTCCCATGTTGTTTTGTGAAGATACAAGCTGGAATCTTTTTTTAAGTGTCATGAGACATGGAGCGCCTCCTTAAATTCATGTCCAATTGGAAATTTGTTTCTATATGTACAGTTTGTCAGAGAAAAAACATTAAGTTGTTTTTGTATGAATACAGAATGTGATTTACGCAAGAATTAACAGAAACCATCTAGTCGTGAAATGCTTGCCTTAAGAAAACCCTCGTTTGCCATTGCATCTGATCTGCTGAAGGTGTGTGCAGGTGTTGCTGATGCTTATGAGAAGACTGAATGGGAACCACTAAATCATGTCCGCTAATATAACTTTCAACAAGATTCCCCAAGCCATTCAGTCACACTATTTGTTAGAGTGAGAAATACTTCAAAACTATTGTAATGGACTTTAAAATAGTCTCAAAGCTTCAGATGTGCCCTGACAGTCGGCAGAATTACACTCTGGAGAGAAACTACGGGCTCTCTTAGAGACATCTAGTCTTGTTTCAGTAAGGAGGGGAAGTTGATGTAAGTCTGAACTACACATCTCCTTTTGATAACTAAATCATTTCACACAGCAGGTTGAAAAGGAATGGACCAAAACATTTCAGTTTTGCAAAACATAATCTCATACGAGCTTTGTGGAAATACCAGTTTAAAAGGGGATAGTTGTAATTTAATAACCCAGAAAGCTGTTTTTCATGGCAAATTCCCTAGGTAAACGTAACATTTGGTTCAATCTGGACTGACAAAAACTTGTGAGATATCCCTTTCTAGCCTGACCCTTATTTTATTTTTACAAGAAAGCTTTTATTATTAAAAGGGCAGTGCTGAGGCCACCAAGCATTTCATTACAACACCAGGTTCTGTTTGGCACCGGAGCAGGCTTATTTGGCAAATTTAATGGTGCTGAAGTCTCAGTGGTTGCTTGGAGAAGGGATATTGGCATGGCTGGCTAGTATACAGAAACTTCTTAACTGGTGTCACTGAGAAAAATGATAAAAAGCTAAGTTAGTTTTGTGGAGTGAGAAACTTTCAACCACCCACACTGGTTTTGTTAGAACATAAAGATTCCAATTAAAGAAGTTACATTTTACTTTGAAATTTAAAAGCCATCTACCAGCACCCTATCATAAAACCTATTAGGATCAAGACTGCTTTAGATTTGTGGATATTCTTTCCTTGTCCTCCACTAGTATAAGAGAAATTACAGTCAAATTCCAAGAAGCTAAAAAGGGAGACAGAGAAGAAACTCTTAGAGCTATTACTTTCATTTATGTGAAAAATTTTTATTAACATTTTAGACTTTTAACAGTACCTCAAAAAGCAGATAATCAGATCACATTTTGAGAATTCATTTACAGAAAATAGAAATCTGTATGTTAAATACTTTGTATATATATGGCATTTAAAAACATCACTAACAAAATACAAGATGATGTGCTTTGAATTTTATAAAAACTATTTTTTACAACCTATAAAAACTAGATTTTCAAACAATGAGTTGAGAAAATTTAGGAAACTGAATTTTTGAAATCTTGAGAAATAGAATAGCCTCAACATAAAAATATGCTGAACATTTAAAAATCTGTAGCCATTTAAATTCTGGAGAAATTTAGAACTACAGCGGAAATTCGACTAGGGGACTTGAATGAGCAGCCAATGAATGACACATTAATCCCTCCCGGAAAGCTAGGCGTTTACCCTCCTGAGGTAGGTGACCCACATAGTGATGGAGCCTGCCAGCCTACAGTGTGGATGTTTACAACCTCGGTGTCACACCCACATCCACATCCTCATCCTAGGGCAGGGCTTCAGAACTGAACAGGACTTGGGAACGTGCCTGCACTTTGGGCCAGAGGAAGAAGCAGTACTCTTTTGCTTGCCTGTTAAGGCAACACTGGAATTCCGCTAGGGAAAATAATTACATTCCAGTGTGCAAGCCACTGTCGAAGTGGTTCTCAACCTTGGCTGAACATGGAATCTTCTGAGGAGCTGGACAAACAGCGAAGCCTGGTTCCACGCCCCCAGAGATCCTAAATGAAACGATCTGAGGTGTGGCTCTTCAAGTAATTCTGTTCTCTAGTATGAGAACTACTGGCAAAGAATCTTAAATTCTAAATACACTTTACTTTCTAGTATTAGCTACTGAGGAGACATAGAGTTTTTCTGGACTCATCAGAATACTGCACTTACATCTTTTGGCAATAAATTAAGGTTGCTAAAAGTACTGAGCCAAAAATGAAGGAAATACAATTATATATAAAAAGAATACACCACATTAGGATCGAACTATGCGCATAGAAGCAGATATCGGTATTAGGAATGATGAGAGCCTGCAGAGATTCATCATTTCCATCAAGTACGGGAATTCTGGACATAGTACCCCTACCCAAGTTCTGCAGCGTCCTCTCCAGGCATTTATATACGTCTTACTGGACCCCTTGCTTCCTGAGGCAGAATATTTCTTTCGTTCCATTACTTCCCTTGTCTAATACAGAACTAATTTTCCATATAAGGCACCATATTTTGCTAACTGAAGAAAAAAAGATGTAAACCGTCTGTTTTTAAATTCCAGTACCTAAATTAGTGTTTAATTTGACTTTCTTCTAGATTCATTTACACTGTAGAGTAAGAGAAAATAATTCCCAAGTCTTAATAGCCAAACCCAATATGCTATTATAGCTTTGCTACATCTACCATTGGATTTTAAAAAAAATAACAAAAAACCTGAGGAAAATCACAAAAGCAGCTAATTCAAAGACGAGCCATTCCTTTTTACTCAGCTCAATCTAAAACCACAGTCGGTGCTTAAGCGATTTCTAATAGCCGTTTCTGCGACAGTGTCACCAATACAACCAGTGCATTCGGTCCTTTGTGAGCACACGCTTCGCGGGTACTGCACGCAGCGCTGGAATCGAGCTCCTGAAGGGCTGGCGTCTCAATTTGTAACAGCTACTCAAAGCGGTTCGCGGGCACAGTCCAGAGGTGGCCCCGGGGTGTGTCGCCGAGAGCGAGGGGTCCGAGGCTCACACTGGGAGCGCGTCGGTGAGGCCGGTGGCGCGGCGCACTCGGCCGAGAGCGAGGCGCAGGGCGGTGGGGCCGCCCCAGGGCAGCAGGCCCACGAGCAAGGCGAGCAGCGCGGCCACCTGCGCGCATGCGCCCAGCACAGTGAGGGCCGTGCTGCGCAGGGCCAGCGCCGCGTACAGCGTGGCGCCCAGCGCGGCCAGGTAGAAGAGCGAGGGCCGCGACGGCGTCTCTTCGCAGCGCAACAGGCGTCCGCACGGCGCACCGCCCCTCAGCAGCGCGCCACCTGCCAGCGCCAGCGCCGAGCCCAGCGACCACAGCAGCGCGAACTTGCGAGCGCGGAGCAGCAGCACAGGCGCGTAGAGCACGGCCAGGCCAAAACAGAGCGCGGCTAGCAGCAAACACCCGCCGCCAGCCGCCAGCTGCTGCCCGCGCGTCACGTTCGGTACACAGGCTGGGCCAGGTGCTGCTGGCTCTGCGGGGCTCCGCGTCCAGGTCCACGGCAGGCCTGTGCGGCCCAGCCATGCCCCCGCCGGTCCGCTCCTTCCCGCGGGCTCCTCTGCTGTCTCCGCCGCCAGCAGCGGCTCCGCGTCCGTCGGCCTGCCTGCTTTCCCCTGCGCAAGGTAGTCCTGCAGCTGGCGGTGGAGGCCCGCCATTTTGGAGAGAGTGGTGGCGAAGGGCTGGACTTAACCAGCACTTCCTGTTTCGTCTGCCTCGGGCGGAAGTGCTTCGACTCTCGGGTGGCGGTTGGCCGTCCGAAGCGGAAGGGGTGGGGCCTACGGTTTCCCGTTTCTGCCCTGCTTTTCTGCGGAATGGAAGGTGTAGTCGTTCTGAACCTTTTCTTTTTTCGAATTTTACTTTTTTTTTTTTTTTTTTTTTTCCGGTACCTGGAATCGAACTCACGACCTCCCGCTTGCTAGGCAGGTGCTATGCCCCTGAGCTAAATCCCCAGCCCTTTTTTTCTAATTTTAGCCACTGGATAAATCCTGTGACGCGTTAAAAGTCCGGGGTGGTTGTGGCCCTAAAGGGGCCTGCAAAGGATGGAACTGTGTGTCCTGAGTAGATGACTACCTGTTCTGATAGCTTTGCAAGAGGGAGGAATTTGGTTAAATGGATATGGCATCTTTTGGGGTTTTTTTGTTTTTGTTTTTATATAGCTGTGCGTATATCTACACCTTACAAATTAATTTTTAAAAAATGTTCAGGGGGCGGGGATTTAACTCAGTGATGCAGCACCTGCCTGGCAAGTGTGAGGTCCTGAGTTCGATTCCTGGTATCCTAAAAATAAAAATAAAATTGTTCAGAACTTAAGTAGTCCTTTTCGGAAGGCCACGGAGAAAGGAAGAGTTAACCTTCGCCCTGGCCAAGCTCCCTTCATTTTTCTGCAAGAGGCAGTATCCTTGACTCCTTCGCACCCCGCGTCCGGGCTGTGGCGGTGCGGCTGACACGTCTTTATTTTGCTTGCCATTCCGGTGACGCACATGACTCTCGGGGTATCAGGAGTGCCCGCCAGCATTCGAGACAGTTTCAATCTGTTCACATTCCCTGTCCCATATTTTCTGTTAGAGCTTTCTAGGAGTTTACTGTGGCAACATCATTCCAGGCTTCCCAGGTCTCCTTCCTTTCCATTCCTCCTGCGAATATCTTTCAGCTCAGGTGCACTTTCTCTGTTTCACCTTTCACAATTTGTGAGCTCCTTTTTGAGGATGGGGTCATTTTCAGTGCTCTGCAAGAGCCTGACTGCTGGGATACAGCAACAAATGTAGGTGAGAGGAATGGGCTGTCAATTTCAGTGAAGTAAATATGTGTGAAAGGCTTGCTTTGTAGGTGCTTCTTAAAGCCATTCAGAACTCCAACCTAATTTGGTAGGTGTTGTAAATGGCTGTTGTGAATTTAAGATGTGAGGTCCTTGTGTAAAGAAAGTGCAGTGTAGTCTGGGGGTGGTGGCACAAGCCTGTAAATCCAACACTTGGGAGGCTAAGGCAGGAGGATCCCAAGTGCGAGGCCAGTCTGGCAACATAGACCCTGTCTACAAATAAACAAACAAGTACAATACAGTTAAGTTTTACAAAGCAGGGAGAAATAGTCCAGAACAAGACATCAGTGCCTTAGGGGAGCAACACTGTTCCCTTACCTTTAGTATTTGCTTGAGCAACTGTTTAGCTGAGCCTTTAAACCAACCCAGGCAGGGAAGGCTTTTGCTTGTACAGTGGTGTCTTAATTGCACGTGAGTTTTGCGGACATTATAGATCTAAACCATAAAAAATATAGCTTACTGCACTAATTCTCCATGACTATAAGCCGAATATGCTTCTGTTGTTTAAAATTACACAGTCTGTAGTAGTCTGTTGTAGCAGCAGAAAAGACTGAAACAGATGGCCGTGGTATACAAGGAAGAAAGATGTGCTACTTTGGAAAAACCTTAGAGGAAGCATGGGTAACACTTGGGATTGACTGGCTCTGAGAAAAAAATAACCTGACCAGTTGGAGAGAAGAGTTGAGTTTGGTACAGCTTCTCTAAATCAGGGTGAAAGTCCTTAATAAGATAAAACACTTCGAGCGATGCGGGAGTGGTGGCACACACACGTAATTCCAGCACTCAGGAGCTGAGGCAGGAAGATCACCGTGAATTTACCAGCCTGGGCTTCAGAGCAAGACCCTGTCTCAAAACAACAACAGAAAGGCTTCTATATCACTGGCCCAGAAGCAATGGAACCAAATGAGGATTGCCTGGAACATCCAAAACAGTCACAGTAAACTCTTTATAAGTTGATTATCTCAGTGGTGTTTTTTGTTGTTTTTTTGTTTTTTTAATAGTGGAGGCTAGATAGTGAGTTCAAGGCCAGTCTAAACTACATAACAAGACCCTATCTCAAAAAACAAACCCCAAAATTAAAGGTTCTTCTGTACACGTAGTAGAAATAGTTTGCAAGAAATACAGCCTAGTGCATATTCTATTCCTCAAGGAAAAGAGTAGTTTTGTTGCAAAAGGTGATATTTTTAAAAGTTCCTACCCTGTTGTGTTTCCCAAACAGCTTTCATTCTGGTTGTAAGTATTGATGTTTACTACCTGGGAAACTGAGAAAAAGCTTTAAATGCTGTTTATTATTTGATGAACACATTGCCTAGTAGTAGCACCTTAGTATGATTGTCAACTGCCCACAGACCCCTGAGACTGTCAGTGTGTTCCAGACTATAAAATTTTATAGCAAAAGACAAAATTTGGGAAATTTTTTTCCCTTGGTTTAATACCTGGAGTTTGAAAAGTTAAAATCTTAGTGAAGCAGGTTGAGTCTAATGGGCTTGTTTCCTTTGTTTGCTATTCAGTACCTTCACATTTCTCATAAAGACTTACTCATTCTGCCATGTAATTTACCTGGACAACCCAGATTCTGCCTTTGAGGTTTATACTGACTTTATTATAACTTTGAATATTTATGGAGATGAAATTTCACATTTAAGAAAAGAGCAGGGTTATTTGCAAATATGTTATCTTCGGGTTTTGGGGGTTTTTTGTTTGTTTGTTTGTTTTTTGACTCAGGGTCTCGCTGTGTAGTTCAGGCTAGCCTCAAACTCGCAGTGATCTCCCTGCCTCCTGGGAGTACAAGTGTGTGTCACCACCCCTATTAAAAAAAAAAAAAAAAAAAAAAAAGTAGCAAAGTTTTATTAAAGGTAGGGAAAGAAGCAGGCTCTGTTTCTCAGAGCAAGTGTGGGCCAAGTAGAAGTAGGAAAAGAAATGCACCTACTGTGTGAGGGTGGGCCATCATGCAGGAGAGCACAATGGCCCTGTGTTTACTTTTAAATGTCTTAATATTGTCAGTTTGAATTGAACAGCAAAGTACTGTTTCTCAGGTACTAGTGATTCGATTCCTATCTTAAATGTTTGACTCTCTAGATAACTCTTGCCTTTTTTCCTTTCCTATATTGAGTCCTACATTAAAACAAAACAAAATTCCCATGCTTGTAGTTCCAGCTTTTGGGAGGCTGAGTTAAGAAGATCCTTTGAACCCATGTGCTTGAGACTAGCCTGGGCAACATAGACTTCATTTTAAAATAAGTAAATGAATAAATAAAAATGAAAATTTCTAGCATCTCCCTTGAAATGTCATATTTAAGAATAATGTCCATTTAGGATCTCTTTTATGACGTGGTGGTACATGCCTGTAATCCTAGCACTTGGGAGGATGAGGCAGGAGAATCACTGCAAGTTTGAGACCAGCCTGGGCTACATGGTGAGTTCAGGGCCAACCTGAATTACATAGTGAGACCTTGTCTCAAAAAAAAAAAAAAAAAAAGGATTTCTTTTATACCTAAACTGTCTTTTAGTTTCTCTGAGGGCCCTTGGAGAAATCACATGGCATTTGTTTACTGGAGATAGGTCAATCATGTTTATAGTTGACAACTTTTATTGACTTTTTGATGTCTTTTTTCACATGCAGAGACCACCAGATTACTGTAAGTTGCATGGTCTGTATTGGGCCATCACCCAGTCTCCCATTTGAAAGTTATCTGCATAGGTCAGGAGCCCTTTTTCTGTTCTCTTAAGTTACTAATAACTCATAACAGTTTTATAGGCTGTGTTTTGTAAATAGAAGTGGGTCATTTGCAATATTGGAGATTGAACACAGCACGGAGCTACATCCCTTGCCATTTTGTTTTATTATTTCTTTTTGAGACAGGTCTTGCTGTGTTGCCCAGGCTGGCCTCAAACTTGTGCTCTTCCTGGTTCAGCCTCCTGAGTAAGTAGGATTACAGGATGTGCCACCACACCCGACCAGAAATGAACTGTTTGTACAATGGTTTCGTGCTGCCTGACCTCTAAAATTTAAAACTCCTATTGAATATTCTTATTTTCATGATTGATATCAATTATTGCCATAAATTCTCCTTTGTATGAATGGAAACGAATTGGAAACACCAGTTATATAAGGCCTTGCCAGGAATGTCATAGCTTTTTTCTTTTTCTTTTTTTTTTTTTTTGGTACCGGGAATTGAACTCAGGACCTTGCGCTTGCCAGGCAGGCGCTGTGCCACTGAGCTATCTCCCCGGCCTGGAATGTCATAGTTGACAATGATGTTTTTCTTTTTTTTTTGGTACTAGGGTTTAAACCTAGGGCCTAAAACCTGCCAGGCTAGTGCTCTACCACTGAACTGCACCCCTAGCCTGAGAATGGTGCCCATTTAATTTGATATGACCAGATACTTTTGTTTGTTTGTTGAGATAGGGTCTCACCATGTAATTGAGGCTGGCCCTGAACTCACTATGTAGCCCAGGCTGGCTTTGAACTAGAGGCAATCTGCCTACCTCAGCCTCCTGTGGATTATAGGCATGTGCCACCACGCCTCCCACAGATACCTTTAAGGAACTACACTTTACTTTATGGAACCAAGCCCTTAGCAAGCCCTTTGGGAAAACTACCCTGGTATCTGGTGTACAGCATTCCCACAGTTCTAGGTGAGTAAGGAAGGTGACTTCTGACAGACCCAGGAACCTGGGTCAATGGAGAGTCTAGAGAGGAATTGCCCCAGCTCAAAGAGTACTCTGGGTGAGATTTAGTGGCAAGTTTGTGGCTTGGCTGCTGGCCTCAAGAGCTTTAAAATGTCCAATGTAACATTCCTTATGTAGGGCTGGGGATTTAGCTCAGTGGCACAGCGCCTGCCTGGCAAGCGCAAGGTCATGAGTTCGATTCCTGGTACTGGAAAACAAACAAACAAACAAAAAATTCCTTATGTAAACTTCCTGCAAAGCAAATTTAGACAGCCTGTGGTAACTGAAAATTCTTGGTGTCCCCATGAAAACCAGGGCAAATGTAATTAGACTCCTTTTATTTTGTGGATAAAAAGAAATTCTTTTAGATTATTTTGATAATTGAAGAGACTGAAGGAAAAAATGGTTTTAATGGAGAACTGCATGATTCATAGAACCTTCTAGGATGGGCTTGTGGGGTTGTACCAGGTGCTGTTGTCACTGAGCTCTTTGCACCTGTTTGTAAATTTCAGGTGACTGATAGCAAACTGTAGAGATTTTGTTGGCTCTCCACCTATCCCATGGAAGGAGGTCCCTGATCTCCTGGTTAGCATTTTCTAGAAGCCTTTGCCTCCCAGGCAAGCAGCTAGTAGCGCTCATTAATATTTATGCCAGTACCCTGATGTGAGAGGAAGTGGGGCAATTCTTGGGACCTAACCCATGGCCTGACACCCAGTGGAGGTGAAGGGATGTTCTATTCCTTCCCTCCCCTGAGGGTTAACAGTGCAGCTGTGGCACTCTTCCCTACTCTCCCTACCTTCATTGCAGGAGCCAGGTATACTGTAACAGCAAGGCGGGTGCTTGTACTGGGTACTGTAGGTTGGCTCTATGTGTGCTGTCCTCTACCCCTACCATCCAGTGCTGATCTCCGCCACAGGTCTTCGCCAGCTGTTAGCCTCTGGAGTTCTTTGGTGCTGGCCACTCTGAGTGTTTGCCACTCTTTCCTTAGAAATGTCTGCTTTGTCCACACCACTGAAGACAAAACTCCCAGGTCCATTTATGGGATTTAAGGAGCCCACACTACCAGAGAAATAATTCATGAGCCTATTTAGGACCACCAAAGCCGGTCTTTATTTTTATTTATTTTTGGTTTTTTGGAGACAGCGTCTCGCTGTACAATTCAGGCTGGCCTTGAACTTACTATGTACGCTAGGCTGGTCTCGAACTTGTGGAAATCCTTCTGCCTCAGCCTCCCGAGTGCTGGGATTACAGGCGTGTGCCACCATGCCTGGCTGCAAATATTTTAACAGGGCCTGGGCTGCAGCACAGGGGCCAGGACACAGGAGGGAGCCCTCCTAGACCAACCTGAGATGTGGCTGTGAGTGCTGCTTATGTACGTGGCAGGCCTGTGTCTGTGAAGGCAGGGTTGTAACAGGGAATCCTCTAGAAGCCTTGCTGTGAGGGTGGGCACGTAAATGGAGGGCCCAGCCCCTCTTTCCCTGATCTCAGCCACACCAGGATGTCTGGCCCTCTTCACAATGTAGCAGGAGTGTCTGGAGTGGCCGGAGGAAGGGAGGCTGTTGCACCAACAGTTTGCTGCACTCATGTTGGTGACCCCAGTCCAGTGGGAAGCAGGGGAGGGGTGTAGTGGCCTCATCTCTCTCCCTCTGGCATGGGAAAAGTGAGAGCCTGTGCTGCTCATCTGTGTCAAGGCCTTGGTTCAATCCCCAATACAATGAAACAAAAGAAAAAACATAACCTAAGTGTTAAAATCTCAGAAGTATGTGGCATTTGAGCCACAAGACCTTCCCCTGTCAGTTACATCTTGTAGAAATGGTTACAGAACTGTGCTTCGTTGGAGCAAAGGAAGCTCCTCTCCTTTCCCCGAAATCCACGGGGGCCGAAGCTCTACCCAGGTGAGCGGGCTCAGTGCGCAGCCTCCTGCCTTGGCTTGCTCACAGGGGCAGCTTCTACATCAGGGGTGGGGACAGGCCAAGACGACCAAGGACCATCATCAGTGCAGTGTCTACCTTCAGGGCAGAAGGGGGTCACTGTCCCCAACTTAAACCCTGTGCCCTGTGTAGTGGCACAGACATTCTGCCTAGGGCAGAGTTAGGCCTTAACGATGAGCTCTCGTCGCTATCTGAAGGGACGTCTTCATTTGGAAGAGACGGTGGACAATTCTGTGCCTAAAGGCATTGTGGGAATGATGGATATTTTGTTAAGAGACATTAAGAGTGTGAATAATATCACAGTGATAGCAGCAGTAAGGAAATGACAGTGCAGTCAGAAACGTAATAGGCCTGAGCAGGAGATAGCCTAGAAAGGCCCTGTGTTGGTTTGGGGCTTATTTTTGCAAGGAGAACTACAAAATACAGGACACCTATTTTATAAGATTATTTATAATAGTCACCCAAAGAATGATACACAGGAAAGTGCAGGAAATCTGTCCACACATTAAGACCAAGGAATCCAGCTGAGGGCCTGTATCTCACGGAAATGTCCTACATGAGTCCGGCTGAAGACCTAGAGCTCATAACAGTGCCTCCCACAAGTTCATCTGGAGGCCCAGAGCCCATAACAATATCTCATGCAGGCCTGTTTCATGGATCTGTGTTGGGAAGGCCCAGAGGTCAGTGGTGGAACCTAGGAAGTCTGTGCCAGCGGGATGAAGGATCTGCACTGGAGCCAGGAAAGTGCTCAAGTTAAGAACAAGAGCTCCCCCCAAAAGGACCACAGCCATCCTTAGCAACAGTGAGGTCCCGAGCTCCTCCAGTGGTGAACACAGCTGAGTTCCCATCAGGAAAGCCAGTGCAGCAAGCTTCTTCAGGACACTGAGCTGTGCACCTTCCTCCCTGCAGCCAGGAAGTGATGCTCAGAGTGAGGACTAGAGCTACCCCAAAGTGAACTGAAGCTATTCTCAGTGCCAACAAGGCCCCGAGCTCCTCGAAGGATGAAAACAGCTGAGTTCATCAGGAAAGCCAGCATGACAAGCTCTCCAACAGAACCAACAGCTCTTTACAGCTTCTACCAGCTCCCAGCAGCCTTTATCCACTCCCAACAGCTTCTTTAGTTCCCCAAAGCCTCTCTTCTTCTCCAGGTCTGCCTCTTATGCTGCTTGCAAAAGTCCCCAGGTGGGCCTCCAACACCCAGCACCACACTTAGTTCAGCTGGGTGTTATATGTTGACCACCAGTTGTCAATCCACCACAGGTCCCTCCTGGAATCAGTTTCTTCTGATGTAGGAGTACTCTGTGTACAAGCATTATGCTTCCCCTGCTCAGGAGTAAGCACAGCAAGATGTGGAACCAGTCAGAAACATTCCCCAGGCTTCAGGAAGATCTGTGTCTGAGGGCATCAGTGCAACCCTTAACCAGATGCTGGCTGAATAAGAAGCTACTCTGATGCCAGACAACTCTCTGTTCTTTCTGCTTTCCCCTACCCACCCCTCTCTTTGAGATAGGGTCTTACTATATAGTTCAGGCTGGCCTCGTTCCTCCGGTGGCAACCTCCCAAGTGCTGGCACTACAGGCATGTGGCCACCACGTCCAGCCCATGATGTCAGACAGCTCTCAGAAATTCAGGATTTGAAATGAAATTGCGTGTACCCCTGGGAGTCTTTAAGACTCTGTGCTTGCCCATGACAACATCCTTAGGAGTGGTCAGAGGGGAGCCCAAGCTATTTGTCTCTTAACAGAAGGCGGGGAGCCTCTCACACTGTGGTAGCAGCATCCAAGCCACACATATACGTTAAATGGTAAAGGATACAAAAGGGATGATTCAGGGTCTGAAGGATAAGCTTCGATGAGTAGCTTAAATTGACCTTTGATGACCTCTGGGTAGTTTGGTTAAGCATAAAAGTAAGACAAGTATGGATAACAAGTTGTTCACTGCTACAGAAATAAATTTTTTTGTTTTTGGTTTTTTGAGACAAGATTTCACTATGTAGTCTAGGCTGGCCTTCAGCTCACTATGTATTCCTGGCTGTCCTCAAACTCACAGCAGTCCTTCTGTCTCAGCCTCCCAAGTACTGGGATTACAGGTGTGCACCAATGTGCATGGCTGCACAAAATTTTTGAGAGGGTTCAGGTATTGGATTTAGCCAAAATAGTTCAAAGCAACCATTATAAATGTTCTTAATGAATTAAAGGGAACCATGCCTAAAGTATTAAAGAAAGGCTTAATGACAAAATCTCATCAGAAAATATCAATGAAGAAGTAGAGGGATGGATGGAACCTGCACCATGGACAGACAGAAGCTGTCCTCACAGGTGGGCAGGAGCAGTGCCTGTAGATGGGTGGGCACTGCATCCATGGGCAGATGCAAGCCACATTCAGGGGTTCTGTGCTTTGGCTATGGCAGCCCACCAGTTCTGAGCTTGCTCTTGTTTGTTTACCATTGGCACAGGGTGCAGAGGCACTAACCAACTGACTGACCTGACTGTGGAGAAAACCAGTGCCCCAGGGGAGCAAGTGAGCCCAGAAAGTTGGCAGCTCCAAGGAGAAATAATGGACTGGACCAGCAGCACTAGCCCCAAGGAAAGCCCATGGCGATTGTAAACTGTAAAAGCAGTGACTGCTTTGCTGCAGACTAAAGCTGGAGAAGAGATCCATGAAGCACCCGCCATACTGGAGAAGGTTAATCAGGAGCTGTTTGGGGAAGGGGTTCATTGTTCAAGACTGAGCCACAGAACAACTGTAGAACTTCCCTTTGGTGAAGTCCCCTGCCAGCATCCAGTAGGATCAGCCATCTGATTGCTGTACTCATCCATTAAAGTGAGCAAGGACCTCGCATGGCTTGGATGGTTGCCACCATCTGGGCTGTAGACATGAGCCTCTGCAGCAGGGTCGGGGCACCTCACAGACCCCAGTTTTGTAAAGCTAGGCATAGAAAACCATCACTTGCTGGATGTCAAAACTGTAGATCTTGGAAAGAAACCACTTATTGAAAGATTCAGAGGAATTTGGTTTTCTGGCCTTCTTTTTTTTCTGCATTGGCTGTTTTTTGGGGACAGATTCTTACTATGTAGTTCAGGCTGGCCTGGACTCACTGTGTAGCCCAGGCTGTCCTCAGACTTGCAGGGGTCCTCCTGAGTGCTGATATCCTCGCTTCTATTTTTTACTGTGTGTGTGGTACTGGGCCCTTGTGCGTGCTAGGCAAGCACTCTCCCACTGATCTACATCCCCAGCCCTTAAACACCTGGCCTCTGCATTGCCTTTTTGGGGGTTTGAGACTTTCCTTTTTTCTTTTTTTGGGGGGAAGTTTTTGTTTTTTGTTTTTGTTTTTGTTATTTGAGACAGGGTCTTGCTATGTAGTTCAGGCTGCCCTTGAACTCACTGTATAGCCCAGGCTGGCCTCAAATTTATGGCAATCCTCCTGCCTCAGCCTCCTGAGTGCTCAGATTACAGGTGTTTGCCACCATAACCATAAAAGAGATCCTATATGGGCATCATTCTTGGAGTCAACTCTGATATTTCTTTGTTGATTTTTTTTTTTTGTCTAGTTGATCTGTTTGTGAGAGTGGGGTATTAAGGTCTCCCACCATAATTGCGTTGAAGTTAATCGATCTTTTATGTCCAGTAATGTTTATGAAGTTGGGTGTGTTATTGTTTGGTGCATATATAATTGTTACCACTTCCCACTGAATTATTCCTTTAACCAGTACGTGGTGACTTACTTTGCCTCCTCTGATCAGTTTGGCTTGAAATCCTTGTTGGCTAGAAATAGGATAGCTGTTCCTGCTTGTTTTCAGGCTCCCATTGCATGGCATATTGCTTTCCATCTGGAGCTGGACAACCAGATTGATAGGCAGAAGTTTGAAGAAACTGTTTGAACTCAAATAACCTTTATGCACAAGCACAGTAGCCTAGGTGCCATTCAGATCTCAAAGGCAGCTTGGCTTGTTTAACAGTGTATACCATCTTGTACATGGAAACCCACTGAACCCATATGAGAAGATTCTCAAGAAAGTCTCCAGATATATTCAAGAGCAGAATGAGAAGATATCTGCTCCCCAAGGCCTGCTAATAGGCCCCATTGAAGAGGACTTTTGAGTTACTGAAATTACCATTTATGAAGACAGAGGCTTGAGCAGTGGAAGATAAACCATCTGTTTAAAGAACCCACCTCTCTCTGGGACCCTCATCTAGTCACTGACTGATCACAGAGTGACCCTGCCTGCTCTCCAGAGCATCATCCCTTTTGATCTGCTGCCACAGCCTGGTACCATTTATTCCAAGGACCAACTTTCTAAAAGGCTACACCTTGGGTGACCTTTAGTTGCTCAGCATCCACTCTGTGTCTCCATACTGTATAGGACTCTATAATCTTTTGATTAATTCCTGAGAAAACACAATAAAACATTTCACTTTTTAAAATTCAAATCTGCTTAGTAAAGTATGGAGTTGGTCAGCCAATGCAAAGTGTTATTTCTTACCTGCCATCAGTACCACGTTATTCCTTGGGTCAGTTTCCCATGTGGCTTTTGACTTCAGCAAGTCAAATCTTAACCAGCGTTCAGTCTTACTCCCCCAGATTAATAAAAGACTTTACTCCAGGAGGGCGGGTAAGTATGTCTGTGATTTTGCTAATGCATCTCCCAGATTCCAAAAAACTACCTGTTTTGCTATGAATCAAATCCTAAGATTAATTTCTGCTGTTCAGGTTCTCAAGTTGAACCTCACTGAAGAAAATAATGTATAACGTTATTTGTTTCATTATGGCGATTATTTCTAGTTAAAGCAGTATTTAATGCAATTTCTAATTATGTTCTTTGGAGACTTCTATATTATTGCATTACCTTGAATGTTGGGAAGATGTGGTCTGTGTTGCTTTTTCATTGCATACATAAGCACAATAAAATGGGTGCTAGGGCTGAGGATATTGCACAACACCTGCCTGGCAAGCATGAGGTCCTGAGTTTGATTCCCAGTACCAAAAAAAAAAAGAGATACACATAAATGCTGTGTCCTTGAATATGTAATAAATATTTAATTATAGTTTTGTTATAAATGTAACTTATGAGGGAAAAATTTAATAGGAATAATACTATATATTGCTAATTTTTAACCTTCTGGCAAAACTTACGATTCATAGACTAGCCTGGGTAACACAGTGAGTTCAAGGCCAATGTGAACTACATAGCAAGACTCTGTCTCAAAAACAGAAAAACAAAACAGATTCCTCATATACAGTATTCAGAGCACAGAAATCTTATGATTGGTTAAAGTAAGTTACTCCCAATTTATTTATTTATTACTCCCAATTTAAACTCTCAAGTCTGAGTCTGTATTTCTACCTCTTTTTGTTTATATATTCTTAATATTGGGTTTCTTTTTTTTTTTTTTTTTTTGGGGGGTTTTTCTCCGGTACCGGGAACCGAACTCACGACCTTGCGCTTGCCAGGCAGGCGCTTTTGCCGCTGAGCTAAATTCCCAGCCCCTAATATTGGGTTTCTGAAGACCTTCATTTGTTTTTTTTTTGAAACAGGGTCTCACCATGTACTCTAGGCTGGCCTAGAACTTTTGGGGATCCTCCTGCCTCAGCCTCCTGAGTGCTGGGATTACTAGGCATGTATCACCATGCCCAGGTGAAGTTCTTCATTCTTTGGAGGTTTGAGAGCACTGCATTCAAGAGAAGGTTAGGAAATACATTAGACAAGAGTGAAGCAGTTAAAAGTTTTACTTTCAGAGATATTTTAGGCACTAATACTGGATTTAATCTTTCAGATTTTAATTTATTTTATTTTGGAATCTGGTAGTTATTTAGTAAAGCCCATTGGTCTGGGAGATATTTTAATTGTATAAATCTCCTTTGTTACTTTGTAGCCTGTAATAGTGTGTCTACCTGCCTTCTAAATCCAACGCAATAATCTTGCTAAAATATTAATACATTAGTAAAACTTTCCTTAAAAAAAAAAACAAATTATTCCATGTATATTATCAGATAACAGCATGATGAAACTAGGAGTCAGTGGCAGAAAAAACCACAAAAATGCAAACACATGGAAAATGAACAATACCCTTTTTATTTTGTTTTAGAACTGCAGGCCAATCTCTTTATGAAAATACACACAAAAATCCTCAACAAGATACTGGCAAACAGAATGGAACAAGTCATTAAAAAGTTGAAAAAGAAGTAATCATGACCAAGTAGGCTTCATCATAGGGATGCAAGGATGGTTCAAATCAATACATGTAATACACCACTTAACAGAAGCAAAGACAACAATCACATGTTCATCTAAATAGATGCAGAAAAAAAACCTTAGACAAAATTCCAACATCAATTCATGATAAAAGCCCTGAAGAAAATAGATATTGAAGGACCTTATCTCAATCTGATGAAAGCCGCTTTTGATCAACCAATGGCCACTAGCTCATTAAATGAAAAACTAAAAGCTCTTCCTCTAACATCAGGAAGAAGACAAGGATTCCACTATCACCACTCCTGTTCAATACAGAAATGTTAGCCAGGGCAGTCAGGCAGTAGAAAGAAAAAAAAAAGGGTTATGCATAGAAAGGGAAGAAGTCATTATTTGCAGACCACATGATCCTCTACATAGAAGGCCCAAGAAAGTCTACCAAAAGACTACTAAAGTCCAAACTTAGTTGTAGAAGCAGGTGTTATTTTTTGTATCTAGATGTTCCTCAAAGCCTCATGCAGTCATAGGCCTTTTTCAAAGGTGGCTGGATCTAGAATGCATGATGTTGGGATTGATGGTGGGTGGTTGCTAAATCACAGTCCACTGATTGTTTTGGCACCCAGCCTAATCCTGATTCTCTGGATAAGATAAAAGTGTCAGAAACAGGCTTGCCTTCTCTTGCTGCTTTTGCTGTTTTCCGCTGCTGTGAAATATTGCCCCTCTGCCATGTGCCACCCTGCCTTGGTGCCAGTGGATTATGGACTGAAACCTCTACAAACTGTGAGTTAAATAAACTTTTCCCCTTTTAACTTTGGGTGTAGGATGTTTTGTCTCAGCAATGAGAAAAGTAACAAAGCAGCGAGATACGAAATTGACTCACAAAAATCAATAGTGTTCCCTTATACCAGTAAAGAATTCACTTACAGATTAGGAAAATAATACCATTCACAATAGGACCAAGAAAAATTAAATACTTCAGAATTAAGGTAGTGAAAGATCTCTACAATCAAAATGACAGTACTCTGAAAAGGAGATTAAGGAGAACATTAGAAAAATGGAAAGATATCTCTTGTTCCTTGATAGACAGCTAATATATCAAAATGGCTGTACTTGCAAAACCAATATATAGTTTAATGCAACTGGTTATGGTGGTGCATGCCTGTAATTGCAGCACTTGGGAGGCTGAGGTAGGAAGATTGCTACAAGTTGAAGGCCAGCCTGGGTTTCGTAGTGAGTTTGAGGCCATCCTGCACTACATAGACCCTGTCTCAAAAAAAAACCCCAAATCCCTAAAAGTTTAATGCAGTCTCAATCAAAATACTGACAGAATTCTTCACAGAATTAGAGAAAACAATCAAATTCGTGTGGAACCAGAAGAGAACCAGAGTAGCAACAGGATTCCTGCAGAACAAGAGCAAAGGAGGAGGCATCACAGTCCCAGACTTCAAGTTATATTACAAAGCTGTAGTGACTTTTAAAAAAAGGCATGGTACTAGAACAAAACCAGACATGTGGATCAATGGAACAGAATAGAGGGTGCCAGAAAAACCTGGGCACATAGAACTATCTGATTTTTGACAAAGGAGCCAAACACATGTCCTGGAGAAAAGATAGCCTTTGTAACAAATGGCGCTGGGAAAAATTGGCTATCCACACACAGAATCTAGACCCATATACCTTATCACTGACTAAGCTAAAATCAAGATGGATCAAATATCTGTTAAAAACTTTATCTGCTGGAAAATAAAATAGGTAAAACTCTTGACGACTTAGGCACAGGCAAAGACCTTCTGAACAGAACCCCAGATGCATAAGGAATAACATCTAGAATCAACAAAAGGTATATCAAATTAAAAACCTGCTGCATTGCAAAGGAAAAAACCAACAGTGAAGAGACAACCTACAGCGTGGGAAAAAATTTTTTCCAGCTACTCCTTAGAGGACTAATATCTAGAATACATAAAGAATTAGACTCCCCAAAATAAGTCTGTTGTAGTCAGGGTTTGCAAAGGAAACAATTTAATACAGGACTGATAATTTATAGGATTATTTTATAGTAGTAACCTAAAGAATCAAATACAAAAGAGTGCAGGAAGTCTGTCCACACACTAAAGACCCAAAGAATCTAGCTGAGGCCCTACATCCCATGGCAATGTCCTGCATGAGTTCAGCTGAAGACCTAGAGCCCATAACAGTGCCTCCCACGAGTCCATCTGGAGGCCCAGAGCCCACAACAATGTCTCATGTGAGTCTGTGTCAAGGATCTGCACTGGGAAGACACAAAAGTCAGCGGTGGACACCAGAAAGTCTGTGCTCGCGGGCTGAAGGATCTGTGCCAGTGGGCTGAGGTACCATCGCTGGAGCCCCCCCAGAAAGGTGCCACAGCCATCCTCAGCAACAATGAGGTCCTAAGCTCCTCTGATGATGATAACAGCTGAGTCCATGTCACAAAAGCCAGCACAACAAACTTCTCCAGGACATTGAACAGTGCACCATCTTTCCCTTCAGAGCCAGGAAGTGATGCTCAAAGTAAGGACCAGAGCTCCCTCAAAGTGAACTGTAGCCATTCTCAGTCACAACAAGGTCCCAAGCTCCTTCGACAATGAGAACAGCCAAGTTCATATCAGGAAAGCCAGCATGACAAGCTCCTTCAGGGGAACCAACAGCCTCTCTTCTTCCTCTCCAGTTCTCTTTTAATGCTGTTGGCAGCAATCCTCAGGTGGGCCTCCTACATCCAGCACTGCACTGATTCAGTTCAGCTGGGTGTTACAAATTGACCACCAGTTGTCAATCCACTACAAAGACCAAATAAAAAATGGGCAACTGAAATGAATAGACACTTTGCAGAAGAAGTACCAATGTCCAGTGAATACATAATGTTCACTAGCTCTGGTTATTAGAAAAGTGCAAATTAAAACACTGAGACTCCATCTTATTTCAGAAAGAATGGCTATCATCAAGAAGTCAAATAATAACTGCAGACTGTGCAGCAGGGAAGTAGGAACCCTTCTCCATCATTGGTGGGAATGTAAACTAGTACAGCCATTATGGAAATCAGTAGGGAGATTTCTCAGACAACTAAAACAAGAAATTCCATTCACTCCAGCTATAGTATTCCCTTTCTGGATATCTTCCAGAAAGAGTAAAAGACATCATATTACAGTGATATAACATACCCATGTTTATACTAGCACAATTCAGAATAGTTGAGTATTGGAAGTGGCCTATATGTCCATCAACAGATGAATGGATAAAGGAAGTATGGTATTTATACACATGGCACTACTGTGCCATCAAGAAGGGTCAACTTGAGTCATTTGTAGGAAAACAGATGCATCTTAAGACCATAATGATAAGTGAAATAAATCAGACGCACAAGCTTAAGTGTCACATGACTTCTCTTATATGAAAAACCAAAAATATGAACAAAAAAGATAATGGGATAAAGAAGGATCTTTTGCAGAAGGTAAGGGGATCAAGAAATGGAGGGGGATGAAAAGAAGAATTAGGATATGTTATGTCCCTGTACCCACTTTCCATGAGGCATGGAAATTAAATAATAATTATTTATTGAAAGCATGTACTAATAAAAAATTAAATACTGAAAAATGGTGACTAGAAATAAAAAAATAAAATAGAAATTAGAGTAGAACCAGTGGAAACAGTATGGTGACTCCTCAAAAATTTGAACCAGGGAGCTGGCACAAAGTGACTGCCTGGCAAGTGTAAAGTCCTGAGTTTGATTCCCAGTGCCAAAAATAAATAAATAAATAAAATTTGAACCAGAATTACTATATGATCCAGCAATCCCACTTACAGGTGCAGCCAAGGAATGTGAAGCCAGTAGGTCAGGGAGACAAGTACAATCTCCTTTATTGTGTCTACACTATAATTCTACAGTTTATTGTAGCACTACTTAAAATGGAAAGTGGGAACAAATTGAATGTCCATCAGCTGATGAATGGACAAGAGGAATATGGCACCTATACATGTGGAATTGTATTCAGCCATAAAAAGGAATGGAATTCGGGGCTGGGGATTTAGCTCAGCGACAAAGCGCCTGCCTGGCAAGCGCAAGGTCGTGAGTTCGGTTCCTGGTACCGGAGAAAAACCAAGAAAAAAAAGAAAAAAAAAAAAGGAATGGAATTCTGTCATTTGTGACATTGGAACTGGAGATTATTATATTAAATGGAAAAGCCTGAAGACAAGCACTGCCTGATCTCACTCATCATGTGAAATCTAAAAGGTTGACATCCCAGCAGTTTTAAGCTTCAGAGTAATCACTAAGTGCAAGCTCAAGCCCTGTTCTCCCTTGAGCAGAATCCATGGGCTCCAACTGTTTCCACATTGCCAACTTCGGCAGCCCTGGGAGGATGTGTCCTTGATGTCTGCTTTGCCCTCCCTCCGACCTTGGGAGGCTGCCGGATGCTGAAGGGCAGATGCCCAGATGGAACTGCAGCTTCCCTCTGCAGTACTTGTGGGAAGTGATGGCCTTCTAGGAGACCACACCTCTGGACAGCACCACACATTCCATGGAACTGCAGTGCAGGTCCAAGTTCCTGGGCCTTGGGGCTCCCCAACGGCTTCTCCTAGAGCAAATCTCTAGCCAGCTATAAAAGTCTAGAGTACAAAAAATGAAGTGCAGGATAAATTGTTTTTTTCAAAAAAAAAAAAAAAATCTTTTTACGTACGTATTGGGCTTTATTTGGAAAGTTTATTGTAGGAGGTGGGAAAAAGACTATTGTAATGAAAGGAGGGGGGGATCTTGTAATAGGGAGAACATTCCAACCACAAGATCTACAAACATCTCAAAATGTCAGGCCAGAAATGCCAGATTCCATTTTTAAGAAGAATGCTTCCCATCAAGACTCTCTTTTTCTCTCTCTCCAATTCTTCCTTCCTTCCTTTCTCTTTTTCTCCCTTTCTTTCTTTCTTTCTTTCTTTCTTTCTTTCTTTCTTTCTTTCTTTGTCTCTCTCTCTCTCTCTCTCTCTCTTTCTTTCTTTCTTTCTTTCTTTCTTTCTTTCATTTTTTGAGACAAAATCTCACCATGTAGTTCACGGCTGGCTTTGAACTCGCAGAGATCCTCCTCCCTGAGCCTCTCAAGTGCTGGGATCACAGGTATGTGCCACCATGCCCAGCTTCCATCACGACTTTTTCAATGAGTAGATTTTTTTTTTAAAAGAGAAAAAAAGATAAAATATAAACAAACAATGAAATGAGTAGATTTCTTAAGTGTAAACTGTTCATACAAATCCACTTCAAGAAGGCTGGGTGTGGTGCTTCAGTCTGACTGAAAACCATCCATTAGTCATGCTCATAAAAGCTGGGTGCATAGTGTACACATCTCTTCCCCCCAGGAGCACAAGACCAGTGAGATCCTGGGGCACAGGTTTGATAGCACTGTGGGAATAGGGCCCTGGGAATCAGGGGCCATGGGCGGCCTGATGGGTACTGAGTTGGTGGCAAATTGTGGCCACTGCTATGAAGAGATAAATATGAATTGAAAGTGCAAAAATGATTATGATTTGATAAAAAATAAATGCAAGTAAGACAAATCAGCTCCTGCCTTTGGTGTGAGACAGTGATTTTTCTTTTTTCTACCTGTGGGCACTGTCTAATGTACTTTTCCAATTTTACAGTAACAGACTGTAAAATAATTCATTAAAAAAAAAATAGCCCTGAGCTTTTCCTCCTTGCAGAGAAAGCAGCAGTGGGCAAGAAGGCATCTTAGTAGCTGCTCTCGGGCCATTCGGGTAGTTGATCACACGTTTCTTCGTTCCAGGCACTGTGGGGCTCAGTTTGGTCCCACACCCATGTTGTGAACATGGGGCTCATTAGCTCAAGGTTTCAGGAAATGGTCAGCTTAGCAGCTGTCTCTCTGTAGCCCTCTGGACTTGAGGGCAGCTATGGCTTCTTTTGTTCTGTGGGCCTGGATCCCTAGGGAGGCCAGCCTTTCCTTCCTTGGTTTCCGCTGTCCTCACCTGACCCCAAGATACCTCAAGCCTCGCCCCCAGTTCTGGCCCAAAGGCCAAGCCTTGTGCCTAGAGGGACGTGAGGCTGGAGTGCTGAGGGTCCTGTGGTGGCTGGGCATTCCTGGCTGTTGCCCAGTTGCCCACGTGCCCGGCCCGACCTGCTGGGTACTGCTATTGTCTCCTGAGGAGCTTCTGGCAGTGCTCAAGGAAGGAAGCACCGAGGAGGAGGAGCCCTGGCTCAGAGGTAGAGCTGTGATGTGCACGTGTCCCACAAAGGCCTCTTCCCGCCAATCCCGCCTCTGCCTGTCCCTGGATCTCTTTGCGTTTCCCTCAGGCCGTTGGGTATCTCACTAAAATTGCCGCGTGGGCTAAGGGCAGCCCCCTTCATGGAGCCTGCCTTTCTAGGTTAGCCTCAAACTCCCTCAGTCAGGCTTTAGGGTGGCAGAGGCTGAGTTCACCCTGGCTGCATATGGCGGCGGGGGGGGGGGCCTGGACAGGCTAGGGCTCTGGAGGGCAACCGGCAGGGCCAAGCTCTGACAGGAAGGTTGGCTGGGTGTGCTAATGGGAAAGAAGACGCAAGGTACTCTTTGGGATGTGGATGAGATAGTCTCAGGTGGGGGGAGGCCAGTGCCCTGCAGGTGAAGAACTCTGTAGTCTCCATGCTCACATGATTGTTTTCTTTCTCTTTTTCTCTTCCTCTCTGTCTCTCTTCCTCCTTTCTTCCTTTCTACCTTTCCCTCCCTCCCTTTGCTTCTGCGTTTCACCCATGTGCCTGACTCTGCTTAGCCCTCTCCCACCCTGGGGGGCCAGGTGAGCTACCCTGGCTGTGTGCTCCATTCCCCGGGGTCATCTCCCTATTTCCCGGGAGCTTTGTCTCCTTGTTATTCAGACACACTGGCCTGATCTGTGACCTCACATGCTGGGGTCCTGGGACATAGACACACATAGGGAAACAAAAGATTCTTTGCTTATTCCTTCCTTTAGTTATTGTCTGCCCCCCACCTCCAGATAAACCCTGTGAGAGCCTGGTCTGTGTCTTCTTGCTCTCTCTGTCCCTCCAGCACCATGTGGCATAACTTCTCTTGGATGGGCAGGTGACTGAGGGCGACCCCTCCTCCTTCCAGCAGATCTGATCTCAGGCTGCCCTGTAGGTGGCTGGCTGTGAGTTTGCCGGCTACACGCAGATGGGGCACTCTGGGTGGGCAAGTGAGGAGCAGAGGGACCTGGTTTGGCTGCAGGCAGATCCACATGTGCCTTGCAATTTGGATGAAAGTAGACTTTTAGGCGATAAGGTAGAGGACATTCCCAGGGTGAGAAAGGAGGGAGTCGGTGTCCAACGGCTCTGCTCTTCTGCCTTCTACTTTTCATCTTTTTTGGTTCCCACAAGACCTCAATATTTGATTAAGCATCCAGCAACCCCAGCATGCCTACTCCTCTACGTTGGCAGTGTGGAAAGCCTCTTTGCCTATATAAACGGATCAACCAAGAGACAGATCATACGTACTTCATCCTTAACCAGCCATCAGATTCCAGTTCAACGGAACAGGCTAAGATGATTGCAAACAGAAGTAACAACTGCAAACCGGCTCAGTTCAACAGGCGGCTCCTCCAGAACAGGTGCCTTTCCAAGCTTTTTTCTGTAGAGGGAAATTCCTGTTGCTATGGACTCATCTTTCTAAAGGGTACTGTTAATTTGGGGCTGGCTGCTCTGCATGGTCATTTCTAGATAGTCTTTGTCGGCTGCCAAGAGTAGAGGTGACATAAGGTCCACTCCCTGAGCATATCATCGGGCAACCCAGCCCTGGCCCCACAGCTGACACTGGGGCTGTTGCCAATTATGTGCTGCACTCTGCCTCCTATAGAAGTATGGTTCTGCCTTTATGTAGGGTGAGGATTTCTTTTTGCCTAATAATTTTCTCGGAAAGAGTCCCTAAGTGATTTTTACATTGCTCATCGTTTTAACATCTCTTACTGTTGCTTCTCAAGAGTGCTTCATAGAAAGGAGTTGCTGGTTCTCTGCGTTTGGTTGTGCCCCTTTAAGAACACCTTGTGCTGCGTTAGAGGCGCTACCCCTCCTCGGGTGAGAGGATGTCCCCGGCAGGGCACCGACCGGGCATCTGCGCGGGCAGGGTTCACTTGCGCCGGAACTGGGGTCCCTGCCGCCTCCGGAGGGAGTCGGTGCCGGGACGGCGACCCCGCCCTCCCCGGACCGCCCCCGCGGGCGGTGCGGACTCAGGCCGCCTCGGGACGCCGCCCGCAAGTGTTCTCGGCGCTCGCGGCCGTCCGGGACGGCGGCGGGGCTCGTTCGCGCTTGCTAAACCGCGCTCCCTTTAAAAGGAAAACTATGCCCGGCATCCGGGCGGTGGCGAGGCTGTGCCCACGCGCGTGGCCGCTCGGGTGTCCCCAGGACCGGGGCCGAGCGGGTCTGCGCCGTCCCCACGCCCACTGCGCCC